>NC_135822.1:11074124-11420538 GCF_964213995.1 Mustelus asterias | reverse complement strand
TATACCTACTCCCCCACACCCTAAACCTGTGGCCTCTCGTGACAACCATTTCAGCCCTGGGTAAAAGCCTCTGAGAATCCACTCTATCAATACCTCTCAACATCTTATACACTTCTATCAGGTCACCCCTCATCCTTCGCCTCTCCAAGGAGAATAGACCTAGCTCTCTCAACCTATCCTCATAAGGCATACCACTTAATCCCGGCAACATCCTCGTAAATTTCCTCTGCACCCGTTCTATGGCTTCCACATCCTTTCTGTAATGAGGCGACCAGAACTGGGCACAGTACTCCAGGTGGGGTCTGACCAGGGTCCTATACAACTGCAGCATTATCTCCCGATTTCTAAACTCAATTCCTCCATTGATGAAGGCCAATATTCCATACACCTTCTTAACCACAGCCTCTACCTGCGACGCCGCTTTGAGCGTCCTATGAATCCGGACCCCAAGATCCCTCTGTTCTTCCACACTGCCAAGCTTCTTACTCTTAATATTATATTCTTCCATCGTATTCGACCTGCCAAAATGAACCACCACACACTTATCTGGGTTGAAGTACATCTGCCACTTCTCTGCCCAGTCTTGCATCTTATCTTGTTGCAACTGCTGACATCCCGCTACACTATCCACAACACCTCCAACCTTTGTGTCATCAGCAAACTTGCCAACCCATCCTTCCACTTCCTCATCCAGGTCATTTATAAAAATCACAAAGAGCAAGGGTCCCAGAACAGATCCCTGGGGCACTCCACTGGTGACTGACCTCCACTCTGAAAAGACCCATCGACAACCACTCTTTGCCTTCTGTGGGCAAGCCAGTTCTGAATCCACAAAGCAACGTCCCCTTGTACCCCATGCTCCTTCACTTTCTCCATAAGCCTTGCATGGGGCACCATATCAAACGCCTTACTGAAATCCATATAAACCACATCTACCGCTCTTCCCCCGTCTAAGTGTCTAGTCACATCTTCAAAAAACTCAAACAGACTCGTAAGGCATGATCTGCCTCGGACAAAGCCGTGCTGGCTACTTCTGATCATACTATTCCTTTCCAAATGTTCATAAATCCTTCCTCTCAGGAACTTCTCCATCAACTTACCTACCACTGAGGTTAGACTCACCGGTCTATAATTTCCTGGGCTATCTCTTCTCCCTTTCTTGAATAACGGAACCACATCCACGATCCTCCAATACTCCAGACCTCTCCCGTCTCCATTGATGACGCAAAGATCATCGCCAGAGGATCAGCAATCTCTTCCCTCGCCTCCCACAGTAACCTGGGGTACATCCCATCCGGTCCCGGCGATTGATCTAACTTGATGCTTTTCAACAGATCCAACACATCCTCTTTCCTAATGCCCACATGCTCAATCTTCTCAGTCCACTGCAAGTCTGCACTGCAACTACCAAGATCCTTTTCCACTGTGAATACTGAAGCAAAGTATTCATTGAGTACCTCTGCCATTTCTACCGGTTCAATACAGACTTTCCCACCGTCACATTTGATAGGTCCTACTCCTTCACATCTTATCCTCATGCTCTTCACATACTTGTAGAATGCCTTGGGGTTTTCCTTTATCCTGTCCGCCAAGGCCTTCTCATGTCCCCTCCTGGCTCTTATAATTTCCCTCTTTGGTTCCTTCCTACTAGTCGTATCCTCTTCTAGATTTCTAACATTACCTAGCTCCCTGAACCTTTTGTAGGCTTACCTGGTCTGGCCTATATATGACTCCAGTGTCACAGCAATGTGGTTGACTCTCAACTGCCCTCGGGCAACTAGGGATGGGCAATAAACGCTGGCCAGCCAGCGACGCCCGTGTCCCATAAATGAAGAAAAGAGAAATGGGATAGACTCAACAGATCAAGCAATTGAAAACTGGGCATCCATGAGGCACTGTGGGCCATCAGCAGCAGCAGAATTCTACTCCAGTGCGACCTTTAACCTCATGGCTTGGTATATCCCCCATTCTATCATTACCATCAAACCGGGGATCAAACCTGGTTCATTAAAGTGTGCAGGAGGCACACTAAAAATGAGGTGTCAGCCATTTGAAGCTTTAACATGGATTTACTTGCAAGCACTTTGTAAATACTTGCATGCCCTTTGTAGAGGAAGCAGCAGGCAACAGACAGGGTTAAGCGATCCCACCAATGGATCAGAGCTAAGCTCTGCAGTCCTGCCACATCCAGTTGTGAATGGTGGTGGACAATTAAACAACTAAATTTGGGAGGTCAGGTGTTTCTTGAGCATCCGTGCAGACCCGATGGGCCAAAGGGCCTCTTCTACACTGTATGATTCTATGATTCTATGATTTGCAATTTTCCAGTCTTCTAGAACCAGCCCTGAGGCTGGAGATGACTGGAAAATGATGGCCAGTGCTTCTGCAATTTCCACTCCCACTGCCCTCAGCATCTTTGGATGCATCTCATGCCATCCCAGTGGCTTACAACTTTAAGTATAGATAACCTATCTAATGCCTCCTCATTATCCTATTTTAAATTGTTCTGGTTTATTCATCACCTCTTCTTTTACTGATACCTGGGTACCATCATCTTCCTTGGTTAAAAACAGATGCAAAATATTGATTCAATCGCCGGAATTCTACTGCTCCCTCCCTCCACGGAATCGAAGCGGGCGAGGGGTGGATGATGGAAATGTCCATTGACCTCAGGTGGGATCTTCCAGTCTCGCTCGAGCAAGGCTGTAAAACCTCACTCAATATCTCAGCTGTTCCCCCAACCTCCAGGCATTAATTCCCTTTCTGGTCACTGATTTTTTCAAAATTCATGGGTCATGGGCGTCGCTGACTGGCCAGCAGTTATTGCCCATTCAAAGTTGCCTTTGGAGGGCAGTTAAGAATCAACCACATTGCTGTGGCTCTGGAGGCCAGGCCAGGTATGGAAGGCAGATTTCCTTCCCGCAAGGACATTAGTTAATCAGGTGTGTTTTTCTGACAATCGGCAATGGTTTCATGGTCATCAGTAGATTCTTAATTCCAGATATTTTTTCGTTGAATTCAAATTTGACTTCCCCTTTGCTTCCCTTATTTGCCTTTTCACTTCCCCTCTGAAACTTCTATATTCAGTCAGTTGCATTATCCACCTGAGATTTGTCACAAACACACTTTATCTTCTTCACCTTAATTTCTGGTTCTTCTGCCATCCAGGGAACTTTGGATTTATTTACCTTGCCTTTTCTTTATTGAGGGAACATACTAGACTGTGCCCGACCTATCTTTTCTTTGAAGGTGGCACATTTTTCAACCACTGTTTTTCCTGCCAACCTTTGATTCTAATTTGTTTGTTCCAGATCCATTCTTACCACATTGGCGTTGGTTTCCCCCCAGTTAATTCGTCTTGTTCTAGATTCTCTCTGTCCTTTTCCGTAGCCAATCAAAACCTTATGATACAAGCTAACTGTCCACTAAATATTCTCCTACTTGTATTTGATCCACCTCATTCCCAAGAACCAGGTCCAGCGGTGTCTCCTCTTCTTTTAGATTAGAAACATACACAAACATTGGAAGCACCGTGGGTGGCACGGTGGCACAGTGGTTAGCACTGCTGCTCACAGCACCAGGAACCTTGGTTCAAAACCAACCTCGGGTCAAATCTGGCCTCGGTCCCCTCTGGGTGCTCCAGTTTCCTCCCACATTCAAAAGTTGTGCAGGTTAGGTTGATTGGCCGTGGTAAATTAGCCCTAGTAAATCATAGAATCATAGAATCCCTACAGTGCAGAAAGAGGCCATTTGGCCCATCGAGTCCGCACCGACCACAATCCCACCCAGGCCCTACCCCCTTATCCCTACACATTTACCCACTAATCCCTCTAACCTACGCATCTCAGGACACTAAGGGGCAATTTTGGCATGGCAAATCAACCTAACCCGCACATCTTTGGACTGTGGGAGGAAACCAGAGCACCTGGAGGAAACCCACGCAGACACGAGGAGAATGTGCAAACTCCACACAGACAGTGACCCAAGCTGGGAATCGAACCCAGGTCCCTGGAGCTGTGAAGTAGCAGTGCTAACCACTGTGCTACCGTGCCGCCCCAAAGTGTGTCAGGGGAATTAACAGGGTAAATATGAGGGGTTAAGGGGAGAGGGCCTGGGTAGGATTGTGGTCGGTGCAGACTCGATGGGCTGAATGGCCTCCCTCTGCAATGGGGATTCTATTCTATAAAAATATTGCTGAAAGAAATTTTTGTGAACACACTCCAGGGATTCTCTCTGCCGTTTACGCTACTCCCGTCTATATTTGGATAACTAACTGTTTTAATTATTCTATCATTTTTGCACCTCTGTAATTTCCCTCAAATTTGTTCCTCTACATTTTCTTTCCACTAGTTGGTGGCCTTTTGAGTCCCAAACTAAGAAGGAAGTGTCGGCAGCCTCTTTGTCTCGACTGCTCCTGCCCACACATGGACACACTTTCCAACAAGAGGCAGCAGGGAGCTACCAGAAGCAGGAGCAATGGGTACATTCTTCCAGACTAATGTCCTTTCAATTCAACACAGGGGATAATATTGAAATGTGTGCATCTGCCTTCTAAATTCAACAACTTATCATTTGTATAGCACCTTTCATATCGCAAAATGACCCAAGTTCGTCACAGGAATCTTTAACAAGAAGAATTGTCACGGAACCCTGTTCAGGTAGATGACCAAAGAGCATCTTAAGGCAGGAGAGAGAGAGTTAGAAAGGCAGGGAGGTTAGACTCCCTGCACTGCAGAAGGAGACCATTCGGCCCATCAAGCCTGCATGCTGTCTCTATCTCCATAACCCCAGGGATTTATCTTGCAAATCCCCCGACACTAAGGGGCAATTTAGCATGGCCAGCTGATCATTGGTTGTGGGAGGAAATGCCAAAGAATCATCGAATCCCTACAGTACAGAAGGAGGCCATTCGGCCCATCAAGTCTGTACCGACCACAATCCCATCCAGGCCCTATTCCCGCAACCCCACACATTTACCCTGCTAATCCCCCTGACACTCGGGTCAATTTAGCATGGCCAATCAACCTAACTTGCACATCTTTTGGAGTGTGGGAGGAAACCGGAGCACCCAGAGGAAACCCACGCAGACATGGAGAGAATGTGAAAACTCCACACAGACCCAAGATTAAAAATGAAAATAAGCTGCGAGATAAACATCTTCAAAGACTGGGTAGAACCTCCAAGAGTTAATGATGTGATCATTTTATGTTCCATTCGTGACAGTGAACCTCCCAGGCAGTCAGATTAATTGTGAAGCAAAAACCACATTAAAAAAACCAACAATTTCCCGACGACTTTTACCAGAAACTTCTTTCCATTGATTTTTAAAAGATGTGCAGTTGAATGGAACGTGGGCGTCACAGACAAATCCAGCATTTAGCGTCTATTCTTAATTACCCCTGAGAAGGGTGCTGGGTGAGCTGCCTTCCTGAGCCACTGCAGTCCATGTGGTGCAGGTACACCCACAATGCTGTTAGGGAGGGAGTCCAGGATTCTGGCCCAGCCGCAGTGAAGGAAATGGCGATATAATTCCAAGTCAGGATGGTGAATGACGTGGAGGGGAATCTCCAGGTGGTGGTGTTCCCAGGTATCTCCTGCCCTTGTCCTTCTGGGGCAGAGATTGTGTGCTCGGAAGGTGCTGCTGAATGAGCCTTGGTGCGTTGCTGTAATGCCTCTTCTATATGGTGCACACTGCTGCCACTGTGCAAAATTGGTGGAGGGAGTGAATATTAAGGCTGGTGAACAAAGTGCCAGTCAAGCGAGTTGTTGTGTCCTGAATAATGCTGGACAATGTTCAACACCATTCGCAACTCTTCAGGTACTGAAGCAGTCCTTGTCCAAATGTAGCAAGTTCTGGACAACATTCAGGCTTAGGCCTGATAAATAGGAAGTGGCATTTACTCCCCAAAGAGTATTGTTGGAGATGAACTCATCCAGGCCAGTGGAGAATATTCCATCACACTCCTGACTTGTGCCTTGTAGATGGTGGACAGGCTTTGGGGATTCAGGAGGTGAGTTACTCTACACAGAATCCCCTTCCCTGACCTGGCCTTGCAGCCATGATGCGGAGGTGCCAGCGTTGGACTGGGTTAAGCACAGTAAGAAGTCTCACCACACCAGGTTAAAGTCCAACAGGTTTATTTGGTAGCACAAGCCACAAGCTTTCGGAGCACTTCCCCTTTATCAGGTGAGAGGGAGTTCTGTTCCCAATCTATTGGTTGAGATACAAACTCAACCAACCATTATCTTGTAAACTGAGTTTGTATCTATATATGCCCTGTTTGTGAACAGAACTCCCACTCACCTGATGAAGGAGCGGTGCTCCGAAAACTTGTGGCTTGTGCTACCAAATAAACCTGTTGCCCTTGCAGCCACAGTATTTACATGGCTAGTCCAGTTCAGTTTCTGGTTAATGGTAGCCCCCCAGGAACTTGATAGTGGAAGGATTCAGCAATGGTAATGCCATTGATCTTCAAGTGGAGATGGTTAGATTTTCTCTGGTTGGCGATGATCTATGCCTGGTACTCTTTGGGGAGTAAATGCCAATTCCTATTTATCAGGCCTAAGCCTGAATGTTGTCCA
This sequence comes from Mustelus asterias, assembly GCF_964213995.1. Taxonomy (NCBI): domain Eukaryota; kingdom Metazoa; phylum Chordata; class Chondrichthyes; order Carcharhiniformes; family Triakidae; genus Mustelus; species Mustelus asterias. Next base: position 11,413,956 of record NC_135822.1, on the reverse strand, counting down.
GAACTTGCTACATTTGGACAAGGACTGCTTCAGTACCTGAGGAGTTGCGAATGGTGTTGAACATTGTGCAGTCATCAGCAAACATCCCCACTTCTGACCTTACAAATGGGAGGAAGATCATTGATGAAGCAGTTGAAAATGGTTGGATCCAGGATATGGTCCTGAGGACCTCTTGTAACGTTGTTCTGGAGCTGAGATAATTGACTTCCAACAACCATAGCTGTCTTCCTTTGTGCGAGGTATGACTCTAACCACAGGAGAGTTTTCCCGCTCATTCCCATTGACCCCCACTTCTCATCCCGTCATCAGCTGCCACATCCCTGCGTCTGGAACTCTCATTTTACACCCCTAAATTAATCTGCCTTTTGTTCACCCTCCCCTTCCAGAACACTCCTTTAAACTCACCTCCTTGATCAAGCTTCTTCCTTCTCTCCAGATATGGAAGACTTAGAATCATAGAATCCTACAGTGCAGAAGGAGGCCATTCGGCCCATTGAGTCTGCACCGACCACAATCCCACCCAGGCCCTATCCCCATAACCCATGCATTTACCTTGCTAATCCTCCTGACACTGAGGGGCAATTTACCATGGCTAATACACCTAACCTGCACACCTTTGGACTGTGGGAGGAAACCGGAGCACCCGGAGGAAACTCACGCAGACACGGGGAGAATGTGCAAACTCCACACAGACAGTGATCCAAGCTGGGAATCGAATCCAGGTCCCTGGCGCTGTAAGGCAGCGATGCTAACCACTGTGCCACCCTAACTTGTAAGTACGGTGTCTTTAAGAATATTACACAATTAGCAGGGATGGTATTGCAGACCCTTAGCAGAAGATTCCAAATGTTTCTCTTCTTCAGGAAAAATAATTCTGAGCAGCGAAGGGCTGAGGCAAGACAAAACGTTCCTGAACTGATAGCAGGGAGTCGTTGGCACCTTATGTATTCTATTGTTTGTACAACTGTCCACTAAGGGTTAGCAAAAGACCCTCAGTATGAAGTAAACTAAAAAGTGACCTTTAGGTGACCATGATGGTCAACAAGGGTGGCATGGTGGTTTACACTGCTGCCTCACAGCATCAGTGACCCAGGTTCAATTCTGGCCTTGGGTCGCAGTCTGTGTGGAGTCCGCATACTCTCACCGTGTCTGCGTTGGTTTCCTCCGGGTGCTCCGGTTCTCTCCCACAGTCGGAAAGACGTGCTGCTTACGTGTATTGGCCAGGCTAAACTCTCCCTCAGTGCACCCGAACAGGCACTGGAGTGTGGCGACTAGGGGATTTTCATAGTAACTTCATTGCAGTGTTAATGTATGATGTGTAGATGCCGGCGTTGGACTGGGTGGGCACAGTAAGAAGTCTCACAACACCAGGTTAAAGTCCAACAGGTTTATTTGGTAGCACAAGCTTTTGGAGCGCTGCTCCTTCCTCAGGTGAATGACTCACCTGATGAAGGAGCAGTGTTCTGAAAGCTCGTGCTACCAAATAAATCTGTTGAACTTTAACCTGGTGTTGTGAGACGTCTTACAGTGTTAATGTAAGCCTACTTGTGATACTAATAAATAAACATAGAAACATAGAAGATAGGAGCAGGAGGAGGCCATTTGGCCCTTCGAGCCTGTTCCGCCATTCATTACGATCATGGCTGATCGTCCAACTCAATAGCCTAATCCTGCTTTCTCCCCATAACCTTTGATCCCATTCGCCCCAAGTGCTATATCCAGCCACCTCTTGAATACATTCAATGTTTTGGCATCAACAGCTTCCTGTGGTAATGAATTCCACAGGCTCACCACTCTTTGGGTGAAGAAATGTCTCCTCATCTCCATCCTAAATGGTCTACCCTGAATCCCCAGACTGTGACACTTGGTTCTGGACGCACCCACCATCGGGAACATGCTCCCTGCATCTATCCTGTCTAGTCCTGTGAGAATTTTATAAGTCTCTATGAGATTCCCCCCTCATTCATCTGAACTCCAGCAAAAACAATCCTAACCCATTCAATCTCTCCTCATACATCAGTCCCGCCATCCCCGGAATCAGCCTGATAAACCTTCACTGCACTCCCTCGAGAGCAAGAACATCCTTCCTCAGAAAAGGAGACCAGAACTGCACACAATACTCTAGGGTGTGGCCTCACCAAGGCCCTGTATAATTGCAACAACACATCCCTCGCTCCTGTACTCGAAACCTCTCGCAATGAAGGCCAACATACCATTTGCCTTCTTTACCGCCAGCTGCACCTGCATGCTTACCTTCAGTGACTAGTGCACAAGAACACCCAGGTCCCGCTGCCCACTCCCCTATAAATAAATAAACGGGAGAGCTGACCCCTCCCCTGACACCTGTGCATCTGTAATTGACATTGTGCAAATGGCCAGATGGAAGGAGAAGGGGGGGGGGGGATGAGTTTTCGAACACTTTTGTGAAAGAGCAGAATTCTGCTGCCATAAGCCACAGGGATCAACACGTTCTGTGCCAACCGTCCATTCGTCCCCTGGGATCAGTAAATCGCTCTCAACAGTCACGGGTCGGTTGCCTGCCTTTTCAATCCATCTAGTTTATGCATCTTACCTAAAGATTACCGACAGTTGCTTCTTCGTAAGCTTAATAAACTACCTCAAAATCACTGAGGAGTTCTCGACCACCTCTCTGGGGTTCCCTGCAACTCCCGAATCCTAAAAACTTACTGACTTAGGGTGGGAATTTCTGGCTGTTTCCGCCGGCGGGACTGGAAGGTCCCGTCAAATTCGACCCCTGTTGCAGGTTCCCCAACAGAAGGACAGGCGAGCCATGCAAAGTGCTGTAGACTGGAAGAACCCGCCAGTGGCCAATGATGAGCTGTGGGAAAACACGCTCTTGTGGTAAGTGGGGAGGAGGATGTTGCCAGAAAATTCTGGTCTCAGCATCTGCTCGTTCAAGTTTGGTCTATTTTCCGTGTTCGGATGCTGCATAAACGCAAGTTCTTGTTGTCACTAGGCTCCAAGGAGATTGCCGTCGCAAGTGTGAATACTACTGCAAAGCGATTCTTGTTCTCAGTTTCAGAAACACTTTCCATGCACATTACTTTATCACGTTCCCTCTCAACATTAGCGGTGTTGCTAGCTCGCTGAAGCAGCAAATTTGATATCCTCATTGTACTTTCACTCTGCAAAGTGACTCATTTTAATTGAGATATCATTTTATGGCAAAATAATTATTTTTTTCCAAGCGGGGAAACCGCATTGTCAATATTTGATGAGTAACTCCAAAACCTTCATTGCGAATCGTGCTTTATATTCAATGATTTTATTTATAGGATATTACAAAAACATTGTTTTTACAGTAGTTGGCACCGTGCTCACTCTGAGTGTTATATTTGTCCTGTGAATGACACTCACTGACAGTCACAAACACCAGTCCCACAATGTCACTGAAAGATGTCACCTTATGCTGGGCTTTAAGCCAATTCCAACCGTCTTTCACTGTTGGCCCAGAGCTGTGAATAAAATATTATTTCCTTCCTTCCCGCGCTGTTAAGCAATTAACATTTTCCTGTTCACTTGGATACTTATGCTTATTCATATTTCTCTGGTGAGATTCTCCTGCCGTTCATGCCAATGGGATTCTCCAGTCCCGCTGCAGTAAACAGAGATTAGGCTGAGTGCCAAATTGTCCATCCTCGCACGCAGTGGCAGCAGGGCGTGAACGGCTGGAGAATTCCGGCCATTAAATGTAGTTATTGCATGGGCATTTTAAAATCGTGTCATGTCATTAAGCATCTCTTGTCACAGAGGACCGATTCCCAAGGAGATGCCAGTGCCACGTTCCTATTCCCTGGAAAGAACAGGAAGGTGTTTCAAGTAAATTAAAGTCCACATTTCTCACCTACAGACTTTGTAGTGACAGGAACGTGAGTGACAGCAATGGTGGCACAGTGGTTTGCACTGTTGCCTCACAGAGCCAGGGACCCGGGTTCGATTCCCACTTGGGTCACTGTCTGTGCAGAGTCTGAACGTTCTTCCCGTGTTTGTGTGGGTTTCCTCCGGGTGCTCCGGTTTCCTCCCACAGTCCGAAAGATGTGCTGGTTAGGCGCTTTGGCCATGCTACAGTCCCAACATGGCTTCCAGATGTCTTCTGCCTAAGAGAGGACTCCACCCCATGGGGCGATTACCCACTCTCAGTCCCATTTGCTCCCTTAAGCCAGGTAACCCTCTTCTGCTGTGTTGCACTTAAAGGGACAATCACCACAACTTTCTTCTGGGGAAATGCCTTTGATGTAATTTAAAAAATAGATTATTTGGTCATGAATCTCATTGCTGTTCATGGGAGCTTGCTGTTTGCAAATTGGCTGTCACAGTTTCCTGCATTTCACTTCAATTCATCGGAAATAAAATGTTTTATTAGCTCCTGAAGTCAAGCAAGATGCTACATGGGTGCAAGATCATTTTGTTTCTTGTTTTTATTTCCTATCGTAGGTTTGCACTTATACAGGGCCTTGGTGAGGCCACACCTAGAGTATTGTGTGCAGTTTTGGTCTCCTTTTCTGAGGAAGGATGTTCTTGCTCTCGAGGGAGTGCAGTTAAGGTTTACCAGGCTGATTTCAGGGATGGCGGGACTGAGGTATGAGGGGAGATTGAATAGGTTAGGATTGTTTTCACTGGAGTTCAGGCGAATGAGGGGGGAATCTCATAGAGACTTATAAAATTCTCACAGGACTAGACAGGGTAGATGCAGGGAGGATATTCCCGATGGTGGGGGAGTCCAGAACCAGGGGTCACAGTCTGAGGATTCAGGGTCGATCATTTAGGACTGAGGTGAGGAGACATTTCCTCACCCAAAGAGTGGTGAGCCTGTGGAATTTATTACCACAGGAAGTAGTTGATGCCAAAACATTGAATGCATTCAAGAGGCGGCTGGATATAGCATTTGGGGTGAATGGGATCAGAGGTTATGGGGAGAAAGCAGGATTAGGCTATTGAGTTGGATGATCAACCATGATCGTAATGAATGGTGGAGCAGGCTCGAAGGGCCAAATGGCCTCCTCCTACTCCTATCTTTTATGTTTCTGTGTTCCTTGAGCTCAGATACTCAGTGGAAGGGAAATTGCACTCAGTAACACATGTAAGACTGTTCTTACTGTTGATTGAGCAAGATACAGGCAGGTCGTGAGATAGTATGTAACATTCGGATTAGCCGGTGCTCTTTCTGTGGAGATTATGCTGGATGCCACATGTGAAGTTGTATGAACTCAGTGGTGGCATGATGGGAAAATTGGTCAACTCTCTGGTACAATGTAAGAACGCTGACAAGCTATTTCAAAATGCCAGACCCCTGTAAGACCTGATAAGGCTGACTCCGCATAACTTAAAACATGAATAAGACCAGAGAAGGTCAGGCTATTTCAACATGCCTGACCTCTGAAAGGCCTGATAAGATTAACTCCTCATAAACTAGGCCAGTATGACCAAGACAAGATAAGGTCAGAGATGAAGGAGTCACCAACCTTTTTCTGTTACATCAAAGGACAAGATAAGGTTATGAATAATGAGACAAAGAGTTCTAGGAGGTCAGCGAGTTATGACATGATTAACGACATTTCTGAATATGCTCTGGTCACGCAAACTGATAATGATTATGTATAAATACTGAACTGATTCTTTGTGTAATTGCGGACTTGAGGAGGAATTAGCAAGTTGTACCAACTGCTCTCTGAACTCAAGTTTTCAGCCAAAACTGCATGCAGTCTTTCGTAAATAAATACTAGTTGTTTTGTCGGAACAAACTTTGTTGAGTTTTTCTATCACAGTCAAGAAGCAGGGAAGTTTCCACTTCAACAGTGCAAGATCATTTTGTTTTTCGTTTTTATTTCCTATCATAAGTTTGCACTTATACAGGGCCTTGGTGAGGCCACACCTAGTGTATTGTGTGCAGTTTTGGTCTCCTTTGCTGAGGAAGGATGTTCTTGCTCTCGAGGGAGTGCAGTTAAGGTTTACCAGACTGATTCCGGGGATGGCGGGACTGATGTATGAGGAGAGATTGAATAGGTTAGGATTGTTTTCACTGGAGTTCAGACGAATGAGGGGGGAATCTCATGGAGACTTATAAAATTCTCACAGGACTAGACAGGGTAGATGCAGGGAGGATATTGCCGATAGTGGGGGAGTCCAGAACCAGGGGTCACAGTCTGAGGATTCAGGGTCGATCATTTAGGACTGAGGTGAGGAGACATTTCCTCACCCAAAGAGTGGTGAGCCTGTGGAATTCATTACCACAGAAGTAGTTGATGCCAAAACATTGAATGCATTCAAGAGGCGGCTGGATATAGCACTTGGGGTGAATGGGATCAGAGGTTATGGGGAGAAAGCAGGATTAGGCTATTGAGTTGGATGATCAGCCATGATCGTAATGAATGGCGGAGCAGGCTCGAAGGGCCAAATGGCCTCCTCCTGATCCTATCTTTTATGTTTCTGTGTTTCTTGAACTCAGATACTCAGTGGAAGGGAAATTGCACTGAGTAACACATGTAAGACTGTTCTTACTGTTGATTGAGCAAGATACAGGCAGGTCCTGAGATAGTATGTAACATTCGGATTAGCCGGTGCTCTTTCTGTGGAGATGTTGCTGGATACCAGATAATGCCTCCATCGTCCTCTTACCATCGTGGACAGTAATTCCTCACTTCCATCGGTCAACCAGAGAACCCTTAGAGTTCCTGTAGAATAGACAGTCACTTACCGACAGGAAAAATGTCAGTGTGGCCATACACCTGATGGTTGGCACACTGCCCCTTTAAGGTATGCTGTGGCCCTTTAAATCTTGTAGCGGCCTGCAAGTCATCAACTGCCCCGCCAAATTTTGCGCTTCCACTGATGCCAGGAGCTTACTGCCATTACTCATGAACCTTGACCCTGCGAACTCGGTCAGGGCAGTCTGTCTGGTGGGCACAAGTGTGCAGAAGTTGTGTGTTTCCATTTCTACAATCGTGATTCACCCAAACGGGGAATTTAAGCTTTGTGCCAAGCCCCGGCACAAAGCCCGTGGCAGTGAACCAACGAGTCTATTCCGCAAACATTGGATAAAGTATGTTGGGCAGAGCGCGAGAGGGGTTTAAGTTTAAGTTTATTTATTTGTGTCACAAGTAGGCTTACATTAACACTGCAGTGAAGTTACTGTGAAAATCCCCTAGTCGCCACACTCCGGCGCCTGTACGGGTACACTGAGGGAGAATTTAGCGTGGCCAATCCAGCTAACCAGCACATCTTCCGGACTGTGGGAGGAAACAGGAGCACCCGGAGGAAACCCATGCAGACACGGGGAGAACATGCAGACTCCGCACAGACAGTGACCCAAGCCAGGAATCGAACCCATGTTCCTTGCACTGTGAGGCAGCAGTGCTAACCACCGTGTCACCATTGCTGTCACTTGCTTCACGCCGTCACCCAATCATGGAATCCCAACAGTGCAGAGGGAGGCCATTCAGCCCATTGAGGCTGCGCTGACAACAGTCCCGCCCAGGTCCTATCCCCATGACCCCACGTATTTACCCTGCTAATCACCCTGACACTAAATGGCAATTTAGCATGGCCAATCAACCTAACCCACACATCTTTGGATTGTGGGAGGAAACCGGAACACCTGGAGGAAACCCACGCAGACACGGGGACAACGTACAAACTCCACACAGACAGACACCTGAGGCCGGAATCGAATCCGTGTCCCTGGTGCTGTGAGGCAGCAGTGCTAACCCAAGCGAGTTTATGCATTTAATCCAAAAGAGAAAATGCTGGAAAATGTCAGCAGGTCTGGCAGCATCTGTAAGGAGAGAAAAGAGTTGATGTTTCGAGTCCAGATGACCCTAGGTCAAAGCTCATGTAAGCCCTTTGTCAAGCTTTGACAAAGGGTCATCTGGACTCATAACGTCATCTCGTCTCTTCCCTGCTAACCCAGGTCATCCTCTGGTTGACCTGGGTCATGGGGATAGGACCCGTGGGGGGGGTGGTGGGAGGAGGGGGGGCTGGGAGGGGGGGTGCTGGGATGGGGATGGGGCAGGACCCAGATCATTCTCTGGTGGGGGGGCGGGGGGTGGGAGGCAGAGGGGGGGGGGCGGGTCCCAGATCATCCTCTGGTCCGGGGGGTCAGGGGGTGGTGGGGGGGGGAAGGAGGGGGGTGTGGGAGGAGGAGGGGCGGCGGGACCCAGCTCATCCTCTGGTCGGGGGTGGGGGGGGGGGGTCCGCTGCCAGTCTGCGGCCGATCCCTCCTCCCGGAGTGGACGTGCGGCCATGCCATCCCACAAAACCTTCAGGATGATGCGATTCCTCGTTAAGAAGATGAAGCAGAACCGGCCGATTCCACAGTGGATCCGCATGAAAACCGGCGACAAGATCAGTACAAGTCCAAGAGGAGACACTGGAGAAGGACCAGGCTGGGCCTGTAAAGGGATACACCATCACTGGTCCACTACCAGCCACAGATTATTCTTCCCTGCAGGGGCAAGAGAGCGGGAGAGATCGGCCACAGACTGGCAGCGGACCCACACCCCCCCCTCTCCGACCAGAGGATGATCTGTGTCCCGCCACCCCTCCTCCTCCCACCCACCCCGCTGACCAGAGGATGATCTGGACCACCCCACCGCCCCCCCTCTGCCTCCCACCCCCCGACCAGAGGATGATCTGGGTCCTGCCCCCTCTCCTCCTCCCACCCCCCCTCCCCCCCCAACCAGAGGATGACCTGGGTCAGGGAGCCGTTGCAGTCTCTGACCCCGCTCTTCGGAGGCTGCAGCGACGACTTCAGACTTTTATTTTGCAGGTCGGTTACAGCGCGGACGCGGAACGGGCCAGAAGACGGTAAAGTGGGGTTTGGCGGTAGAGTTGGGCACGCGGTTCATTAAGTCGATTTACATGCATGCAAATGCATTTAAATCGTCGGGCCGCCCGATTCGGGCGCGGGCCGGACCCGCGCATGAATCGGGTATCAGTAAAGCCGCGATCTGCTCGGAATCGGGCGCAGATCGCGGTATAGGCCCGACGGCCAACTTTACCGCGATTTAAACGGGCACGAAGCTTTGGTAAAATCGGGCCCAGGGTGTAGGTAAAAATTGGCTTAATATATAGTAGGTCCATTTAAAAGTCTGTTGGCAGCAGGGAAGAAGCTGTTCTTTTTTTAAAAAACTTTTCCAATTCAATCAAATCAAATCCAATTCAGAGTCTCAACAAGTTGAGACATTTCCGATCCAGGCTGACAAGACAGGACGGGTGACTAAGCCACCCTGTCCTGGGCCTGATCTACATGAGTCAAGCTGATTGGAGAAGGGGGAGGATCCTCCTCCAAGACTTGAGCTCATTTGCATCTTAGCCAAAAGGCCGAGATGCCGCTTTTAAAAATTGCTTCATATGAAATATATGAAGCCTCAGCGTAACCTCATGACCTCAACCAAGTGCAGATCCGATACTACACTTGATCTTAGCCAAAAGGCTGAGAAGCGATTGAGTCGGTTGGTAATTGATGTCAGATTTTTGTATCTTTTTCCCAACAGAAGAAGATGGAAGAGAGTGAACGGGATTTTATGGCCTCATTCGACCCGAGACCGGAAAATCCTGCCCAAGGTCAACAGACCTTCCCATTGTCCACCCCTCACCCACTCCGATTCCCATGGCGGGCGGGGTGGTAGAATTCCAGCGCGTGTGTCCGGGGTGCGTGGGGGTCTTTGATTGTGCTGGCTGCTTTTCCGAAGCAGCGTGAAGTGTAGACAGAGTCAATGGATGGGAGGCTGGTTTGTGTGATGGACTGGGCTGCGATCATAAACTCTTTGTAGTTTCTTGCGGTCTTGGTCAGAGTGGGAGCCATACCAGGCTGTGATACACCCGGAAAGGATGCTTTCTATCTGTAAAAGTTGGTGAGAGACGTAGCAGACTTGCTGAATTTCCTTAGCCTCCTGAGAAAGTAGAGGTGGTGGTGGGTTTTCTTAATTATAGCGTCAGCATGGAGGGACCAGGACAGGTTGTTGGTGACCTGGACACCAAGAAACTTGAAGCTCATGACTATTTCCACTTCATTCCCACTGATGTGGATTACACTTCCTGAAGGTGATGACTATCTCCTTCGTTTTACTGACATTGAGGGAGAGATTATTATCATCACCAGACTCTCTATCTCTTTCCTAAGCTCCATCTCTTCATCTGTTTTTCTTTCTTTCATCAAATGTTTGGTCGCATGTGCTAATATCTCCTTCTGTTGTTTGGAGTCAAATTTTGACTGACAGGGTCATTCGAAAATACGAAGAAAACCAGTTAATTTACTGTGGCATTGTTTATTTATTCATTTATTAGTGTCACAAGTAGGCTTACATTAACACTGCAATGAAGTTACTGTGAAAATCCTCATTCTGGTGCCTGTTCGGGTACACTGAGGGAGAATTTAGCATGGCCAATGCATCCCCAACCAGCACGTCTTTTGGACTGTGGGAGGAAACCGGAGCACCCGGAGGAAACCCACGCAGACATGGGGAGAACGTGCAAACTCCACACAGGCAGTGATCCAAGCCGGGAACCGAACCCAGGCCCCTGGTGCTGTGAGGCCACAGTGCTAACCACTGCCCGTGAGAAGCCCAGTTAATCTTCTGTGGTTTAGCCCTTGAGAGGCAAAACAATGTGTCATCTTAGTGGGCAAGTTGGAGCAGGGCATGCTATTTAGTCAGACACTCTCCTTATTTTAGATTCCATTGTCTACATGCATTTACCCCCCCCCCCCTCCCCTCCCGCCCACCCCCACACCACCACCCCCCCGCCCCCCCCACAACCCCTCCCCACCCCCACCAGTCAGGGTTCTGCAAAACCTCCACAGCAACCTGGGAGCAGGAGGAGCCCATTCAGTCCCTCAGACGTGTTCTACAATTCAATGAGATCATGGCTGATCCACAACCTAACTCCATACTCCCACCCTTTGTCCCAGATCCCTCAATACCTGTTGGCTAAAAAATAGCTGTCGTAATTCAGCCAAGAGCCAGTTTACCCCCTTTCCTGTGCAGCAGAGGAAATGGTCACGCCTGCAGCTTACAGTCAGGTAGTCTTCACGTTGCAACAACGGTCTGGGTGGGGTAACAAGTTTAAAAGCCTCCGCTGACCGCTTCCCATTGGGTGAGCCCCCACTCACTCAATAAGGCAGCTTGCACTCTATTAGTGATCCCCCACAACCTTCATGGCCATCCGAACATCTCTCCCCCCTTAGGTCCGTGTCTCTCCCAGCACCCCCACTGGGAGGAGGTCCTTCCCATCACTTGGCACTTGGCCGGAGGTCCATCGAAGGTGGGGCTGGGTCAGCTGGTGTAAACTGAACAGAAGACCATCCCTTCCGGAGTGAGTGTTGCAGGTCACTGATGCAGGTTCCTCCTCAGGTTCTGTTTCAGCCCAGAGGCCCACTTCTTCAGCCTCCATCTCTGAATCCGTACCTTCACTATTCAGAGAGGCCAATGCATAGTCAGCTTCAAGCTGAGGGCTGGCACTAGCAGTGGCTATCTCCTTGGCCAGTTTTGGGGGCTGATCAAGCAGGGACTCCCCAGTTCTGAGATGGCCCAAGTGCTTCTTTAGGGTCTCATTTTTTTTCATAACAATGCCAGGGAACCATCTGGGACCATCCCCGAAGTTCCTTATACAGACCAGATCACCCATTCCAAAAGTTCTTTCTGTCCTTGCAGAATTGTGGTTTCCTTTTTGGTTTTTCCATTGGGACTCCATCCTCCTGGCTAGGTTTGGGAAAAGCAGGTTTAATCTGGTGTGAAGCAGCAGGCCCACTAACAACGCAACTGGAGTAACACCTGTGAGGCGTGATCCTGTAACCGAACAATACTCATGCCAGTTTAATCTCCATGGATGCAGCCGGCTGTTTCTTTATACTAATTTTGAAGGGTTGAATCACCCATTTTGCCAGCCCATTTGACAACGGGTGATAAGGTGCAGTTTGGACGTGCTGGACATCAGCGCTAGTGAAGGCTGTTATTGGAAACCAGGACTTCTGGTATTCTGAGTGTGCTGAAGCTTTGTCTTCTTTTCTCAATCGTAGCCCAAAGCGTCATAGAATTCATGCGCTGCAACTCCAACCACTTGAAGTGTGCACCCACCATGATTAAAACCACACAACACACAAAATCCACGTGTGCAAGCCATTCCCATGGGCATAGGGAGGCTGAGGGTGAGGTGGTTTTGATTTTCTTGGTACAGGTCACATTGTTTCACCAAGTCTGTGATGTCGGAGTCAAACCCGGCCACCAGTCATAAATCCTGGCCAGCATCTTCACTTTTGATACTCACAGGTGCCCATTATGTAACCAAAAGAGAAAATGCTGGAAAATCTCAGCAGGTCTGGCAGCATCTGTAAGGAGAGAAAAGAGCTGACGTTTCGAGTCCCGATGACCCTTTGTCAAAGCTAAAAGGCATAGAAAGTGGGAGATATTTATACTGCAGGGTGAGGGAATGAAAGATGATTCATAGCCACAGATATCAGGGGAAAGGCTGCTAATGGCTGTCCACAGAGAGAATAAAGGGTGTGAATGACCAAACGGCAGAGAAGCTGTAAGCCATTGTGTACTTCTGTGAATATTGGACATTGTCCTGGGGACGGAACAATTACTCGGGACCCCAAAGAATGATCCCGTCTTCAACACTAAGTTCAGTTTTCTTAATTGAGGTAGGATCTCAATTTTCCAGAGGAATCCATCAAGTAGGATGATGTGCCTTATTTTGGATAAGGTTGAATCTTTTTGGGTCCAGGTTTCAATCTGCCTTGCTGCCGTTGGCAGAAGTTCGGAGTCATCACACCCTCTTCCAATGCTGGTAAAGGAGCCAGGCTTGTGGGCAACGGGAGGTAACTCAGTGGTCGGAAGTTTACTGGCACGCCCACCCCGATTCCAGTGGTGTGCAAGGCTCGGAGAACGGCATTTTCCACTGGCCTTGGACGGGATCGTACGAACTTCAGGCAGACGTGCCGGTAAAATTCCACCAAGTGCGTCCGCATTAGCTATCCGGGTTCCGGGACTGTCTTTCAGAAGATATTCAAAGGCCACCAATAATAAAGCCCAGTGTTGTATCTGAGTGGAGGCCTTGTCTTCTTTGAAGAGGCACAGTAAGTTGGTTAGTGATTGGCCATGACTCGATGATTCTATTCTATGATTCTTCCCACACACATGTGTCGTTTTGCATGAACTGTGCCAAATTTATTTCATTTCTAAGAAAAATGTCTGCAATGTTAAGCCTGGCTGCTACCCCAAAAGCAAATTCAGCAACAAAAAAATGTATTTAAATACACATAACGTGGTTTTGGTTTGAGGTGAATCATTCCAGCACAATGCTCAGGCAGGGAGTAATCTAGTCAGGAATTACACAACCTTGCAGTCCCAGACATGTAATTCCTTAGAACTAGTCCAATTTGTCACTCGTGGGTGTAGCAAAGGCACACAAATGTCGAGTATATCTTGATCTGAGATCCTTGGGGCTGATTGCGTTTTGGATTTGAGATAACTCTAGTTTTCGGTAATCACACGTCACAACAGCCTAACCCTAGGCTAGCTGTAAAGCATATAAAACAGCTCAAACAGTAAGACGTTATCACCAAATGATAAATACAGGGTACCTGTAAAAGGTTTATTTCTGACATGTTCCCCACAACAGGCGCAAAGTAAACAGTGCGGTTAAATAACTGGACTTCGTGCGTGAGACATCATTGAGTTTCAAAAATAGTACGAGTTTGGATTATTTCAGGGCTCCCTCTCTTCCCGATTCTCGGCCCCTTGATCAGGCACTGCTGATGTCCCGCACGCCGACAGCCCCATTCACTGCTGGTTGAATACCAGTGGGGCAGTATGAGGCCCTTCGAATCATAGAATCCCTGCAGTACAGAAGGAGGCCATTCGGTTTATCGAGTCTGTACTGACCACAATCCCACCCAAGATCTATTCCCGTAACCCCATGCACTTACCCTGCTAATCCCCCTGACACTAGGGTCAATTTATCACGGCCAATCAACCTAACCCGCACATCTTTGGAGTGTGGGAGGAAACCGGAGCACCCGGAGGAAACCCACACAGACACAGGGAGAATGTGCAAACTCCACACAGTCACTCGAGGCCGGAATCAAACCCGGGTCCTTGGAGCTGTAAGGCAGCAGTGCTAACCACTGTGTCACCGTGCCGCTGGTAAATGAGGCAACCATTTTGCACGTAGCAGGCAGAAATTAGTGACCTCCCTCATGGCGGACTTGGAGATAGGGCTGGCATCCTGCCCTCATCCACCTGTGACCTGGCTCCCTTGTTATCCTGGGCTTCTGGTAGTACATTACCGGCAGCTACCACTACTCTCCCAGTGGTGCTGCCTGCAACGGAATTCCGTCCACAGAGTCCCTGATCCTAGGGAAGGATCACCAGGCAGGAGTGTTCTCTTCCTGTTGGGGAACACTTCAGCAGTCATGGGCATTCAGCCTCTGATCTTTGGGCAAACATTCTCCAAGGCGGCCTTCATGATACACGACAACGCAGAATCGCCAAGCAAAAACTGATAGCCAAGTTCCGCACACATGAGGACGGCCTCAACTGGGATCTTGGGTTCATGTCACACTATCTGTAACCCCCACAACTTGCCTGGGCTTGCAAAATCTCACTAACTGTCCTGGCTGGAGACAATTCACACCTCTTTAACCTGTGCTTAACCCTCTCTCCACTCGCATTGTTTGTACCTGTAAAGATTTGATTACCTGTAAAGACTCGCATTACAACCATTATCTTGTAAATTGAGTCTGTGTCTATGTATGCCCTGTTTGTGAACACAACTCTTCACTCACCTGAAGAAGGAGCGACACTCCGAAAGCTCATGCTACCACATAAACCTGTTGGACTTTAACCTGGTGTTGTGAGACATCTTACTGTGCTTACCCCAGTCCAATGCCGGCATCTCCACATCATACCTAGGGAAGGCCCATTGCTGCACATTTAAGGTTTTCCCCAAAAGAAATGAATCCAGGGCACTGGCTGGTTTTCCAGCCGGTGGGTCAGACTCCATTAGCTAGATTCAATTCTGTCTGGCAAGTTCCCAAAATGACAACATGAATTATTAGTTAATCCATTTTAGCGCAGTTTCTTGAAGGAAGAAGGTTGGTCATTTAAGTCCCTGTTTCATCTTCCAATGGCATCAAATTGAATATTGCTCCCAAATAGCGGTGCCTCTCACACTGCTGCACTCCCTCAGTACAAATGTTGTGTGTTGAAAACCTGGAGTGGAGTTTCAACCCGTAACCAGTTGTAAAAGTGCGAATTGATCTAAATGAGGCTGTTGGGAAGCTAGGACATGGAATGGCTCTGGCTAACTATAGAACTGGACCTGCCACGACGTTCCATCGTAATGAGGGGAGGAATCAAGGACATCTGATTCTTGACCATCCCTAACTTCTGGATAAAACTGTAGTTAGGCCACATTTGGAATATTGCGTGCAATTCTGGTCACCACACTACCAGAAGGACATAGATGCTTTGGAGAGGGTGCAAAGAAGGTTTACCAGGATGTTGCCTGGTCTGGAGGGTTTTAGGTATGAGGAGAGGCTGGATAAACTCGGATTGTTTTCACTGGAAAAGCAGAGGCTGAGGGAGGCCTACAAAATTATGAGAGGCATGGATCGGGTGGATAGTCAGAGGCTTTTTCCCCAAGGTGGAAAGACAACTACAAGAGGGCACAAGTTCAAGGTGAGAGGAGGAAAGGTTATGGGAGACGTGCGGGGAACGTTTTTCACATAGAGGGTGGTGGGTGCCTGGAACACACTGTCAGTGGAGGTGGTGGAAACAGGCATGTTTGCAATGTTCAAGGCCTATCTTGATAGACACATAAGTAGTGGGTCTAAATAAGGATTAGGAATCAGCACAGGCTTGGTGGGCCAAAGAGCCTGTTCCTGTGCTGTACTGTTCTTTTTTCCATAAATTGTTCGGGGCTGTTCATGATATTGTCCAACTTTGCTTAGGCATTGATGTCAATGCAACTTGCAGTTAAAGGGCAGCTGGGTTTGTCAAAAGAAAATGCACAGCACATCAGAGGTTACACCACAGGCAGCTCACCAGGGTCGCCCCCGGACTGACATCAGAGGCGTGTAGTCACAAAGTCAGCCGCCCTATGACCTAAAGCTCTCTTCCGTGTCTGCGCTTCCTAAATATTCACAAAGAGAACAATGACAAAACGTCTGCGGATTTATATTGTTTCTCCTTCTCCTGAGCCACCGCAATCCCACCCCCTCCTCCGATATTTCTATCTCGTCACTTAGCGATTGTGACAATCTCAGGGGTGCTGGCGACAGTTCACGACCCTCATTGTGTGATGATTCATAATGTGTGGGTTGTAGACAGGATGTATTGTTCCCAGTTAGGGGGAAATCACTGTTGGTTACTTTCTGAGTAACATCACATTTTCTCTGAAATATTGGGAGTCTGGACAGTCCTTTCAATTTGCACAATGCACAGCAGATGGAGAGATAGAGAGAGAGAGAGAGAGAGGGAAAGAAGAATTATTCCGCTTTTCGCTGCTGAGAGCTGAGAGGACGGGAAGGTCTTGTTGCATGAGCTTTTCAGAGCAAGGTTCTGGACTAATAGCTGCAGACTCTCAAATACCGGCTCACTTACCTGGTATCAATGAAATAATCAGCACAGGATGGATTGCAAAGGTAGTAAGGTTATTCTGGGAGGATGAATTATACCCTGGTTAGACTTACTCCTCATCTTTTTCATTCATTCATGGGCCATGGGCATCGCTGACTGGCCAGCATTTATTGCCCATCCCTAGTTGCCCTAGGGATGACAATTAACCACATTGCTGTGGCCCTGGAGTCACATGTAGGCCAGACCAGGCAAGGTGGCAGATTTCCTTCCAGAAAGGTCAATCATGAACCAGGTGGATTTTTCCGACAATCGACAATAGTTTCATGGCCATCAACAGACTCTTAATTCCAGATATTTTTTATTGGATTCAGATTGCAGCATCTGCCGTGGCGGGATTCGAACCCAGGTCCCCAGAACATTAGCTAAATTCCTGGGTTAACGATCTAGCGATAATACCACTAGGCCATTGCCTCCCCAGTGTCAAATGTTTCGCCCCGCACTTAAGAGTTGAATCCACCTTCATAACACTGCCAGTGATGGTGGTGGCATAGTGGGAATGGCACTGGATTGGTAATCTGGAGGCCCAGGATAATTTTCTGGGGACACAGGTTCAAATCCCACCATGGCAGCTGGTGGAATTTAACTTCAACTAATAAATCTGGAATAGTCTCAGTAACGATGACCACACAACTATCATCAATTGTTGTAAAAACCCATCTGGTTCACTAATGTCCCTTTAGGGAAGGAAATCTGCTGTCCTTACCCGGTCTGGCCTACATGTGACCCACAACATTGTGGTTGACTCTGAACTGCTTTCTGAAATGGCCTAGCAAGTCACTCAAGGGAAGTTAGGGATGGGCAACAAATGCTGGCCTTGCCATCGATGCTTATATCCCTTGAAACAATAAAGAGGAAAAATATACATATAATAAGATATAGGAGCAGAATTAAGCCATTTGGTCCATCGAGTCTGCTCCGCCATTCAGTCATGGCTGATATTATTCTCATCCCCATTCTCCTGCGTTCTGCCTATCCCCTGATCCCCTTATTGATCAAGAACCTACCTATCTCTGTCTTAAAGACACTTAGTGACCTGGCCTCCACAGCCCTCTGTGGCAAGGAGTTCCACAGATTCACCACCCTCTGGCTGAAGAAATTCCTCCTCATCTCAGTTTTAAAGGAGCGTCCCTTCATTCTGAGGTTGTGCCCTCGAGTTCCAGTCTCTCCCACTAGTAGAAATGTCCTCTCCACGTCCACTCTATCTAGGCCTCTCAGTATTCTGTAAGTTTCAATGAGATCCCCCTTCATCCTTCTAAACTCCATCAAGTATAAACCCAGACTCCTCAAACGCTCCTCACATGACAAACACTTCATTCCTGGAAAGTCATCTTTTATGGATTGAAGTCCCAAGAAGACTTGGAGAAAAGTAAAATGCATGTAAACCCAAATGAATGAATTAGTAATGAGTGTTTTCTTGACAGTGTTCGCAATTATGAGGGGTTTTGATAAAGGTGATAGGGAGAAACTGTTCCTACTGGCAGGAGAGAGCGGAAAAGAATTGATCATGGGAACAGAGTTGGACAACAGAATCAGTAACTCTTTTGAAGGTCCAACATAGGCATGATGGGCTGAATAGCCTCCATCCATACTATCTCATTCTGTCGGAGTTGGTAACCAGAGTGCACTGATATACCATAATGGCCAAAAGAACCAGAGGTGACTTCATAGAATCCCTACAGCGCAAAAGTAGGCCATTCAGTCCATCGGGTCTGCACTGGCTCTCCCAAAGAGCATCTAGCCCAGTTTCATCTTGTGCTCTATACCCGTAACCTCACACATTTACCCTGCTAATCTCCCTAACCTACAGATTTTTGGACCTTAAGGGGCAATTTAGCATGGCCAATCCACCACCTAACCCTCACGTCTTTGGAGTGTGGGAGGAAACCGTAGCATCCAGAGGAAACTCACGCAGACACGGGGAGAATGTGCAAACTCCACACAGACAGTGACCCAAGGCTGGAATCAAATTCGGGTCCCTGGCGCTGCGAGGTAGCAATGCGGTGAATTAATCTGGAAACGTGAACAGGAGTCTCTTTAACAGTAATCACCAGAAAGGGAGTTCGACATATACTTGAAGGGAAAGTGCTGGGCAGTGGCGCCAATTGGAAAGCTCAAAGAGCTGGCACAGAAACAATGGGGTGAATGGCCTCCTGCTGTGCTGTATGATTGAATTATAGAACATAGAACATAGAACATAGAACAGTACAGCACAGAACAGGCCCTTCGGCCCACGATATTGTGCCGAGCTTTATCTGAAACCAAGATCAAGCTATCCCACTCCCTATCATCCTGGTGTGCTCCATGTGCCTATCCAATAACCGCTTAAATGTTCCTAAAGTGTCTGACTCCACTATCACTGCAGGCAGTCCATTCCACACCCCAACCACTCTCTGCGTAAAGAACCTACCTCTGATATCCTTCCTATATCTCCCACCATGAACCCTACAGTTATGCCCCCTTGTAATAGCTCCATCCACCCGAGGAAATAGTCTTTGAACGTTCACTCTATCTATCCCCTTCATCATTTTATAAAACTCTATTAAGTCTCCCCTCAGCCTCCTCCGCTCCAGAGAGAACAGCCCTAGCTCCCTCAACCTGTCCTCATAAGACCTACCCTCGCAACCAGGCAGCAGCCTGGTAAATCTCCTCTGCACTCTTTCCAGCGCTTCCACATCCTTCTTATAGTGAGGTGACCAGAACTGCACACAATATTCCAAATGTGGTCTCACCAAGGTCCTGTACAGTTGCAGCATAACCCCACGGCTCTTAAACTCCAACCCCCTGTTAATAAAAGCTTACACACTATAGGCCTTCTTCACAGCTCTATCCACTTGAGTGGCAACCTTTAGAGATCTGTGGATATAGACTCCAAGATCTCTCTGTTCCTCCACAGTCTTCAGAACCCTACCTTTGACCCTGTAATCCACATTTAAATTAGTCCTACCAAAATGAATCACCTCACATTTATCAGGGTTAAACTCGATTTGCCATTTTTCAGCCCAGCTTTGCATCCTATCTATGTCTCTTTGCAGCCTACAACAGCCCTCCACCTCATCCACTACTCCACCAATCTATACTACTTAAGAATCACACGGGAAGCACTCCGTGTGTATCCGATTTAATCCGATTTAACACACAGGTAGGAAAGGACGTGACAGGCATTAACAGCCTACAGTGAAAATCGGCCACTGTGCAAACTGGTGTCAGTTGTGATGGGATACGGAAAACACACCCTCAGCAAAGGCAGCTGAGCCTGAATCATTTCAATCCTGCAAATCGACACATAGCTGCAGGGGAATGCTGACATTTCTAGGACATACACACGAAACCCACAGGAAGCGCTGGATAGGTTCGGTCGCTGTGGAACCAGGAAGCAGAGGCTGACATTTCAGATTAATGACATCCCACTGAAGCCGAACAGTTTCTCGGAAGCTACAGGACCGGGGTGGGGGGCGGGGGGCAGGGGGAGGGGTGGAGGGGGTGGTGGAAGGGGGGAGCAGAAGGGGGGGGTGCGCCCCTCATCCTGTAGCTGCCTGTAGCTGTGGGAGACATAAACAGTGCAGAGATGATTTGGTGAAATAAATTAAATAACAGGTGATTGATTTGATTTTGAATTGATTTATTATTGTCACATGTATTAGTTTACAGTGAAATGTATTGTTTCTTGCACGCTATACAGACAAAACATACCGTTCATAGAGAAGGAAATGAGAGAGTGCAGAATGTAGTGTTACAGTCATAGCTAGGGTGTAGAGAAAGATCAATTTAATGCAAGGTAAGTCCATTCAAAAGTTTGACAGCAGCAGGGAAGAAGTTGTTCTTGAGTCGGTTGGTACGTGACCTCAGACTTCTGTATCTTTTTCCCGACGGAAGAAGTTGGAAGAGAGAATGTCCGGGATGCATGGGGTCCTTGATTATGCTGGCTGCTTTGCCGAGGCAGCGGGAAGTGTAGACAGAGTCAATGGATGGGGAAAGTAAGAAGTCCCACAACACCAGGTTAAAGTCCAACAGGTTTATTTGGTAGCACGAGCTTTTGGAACGCAGCTCCTTCATCTCCACACCACTTGATGGGCAAAGACAAGGCAGGTCCTGAAGTTTTGAGAAATCCCCACAAAAATGGCAAAGAGAGACAGAAGCATTGGTGAATGAATGACTCGGATGTTAAAACCAAGATAAGCCTTAACTGGAAACCAAAGTAGGTCATCAGCCGTAACGGGTCACCAGGAATTGGTGCAGATTAGGAGGCGGGCAGTAGCGATTTGGATGACCACACGCTTATGATGGATAGAACATGGGAGATAAGCTTGGAGCCAATAGTCAAGTTTCAACCTGAAAATATATCCTCGCAGAGCTAGTGCTTTAGAACAGAGACCAGGAAAGACACAGCAGGTCTGGCAGCATCTGTAGGGAGAGGGAACAGAGTTAATGTCTGACTCTTCATCAGAAGACTTCCGAAGAAGAGCTAAAGGACTCGAAACATTGGGCCCTATTTTACCATTTTGATTCTAAGTGCTGGGTGGATTTGAATCTGGGAGTGTTTCAGATCCGACTTTTAGACCCGTTCTCAGGCGCCCCCATACGCACTCCGCCTGCAAAAATATCAGCGATTCTGAATCGCGCTGCACAAGCCTGTAGGCGGAGCTTAATGCACCCGAAATCCTGCAGCTGTGATTGGCGCCTCCAACTGCGCATGTGCAGAAAAAAAAATAGAATAACACTCCCCTACCACTTTGTTCCCGGGCCGGATAATGCCTCCCCCAGCCCCCACAGCCATTGCCCCACCCCCACAACATTACTGATCCTCTTATCCCCCCCACCCACCCGCCACCCAGAACGATCCCGGGCCCCCCTTCCCCCCCAATGATCTCAGGCAGAGTGGCAGCAGACCCTCCTTCCCCCCCCCAATGATCTCAGGCAAAGTGGCAGCGGACCCTCCTTCCCCTCCACCAATCTCAGGCAGAGAGATCCATCCTCCCCCCTCCACCCTACAGATATCAGGCAGGGTGATCCCTCTGACCCCCACCCCGGACCCTCCCGCACAAGGCCCCCATCTCCTCCGGACTCCATTGGCTGTGTGACACTTCCCTCTCTCTCCCCTGTCCCCAATCATTGAGGCACTGATCCACCAACCCCCCTCCCCATCAGCACACCTGCGAGTGCTCTCTTGCCTTCCCCTCAATGCTAACAAGCAAACTGCATGGAACTTGCTGGAATGCTCGGCCAAACTGCCTGCAGCTGATCTGCCCTAACGAGAGGCAGCTCCATTAAAAACTCAAGAATGGACAGGCAGGCAGGCATTCCTACACAAAATGTGCGCATGACCAGCCCCTCGATTTTCTGAGGGCGACCTGGGGGGGCTACTGGATGCAGCAGAGGTGAGGCGGGACTCCCTCTTCCCCCCAGGAGGACGCAGACCCAGGGGGGCTGATGGAAATGCGGCCTGGGAGGAAGTCGCCGCCTCAGTCAGTGCCAGGGCACTGGCCTCCCCCCCCCCGAACCGGGGAGCAGTGCCGGAAAAAAGTCAATGACCTGATCCGTGCAGCAAAGGTGAATGCTGAACCCCATTTAGCATCTTCCCCCAAATCTCCCCCAGATCCTCCCATCCCCAGCACTCTGCATGCTGCCAGTTCCTGACCCCCAACCACCTCCTTCCTATCCCCCCCGAGAGCCCCGCTGTGTTTGCCGTCTAAGGGCCACCACCTGATACTCTGCAGGAGTCACGCCACCATTTCTTTCATGTCTCCCTCTGTCTCCACAGAAGAAGACCGGCTGTAACACCCACGAGAGGGCGAAGGCAGGGGATGGTGAGCCCGACCTCTGGTCTTCACCCCCTTTGAGGAGTGGGCGTTGGTACTGTCCAGGGAAGGGGAGATGCGGGCTGTCAGTGACAGCATGGTCGGGCTGCCGTCAAGACGTGAGCACCTGTCATTCCTCCACTCACTTTGAGGCAACTTCTCGGGGGCACGTGTTTCGGGTGTGAGGGGCAAGGTTTAAAGGAGATGTACGAGGCATGTTTATTTGCATAGAGAGGGTCGTGGGTGCCTGGAATTCGCTGCTGGGGGAGATCGCAGATGCAGATACGATAGTGACCTTTAAGGGGCATTTCTACAGCTATGTGAATGGGATGGGAATAGAGGCATATGGTCCCCAGAAGAGAAGGGGATAACAAATCAGATGGGCAGCCTGGTCGCTACAGGCTTGCAGGGCCTGTGATATAATTTTTTTGGTGCTTTGTGCTATGTCCAATGGAGAAATGTGAATCATGTGTTTGGCATCCCAGATTCCTCTCCTTCCCTTGCACTTAACTTTGTGTCCTATGTTGCAGGGACACCCCGGGGCCTTCTGGACTCCAGACCCTTACTGCAGCTCCCGCCCATCCTGGTCAAGACAGCTCAGATGAGTCCTCGGAGGATATGGGTGAAGGGACCTCCGAGGGTGGCACAGTTTTGGCCTCAGCTTCCACCTCACAACTCACCATCCCAGATACTGACACGTCGGTGGGTCCAGTTAGTGGTGGGGCTTCTGGGTCACTCTCTGGTGTGCACGACACATCTGATAATGTACATCAGCTGGAGGGGGGAACGTCCGAGGCCTCTGGCATGCAGGGGCCTGCCGGAGGCTACATGCTGGGCCTCTGAGATCACTTCTCCCTCAGCTGCTGGAGATGCAGCAACGGGGCCAGGGAATGCAGGCTGACGGCCACACTGGACTGACTGCGAGGCTGCTGGGAGGAGTCCCAAAGCTTTCAGGTGGGCCAGCTATTGTCTGTCTTCCATGCTTCCCAGGCCAACACTGCAAGGGTGGCGTCTGCAGTGGAAAGCCTGGGGCAGGGGATCCTCACCATGGGTGGCAGGCTCCAAGCAATGGCTGAGTCACAACAGGCCACAGCTGAGGGACTGAACAGGCTTCTCGAGATTCTGCGGCCCATGGCTGAGAGGCCCGAGAGCTTGCAGGAGACACAGCGGGACAGCCCTGAGACACAGCAGGTTATGGCAGCAGCCCTTGAGAACGTGGTCCAGTCGCAGAGGGTCATGGCTGAGGGGCAGCAGAGCATGGCTCAGTCTCAGAGGGTACTTGCTGCGGCCATTGAGAGGTGGCCCCCGACTCAAGTGGCCATCGCAGGGGCTCAACCACCATGGGTAGGATGCAGGTGGTCCTCCAGGACTGGCAGTGCCAGGTGACCCCGGAGCTTCTGGAGCTCACTGCAGAAGCACCGCATATCCCATGGAGTGACCTAGGTGTCCACAGGAACCCCAAAGGAGGAGGAAGGGCTCCAGCCCATGCCGGGGCCTTCCAGCCAGGAGACTGTGGCTGTGGCTACACCCTCTGACTCCCCCCTTCCTGACACCGGGGCATCTCAGGGGCAGCAGGATGAAGAGAGCGTCATGGAAACATTCCAGACACCCGAAAGCAGGCCAGGGCCCTCAAAGTCCAGGGCCTCCAGAGGATGCCCACCACGCGCATCACAGGCAACGGGCCGAGGTAGGTAGTTGGCCCCCTCCACCTCCGATGTACATTCTGGGGAGTCACTGAGACGTAGTGGTAAGCCACATAACGTTAGGAAGTTGTAGTTGCACTGAGATGGCACGGGTGAAGGGCTGCACTAGTTAGAAAGATATTTAAGCACCTTAATGTTTTCTGTTCACAAGTTTTTATGTTGGAATGTCTGATTTAAATACCTTTATTGCAATTAAAAGTTTTTTCACCACCCACCTGTGACTAATTTGTCTCAGATTTGTCTCGAATAGGAATCCTCTTCCATTGATGATCGTGGAGAGATACTTCGTGTTGATGTCAGTTGGGGAGGCCCCTCAATGCTGTGTCACTGAGGAAAAGAAACCATCGGTTCCCCAGACCACACGAGCGATTCTCTCCTGTCCTCACCCCACCCGCCCCAGGGCCCTGTATGGAGGCTACAGATCCCTTACCCACTACACAGACGTGAGCCCAGGTGCCAGCATGCATGCGGAGCTCAGGTAGGAGTCAGATTAGTTTGCACCAGGGCATCATCATAATGGTGCTTAGGGAGTTGTCATCACCCTCCTGCCTGTCAAAAAACCCGCTAACACAGAGTACCCAGGCCCACCACTCTGGTGTGACAATGTTGCAGGAGATAGAAGGAATTTTGTTGGGGGGAGGGAGGGATGGGACCCACAGACTCAAACCCCTCGCGAGTGAACTGCCCGATGCCCTCGCATGCCTCATTTGGGCTGCCAGCCCTCCAGCACCTGGTTGGTGTTCCAAGGCGTGCTCTTCCTCATCTTCCTCCTCCTCCTGCTGGCCATCCTCGCCAGCGATGGCCGGCTGGTCAGCCTCCACGTCCTCCTCCCCCTCCAATATGTCACCTCTCTGTAGAGCCAGATTGTGCAAGTCACAGCACACAACCACTATGTGGGAAGAGATCACAGGGCTGTGTTCGAGGGTCCCGCCAGATCAGTCCAGGCACTGGAATCGCATTTTGAGGAGTGTAATGCACTTCTCCACTATCGCGCGGGTGGCTACATGAGCCTCATTATAGCGGGTCTCCGTCTCAGACACAGGCCTCCGCACAGGCACAATCAGCCATGTCCAAAGCGAGGAGCCCATATCACCCACGAGCCGCCCCCACAGCCTGAGTTCCTCCTCAAATGCCTCCGGGATGTCTGAACTCCTGACAATGAAGCTGCCGTGCACGCTACCTGGGTGTCTTGCGCAGACATGCATAATGTTCATGTTATGATCACACACGAGTTGAACATTCAGGGAGTGGATCCCCTTTCTGTTGATGAATCTCTGCGGATTCTGTAGGGGGCTCTGAGGGCGATGTGTGCGCAGTTGATGGCCCCCTGTACATTAGGCATCCCTGCAATGGCTGCGAACCCTGCAGCCTGGGCTTCCTGATGGGCCTGGTCCAGGTTAAAGTTAATGGACTGCCCAGCCTGGGCATACAAGGCTCAGTGACCTGCTTGACACAGATATGCATGGCTGATTGGGAGATGCCACAGACACCTCCACTCGGGATCTGGAAGAAGCCAGTCGCATAAACGTTCAGAGCAACCGTCAATTTGACAGCCACTGAGAGTGGGTGCCCCGCTTCGAGGTGCCAGGTCCTGCAACAGGGCACAGGTGTTGCACTGTCTGCTTTCGGAGGCGGAGACGTCGGCGGTACATGATGTCCGACATCTGTTCAAATGACACTCGTACACAGAACTGCTGGAGTCTCTGCTCCCTCCTTCTCCTGCACCACCACCTCCCCCCCCCCACGGATGAATGGTGGCCACCTCCTGCCTCTAGTGGCCGTCTCCCTCTACTCCTGCAAGTGGTAAGGCCTGGGCCTCCTGTGCCCGCAATTCTTCTTCCAGCTCCTCCTCCTCAGCTCCAGCAGCCACCAAAAGAACAGCAAGATCAATTGGTTGTATTGCAAAAGCCATCTCGTCCTCTGTAGGGGGTGGCGGGGAGATGGAGAGGAACACACGTAGAGGCTAAGGAACACTGTTTGTCCCTAGCACATCAACAGTCATGGCCCCCCCCCCAATTCCCCCAGCCACATGCTCCCCACAATCACAGCCCCCTCCCCAATTCCCCCAGCCACATGCTCCCCACAATCACAGCTCCCTCCCCAATTCCCCCAGCCACATGCTCCCCACAATCACAGCTCCCTCCCCAATTCCCCCAGCCACATGCTCCCCACAATCACAGCTCCTTGCAAAGTTGAGAGGCTGCAGCAGTGCAATTTGCAAGGGCTTTGTGCACATCCTTCAGCTGGAAGTGAGCTGAGTGCACTAGGACCCAGCAGCACCGCAAGACCTGAGGTGAGTGCTGAGACCCGGGCCTGTGTTGCAAGTCGGACAAGCAGCAGAAAGCCATCGGACTCTCGGCACTTACCTCCTCACTAACCCTCACTGATGGAGCGCCCGAATCGGACTTTTATGGAGCATGTCTGTTTCGTGCCGATTCTGGATGGGCGAATGCGGTGGCAAAGGGGGAAGTGCCAGGAAAGTTGGACGTGCAGCCCATTAATTCAATTTGAATGCATTCAAATGCAGTTAAATGTCCGTCACGCCCGTTTCAGGCGTGGTCCCGATCGCGGCCATTTTCACGCTACTCACCTCACGCCCGACTTTACCACGTTTTCGCGCCCGAAAACGCACATAACGCGATATCGTAAAATTGGGCCCATTAACTCTATTCCTCTCCTTACGGATGCTGCCAGATTTGTTGGGGTGAATTTTACCATCCTGCCCACCACGGGAATTGGAGTGGGCGAGGGGGGGGCGGATCATGGAACGGTCCATTGACCTGGGGCGGGATTTTACAGTTTCGGGTCGAGCGTGGCTGGAAAATCCCACCCGTTGCGTTTTGTTCCAGCATTCTCTGCTCTTGTTTCTGATTCTACATCCACAGTGTTTTCCTTACATTTTGGCTTAAGATTGAATTTTAACTGGCAGCTCGCATCGTCAAAACCTTGTCATCAATTTTGGGAAACTAGGTGGCAGAATTCCCGTTGTGAGTCAATGTTTATCTTCAAATGGAAAATGGGTCTGACTCTTTTATGCTCAATTAAGGAAACAGATTTGACACAGAGAGTAGTCAGCTGACAGAAGGTTGGGGGATAAAGTTCTCCTTTCTAGCATTGTTTAATGATTTAAGTGCAAAACAGTCACAAGCATTTTGCTGGAAAGTACCAGACAACACCAGGTGGTTCTGTGACCTCTGACTGAGTTCTCTAAATGAAACACTGGTCATATGTTTTCTTGCTGGCTTTTCTAAGCACCATAATAAACTGGCAAAATCTGTACGAGTAACACTGACACCATCCATCTGCTCCCTCTGAAACATATGTCGAACGATTAACAAGATCGCCTGGCAAAGGGTTTTGTTGGGGTAACTGGGTTCGAATCCCGCCACGGCAGATGGTGGAATTTGAATTCAGTAAAAAATATCCGGAATTAAGAATCTACTATGACCATGAAACCATTATTGATTGTCGAAAAAACCCATCTGGTTTTCTAATGTCCTTTAGGGAAGGAAATCTGCCGTCCTTTCCCGGTCTGGCCTACATGTGACTCCAGAGCCACAGCAATGTGGTTGACTCTCAACTGCCCACCAAGGACAACTAGGGATGGGCAATAAATGCTGGCCCAGCCAGCGACGCCCATGACCCACGAATGAATAATTTAAAAAAACTACAACATCTGTTTGGGGAACGTTTACTCTGGCAGTCCTCAGCTGGTGTCGGAATTTGGCACCCCACCCTCCCTCCCCATGAAACTCTCTGGGAGTTAGGGTTGCCAACTGTGATTAAATGCATTTCTGGAGGTTTCATCAGGTGACTTGCCCCCACCACGCTCCAGCCAATCAATCTTCAACCACCACATCCACCCTCATGATGCACCGCCCTCCCATGCCAGTCGGAAAGCAGGGAGACTCATTAACCGAGGGGGAGCAATGGCCTAGTGGTATTATCATTAGACTATTAACCTAGAAGCTCAGCTAAAGTTCTGGGGACCCGGGTTCGAATCCTGCCACAGCAGGTGGCAAATTTGAATTCAATAAAAAAATTATCTGAAATTGAGAATCTACTGATGACCATGGAAAACATTGTTGATTGTCAGAAAAACCCATCTGGTTTGCTAATATACTTTAGGGAAGGAAATCGGCCATCCTTATCTGGTCTGGCCTACATGTGGCTCCATTGCTGTGGTTGGCTCTCAACAACCTTCTGAAATGGCTCAGCAAGCCACTCAGTTTCAAGGACAACTAGGGATGGTCAATAAATATTGGCCAGCCAGCAATGTCCACGTCCCACAAATTAATACAAAACAATGAAGTTTGACTGTCAGTCGAGCATTTTTCTTCCTCTGTTTTCATTATTTTCACATCGAGCAAAGAAAGGGACGAAAATAGTTCAATCTTTTTTCATGTCCAGATGATTTTTTTCTCCAGAGTCGCACACAGCTGTGTTCTGGATATTGATAGTCAATTCCTGGACAATCCCAGCCAATCCTGGAGGGGTGGCGACCCCATTCTGAGTGTTAGTATATTTTCTGATATTGTTGGATGTATTGGGTATGATTTCTTTTCCAACTTTTAATTCCCGTTGAGTGATTTCCCAAGTAGTAAGCTGTTGGCCCTCTTAACTGGCCACGGATAGTGAAAGGCCTCTCCCAGATGTCCACTGGGGTTGTCTCTCGCTTTCATACCCATCGATGGGACTTCAATGCCCCCTGTAAAATTTAGCCACTGGCACATTGTTAGCGGATCCACAGGCAATCTGATTCCGTCAAATCACTGCATCTATTGAAAGCAAACGAATATCTCCACTGGAACTGAACAATCTAGTGATGTGCACAATGTCCCAATTTAGACACAATCCCAAT
Organism: Mustelus asterias; assembly: GCF_964213995.1. NCBI lineage: Eukaryota > Metazoa > Chordata > Chondrichthyes > Carcharhiniformes > Triakidae > Mustelus > Mustelus asterias. The sequence goes on along the minus strand of NC_135822.1, from coordinate 11,384,939 downwards.
TACTATTACATTAGTGCTCTCCTTTATAAACATCCTGGCCGGAATTTTAATGCCTTGATTCTGGGGCGGGCGAGGCTCGCAGAAGGGCATTCTCCGTTGGCCTCGGGTGGGATCTTACGAGCCTCGGGCGGGCGAGGCGGTACAATTCCGGCACGTCTGTTCAACCAGAAATTAACTTTCATGTGTGAAAATGAAACTGTGTGAAATGAACAATCACAAGAGGCTGCTCTGGTCCCAGAATCATGGAATCCTACAGTGCAGAAGGAGGCCATTCGGCCCATCGAGCCTGCATCAACAACAATCCCACCCAGGCCCTATCCCTGTAACCCCATGTATTTACCTTGCTAATCCCCCTGACACTAAGGGGGAATTTAGCATGACCAATCCACCTAACCCGCACATCTTTGGACTGTGGGAGGAAACCCATGCAGACACCGGGAGAATGTGCAAACTCCATTAAGTTACCTGAGGCTGAAATTGAACCCTGGTCCCTGGCACTGAGAGGCAGCAGTGCCAACTACTGTGCCACCGTGCTTTGTCCAAGATAATATCAGGAGCTTGTACTTACACAATACCTTTATCTAAATAAGCCATCCAAAGGTGCTTCTCAGATGTGCTATCAGATAATATTTGATAATAAGCCAGATATGGAGATACCAGGACAGGCAGTCATGGAGGGATTTGAACACAAGGCTGATGACTTTGAATTCTCAATGTTACGGGACAAAGAGGCAGTGTAGGTTAGGGACTTGGTGCAAGTTAGATTAAGGACTGCAGGGTCTTGGGTCAGCTCAAGTTTATGAAGGGCAGCGAATAAGAGGCCAAACTAGGAGGTCATTAGAATTGTCGAGTTCAGGGATAATGAGGGGCAAATGGGCTGAGACAGGAGCAGAGACCTGAAAAGAGCCCTCATTTATTCTGTTCAGAAACATGGATGTTGCTCCGAGAATGGACAAGGGTTGGAAGCTTTGTTATGGGAAGGATGAAAATACCAGCAAGCAAAACTTTCTTGCTACAAAATGACAAACGTAAGGACGCAGTCTCCTGCACAAATGTAAAACAAAATGTTGGATGCAGAAAGAGAGTCCATCAAGTTTTTATTTATTTTGTACATCGGGGAGAAGGAAAGGAGAGAGTGCAGAATGTAGAAGTTACAGTCATAGCTAGAGTGCAGAGAAAGATCAACTTAATGCAAGGTATGCCCATTCAGAAGTCTGATGGCAGCAGAGAAGAAGCTGTTCTTGAGTCGGTTGTTACGTGAACTCAGACTTCTGTATCTTTTTCCCGGAAGAAGGTGGAAGAGAGAATGTACGGGTTGCGTGGGGTTCTTGATTATGCTGGCTGCTTTCCCGAGGCAGCGGCAAGTGTAGACGGAGTCAGTGGATGGGAAGCTGGTTTGCGTGATGGACGGGACTTTGTTCACGACCCTTTGTAGTTTTTTGAGGTCTTGGGCAGAGCAGGAACCATATCAAGCTGCGATATATCCAGAAAGGATGCTTTTTATGGTGCATCTGTAAAAATTGGTGAGAGCTGTCGTATGGATGTGCTGAATTTCCTCAGCCTCCGGAGAAAATAGAGATTGGTGTGCCTGGCAAGAATCCAAAAAGCCAAAACTAAAAATAACCTATTCAACCCCTGCTTCTTTTTAATTTTCAGAAACTTCACCAAAACAAAAAGGGGGTATTTTATAGAAAGGTTACTTTCTGGAGTTAGGGTCACTTGGGGTGTTTTATTAGACATAATGAAATCAGAAGGTATGCATTGAGGTGTGTAGGAGGAAGGAGCTGAATACAGTCGAGATGAGTATGGCATGAAATGACACAGTCTGCTAATCTATTGCTGTGGTTACAACCCCAACACACGTGTCCTTTATAATTTGTCTCACCAATTTCAGGAAATTAAAACCAAAGGGACAAAGAGGGCAATTTATTATTCACAAGTAGGCTTACATTAACACTGCAATGAAGTTACTGTGAAATTCTCCTAGTCGCCACACTCCGGCTCCTGTTCGGGTGCACTTAGGGGGAATTTAGCACGGCCAATGCACCTAACCAGCACATTTTTCGGACTGTAGGAGGAAACCAGAGCACCCGGAGGAAACCCACGCAGACACAGGGAGAACATGCAGACTCCACACAGACAGTGGATACAGAAAGAGAGTCCGCCAAGTTTTTACTTATTTATTTTGTTCCCCAAGCTGGGAATCGAACCCGGGTCCCTGGCTCTGTGAGGCAGCAGTGCTAACCACTGTGCCACCGTGTCACCCTATTTTTTTCAGTGGTGAGTTGTAATCAGGAATAAACTGGCTGGAAGCGGTTCAATAATAACTTTCAAAAGGAAATTGGATGCATGACTTGAGGAGAGAACAGTTGCTGGATTATGAGAAAGGAGCAGGGCAGTGGAACTCATTGAAAAGCCTATTTTCTGAAGAGCTGGCATCAACACAATGGGCCTAATGGCCTTTCAATGTGTTGCGCCATTCTCTGGATCTCTTGTCCTCCTCTCCTGAAGATTTTAGATTACAAAAGCAGGGAAGTCATGTTGGAATTGTACAGAAGTCTGGTGAGACCACAGCTAGAATACTGTGTGCAGTTCTGGTCGCCATATTATGGGAAAGATGTGATTGCACTAGAGGGAGGGGGGCAGAGGAGATTCACCAGGATGCTGCCGGAGATGGAACATTTAAGTAATGAAGAGAGGTTGGACTGGCTTGGATTATTTTCATTGGAGCAGAGAAGACAGAGAGGCAAGAGAGACATGGACAGAGTGGATATTAAGAAGCGGTTGTTCCCCTTAGTTTAAGGGCCAGTCTTGAGGGGACACAGGTTCAAGGTGAGGGGCAGGAGGAAAAGCTTTCTTACTCAAGAGGGCGGTGACGGTCTGGAATGCACTGCCCAGGAGGATGGTAGAGGCGGGTTGCCTCACAATCTTTAATAAGTACCTGGATGCGCATTTGGCACATTATAACATTCAGGGCTATGGGCCAAGCGCTGGTAAATGGGATTAGGTGGTTGGTCAGGGGTGGAATTTTCCCATCCTGCTCGCCATGGGTGGGACACAGACCATGCACATGTCTGTCAGGCGGGATTTTCTGGTCTATGGACGAGCGCAGCTGGAAAATCGCACCCCAGGTGTTTCTCGCATGTCGGTGCAGATTCAATGGGCCGAATGGCCTCTTCTGCACTGTATGATTCTATGATTCCATGAAGTGATTCCCTCTGGGGTTGGTCACACAGATGCCCTTGCATCATGGTCAGAGGGCTGAGGTCAAACACTAGGCACTTCCTGGGGCTGCACACCCGCTTCCTAGGACACTGCGTTGCCAGGCTGCCTGATCAGCCTCTGGGCGAGAAAAAGGCTGACTCTGGGTTTAACCTAGTATCTGGGGAGGCAGGGCGATGGGGAACCAGAGCAGCAGGTAGCAGCGGTCCAGGCTGGCTTTGTGGAGTGCCGACTACTAGGCACCAGTAGATCATCTTGAAACGTTCATGCTATGTGAGGTGTTTCTTAAAGCATAAATCATCAAGAGGATTATTAGGAACACAGAGGTAGGTCACTTAGCCCCTTGAACCTGTTTCACCATTCAATGTGATCATGGCTGTTCAAAAGTTATTCATTAGTCACATGGGCGGCACGGTAGCACAGTGGTTAGCACTGCTGCTTCACAGCTCCAGGGACCTGGGTTCGATTCCCGGCTTGGGTCACTATCTGTGTGGAGTTTGCACATTCTCCTCGTGTCTGCGTGGGTTTCCTCCGGGTGCTCCGGTTTCCTCCCACAGTCCAAAGATGTGCGGGTTAGGTTGATTGGCCAAGCTAAAAATTGCCCTTAGTGTCCTGGGATGCGTATGTTAGAGGGATTAGTGGGTAAAATATATGGGGGTAGGGCCTGGGTGGGATTGTGGTCGGTGCAGACTCGATGGGCCGAATGGCCTCTTTCTGTGCTGTAGGGTTTCTAAGATTCTAAGTAGGTTTACATTAATACTGCAATGAAGTTATTGTGAAAACCCCTAGTTGCCACACTCCGGCGCCTGTTCAGGTGCGCTGAGGGGCAATTTAGCATGGCCAATCCACCTAACCTACACATCTTTGGACTGTGGGCGGAAACCAGAGCACCCGGAGGGGACCCACGCAGACATAAGGAGAACAGTGACCCAAGCCGGGAACTGAACCCGGGTCTCTGGCACTGTGAGGCAGCCGTGCTAACCACTGTGCCACCATGCCGCCCGTTCTGCCACCAAACCCTACATGATTGTTGTTCTTTGAGTTCACAGAAGACAATGGATGTTCAGACTATCAATGACGAATATGGTTATTTATTCCCAGTCTGGACACGCAGAGTCAGAAACAGTTGGGGCATTGGAACTCATGCTTGTGACATGGGCACGTGCTGCTGTGTGACATTATTCATGGGCAACAATAAGATGTTGACGGTGATCCTTTTTCAAAAATAGAAGCTTCATGGATCAGGACTCTCCAACAAGTTCCTTCTTGCACTTATTCTAGTGAAGCAACAACACAAGACAGCGGGAATACTAAACAGTGGTGGCAGCATAACATAGACAGTCAAGCGATCCCAGAGCCAACGGATGTCTGCAGTCTTGCCACATTCAGTTATAAATGGACAAAGAAGCAACATAACTGGAGAAGGAGGATCCATGAGCATTTCTATCCTCAGTGGAGCACAGCATGAAAAACCCCGGATAATCCCAGCTGGCACTTCAACAAGGAAAATTAGGGGAAGGGCAATAATGTCAGCCTTGCCAGTGATACCCACACCCCTTGAATGAGGAAAAAAAATCAAATACAATTCTTCAAACATGGATGAGTGTGGCATCAAAATCATTGACATTGATTTGGTGCAACTCACTGTGTGGACATTTGTGGTTGAAAATCTCAACACCACTGCCCTGCTTGCAAGACAAGAGGACATGCAAATGAAAGGAGCGCTCGAACTGGATGATATCCTGGGGTTTGCAAGCCCTTGAGTTGAATGGGTCGGACATCTTGGATATTATTGGACATTAGAGCATTGAGTCACCAATTCTTTTTTATTATTCATTCACAGGATGTGGGCATCGCTGGCTGGGCCCAGCATTTATTGCCCATCCCAAACTGTCCTTGAGAAGGTGGTGGTAAACCGAACTGCTACAGTCCGTGTGGCATAGGTACCCCCACAGTGCTGTTACGGAGGGAGTTCCAGGATTTTGACCCAGCGACGGTGAAGGAACGGCGACATATTTCCGAGTCAGGTTGGTGAGTGATTTGCAGAGGAATTTCCAGGTGGTGGTATTCTCATGTATCTGCTGTCCTTGTCCTTCAAGCTAACAATGATTGAGGGTTTGGAAGGTGCTGCCCAAGGAGCCTTGGTGAGTATCTGCTGTGCATCTTGTAGATGGTGCCCACTGCTGCCACAGTGTGTCAGTGGTGGAGGGAGTGGACGTTGGTGGATAGGATGTCAATCAAACGGGATTGCTTTTTCCTGGATGGTGTCAAGTTTCTTGAGTCTTATTGGAGCTGCACTCATCCAGACAAGTGGAGAGTGTTCCATCACACTCCTGACTTGTATCTTGTGGACAGGCTTTGGAGAGAAAGGAAGTGAGTTACTCACCGCAGGATTCCCAGTCTCTGACCTGCTCTTGTTGCCACGGTATTTATGTGGCTGGGTCCAGTTCAGTTTCTGATCAATGGTAACCCACTGTAAATTGATCGCTGAGCATTCAGTGATGGTAATGCCGTTCAATGTCAAGGGCGATGGTTAGTTTCTCTCCTGTTGGAGATGGCCATTGCCTGGTACTTGTGTGGCGCAAATCGTACTTGCCACTTGTCAGCCCAAGCCTGGACATTTAGCAGGTTTTGCTGCATTTGAACATGGGCTGCAGTGGCACAGGAAGAGGCCATTCGGTCCATAAAGTGCATGCTGGCACTCTGTAGAGTAATCCAATCATAGAGTCATAGAATCATAGAGGTTTACAGCATGGAAACAGTCACTTTGGCCCAACTTGTCCATTCTGCCCCCTTTTTTAAACCCCTAAGCTAGTCCCAATTGTCCACGTTTGACCCATACCTCTCCAGACCCGTCTTACTGCTTTTTAAAAGACAAAATTTTACCCGCCTCAACTATTACCTCTGGCAGCTCGTTCCAGACACTCACCACCCTCTGTGTGAAAAAATTGCCCCTCTGGACCCTTTTGTATTTCTCCCCTCTCACCTTAAACCTATGCCCTCTAGTTTTAGACTCCCCTACCTTTGGGGAAAGATATTGACTATCTAGCTGATCTATGCCCCTCATTATTTTATAGACCTCTATAAGATCACCCCTCAGCCTTCTACACTCCAGAGAAAAAAGTCCCAATCTATCCAGCCTCTCCTTATAACTCAAACCATCAAGTCCTGGTCGCATCCTAGTAAATCTTTTCTGCACTCTTTCTAGTTTAATAATATCCTTTCTATAATAGGGTGACCAGAACTGTACACAGTATTCCAAGTGTGGCCTTACCAATGTCTTGTACAACTTCAACAAGACATCCCAACTCCTGTATTCAATGTTCTGACCAATGAAACCAAGCATGCCGAATGCCTTCTTCACCACTCTGTCCATCTGTGACTCCGCTTTCAAGGAGCTATGGACCTGTACCCCTAGGTCTCTTTGTTCTATAACTCTCCTCAATGCCCTACCATTAACTGAGTAAGTCCTGCCCTGGTTCGATCGACCAAAATCCATCACTTCGCATTTATCTAAATTAAACTCCATCTGACATTCATCAGCCCACTGGCCCAATTGATCAAGATCCTGTTGCAATCCTAGATAACCTTCTTCACTGTCCATTATGCCACCAATCTTGGTGTCATCTGCAAACTTACTAACCATGCCTACTAAATTCTCATCCAACACATTAATATAAATGACAAACGACAGTGGACCCAGTATCCAGTGGATCCCTGAGGCACACTGCTGGTCACAGGCCTCCAGTTTGAAAAACAGCCCTCTACAACCACCCTCTGTCTTCTGCCAGCAAGCCAATTTTGTATCATTTGGCTACCTCACCCTGGATCGTGTGAGATTTAACCTTATGCAACAACCTACCATGTGGTACCTTGTCAAAGGCCTTGCTAAAGTCCATGCTGACAACATTAACTGCACTGCCTTCATCTACCTTCTTGGTTACCCCTTCAAAAAACTCAATCAAATTTGTGAGACATGATTTTCCACTCACAAATCCATGTTGACTGACTCTAATCAGTCCTTGTGTCTCTAAATGCCTGTAGATCCTGTCTCTCAAAATACCTTCTAACAACTTATCCACTACAGATATGAGGCTACCGGCCTGTAGTTCCCAGGTTTTTCCCTGCAGCCCTTCTTAAACAAAGGCACAACATTTGCCACCCTCCAATCTTCAGGCACCTCACTTGTGACTATTGATGATACAAATATCTCTGCTAGGCGACCCACAGTTTCCTCCCTAGCCTCCCACAATGTCCTGGGATACACTTCATCAAGTCCTGGGGATTTATCTACCTTGCTGAGCTTTAAGACCTCCAGCACCTCCTTCTCTGTTATATGTACACTCCTCAAGACATCACTATTTATTTCCCCAAGTTCCCTAACATCCATGCTTTTCTCAACAGTGAATACTGATGAGAAATATTCATTTAGGATCTCACCCATCTTTTGTGGATCCGCACATAGATGACCTTGTTGATCCTTAAGAGGTCCTACTCTCTCCCTAGTTACTCTTTTGCCCTTTATGTATCTGTAGAAGCTCTTTGGATTCTCTTTTGCCTTATCTGCCAAAACAATCTCGTGTCCCCGTTTTCTCTCTTAACTCTACTCCTACACCCTCTATACTCTTCAAGGGATCCAGTTGATCACTGCTGCCTATGCATGTCGTGTGCTTCCTTCTACTTCTTGAGCAGGGCCTCAATATCCCTAGTTATCCAGGGTTCCCTCCTTCTACCAACCTTGCCCTTCACTTTAAGTGGAATATGCTTACCCTGAACCTTTTGCAAGCGTGCCACTTACCAGATGTCCCTTTGCCTCCCCACAGACTCCCCCAATTAACTTTTGAAAGTTCCTGCCTGATACGAGCAAAATTGGCCCTTGCCCCAATTTAGAATTTTAACTTTTGGGCCAGACCTATCATTCTCCATAGCTATCTTAAAACTAATAGAATTATGGTCACTGGTGATCCCTCACTAACACTTCTGTCACCTGCCCTTCCTTATTTCCCAAGAGGAGGTCAAGTTTTGCCCCCTCTCTAGTCAGGCCATCCACACACTGAATGAGAAATTCCTCCTGAATACACTCAACAAATTTCTCTCCATCCAACCCTCTAATACTATGGCTGTCCCAGTCAATGCTGGGAAAGTTAAAATCCCCTACGATTACCATCCTATTTTTCTTGGAGCTATGTGTAATCTCTTTACATATTTGCTCCTCAATTTCCCGCCGACTATTTGGGGGCCTATAGTACAACCCTATCAAAGTGATTTCCCCCTTCTTATTTCTCAGTTCTATCCATACAGACTCAATGAGCGAAACCTTGGAGATATTCCCTCTCAGTACTGCCATGATGTTTTCCTTAATCAAAAGTGCAACTCCCCCCCTCTCTTACCTCCTGTTCTTTCTTTCCTATAGCATCTGTACCTGGAACATGGAGCTGCCAGTCCTGTCCCTCCCTTAGCCATGTTTCAGTAATTGCTATAATATCCCAGTCCCATGTACCCATCCATGCCCTGAGTTCATCTGCCTTGCCCGTCAGGCCTCTTGCATTGAAATAAATGCAGTTTAATCTGGACTTCGCTTGCTCTCTGTCTTGCTTTTGCCTGACCTGTCTGGTACTAGGATTACTGACACTGCCTTTACTACTTAATGTGCTCTCTTTAACTTCTATGCTGTCTTCAACCTTCTCTTCTGCCCACAGATTTTTTTCTCCTTCTAGCAGTGACATTACCCAAGGTTGTGACCATGATTTTAAAAAAACCTCTTAAAGGTATACTAACATCATACAAGTCATTGCACAACTCGATAGTTAATCCACCAAAAAGCAGAGATCAAATCATCATCGCCAGAAAACACATCATTGTTGAATGAGGATTTTGTTATTTAGCACTTCTTTTTACATTCATTTATGAGACGTGTGCGTCGTTGGCTGGGCCAGCATTTATTGCCCATCCCTTGTTGCCCATGGAGTGCTGTTGAGAATCAACCACATTGCTTGGTTCTGGAGTCACACATAGGCCAGACCAGGTAAGGACAGTAGATTACCTTCTCTAAAGAACATTATTAAACCAGATGGGTTTTCCCGATAATCGACCAATGGTTTCATGGTCATCAGTAGATTCTTAATTCCAGATATTTTTTATTGAATTCAAATTCCACCATCTGTTGTAGTGGGATTTGAACCCTGGTCCCTAGAACATTAGCTGAGTTTATGGATTAATAGTCTGAAGATAATATCACTAGGCTATCACCTCCCCACATAAAGCTACTGACTTACTAAATGACCAAAATCTGTGGGTGGGATTTTCTGGCCGCGCCCAGCCTGAGACCAGAACTTCCTGCCCGAGATCAATGGACCTTTAAATGGTCTATCAAGTTTTCCATCCAGCCCACGACAATTCCCACAACGGGTGGGACTAGAAAATTCATCCAGCTGTGGATCTGCCTAGTGATAGCAGTAGCCAGCAGTCAAAGTGGATGATGAGATGTGACCTTCCATCATAACAAGATGGGCAGGCATCCAGGCAGAATCAGGGATAAATAGCTATCATCAGGAAACAGCTTACCTAGATAACCAAGAGATCAGTGGAGGTAGAAAGATGTTAATTCCAAGAGTCATGGAGTGTGGGAGATGCAAAAAGCCGAAGTACACAGAGCACAGAATCAAAGAGGAACCATAATATAATTGCCATCACTGGCAGAAGCAAGCAGGCATTGCAATATCTCAGAGTCTGAGAGGCCAGTTTAGAGCTCAGAACCTAAGAGGTAGTTGACATCTAAGACGTCTTAGAGCCAGATGCAGAATCTTCATAAAGGCAGTTTAAGGCTGATGGAAAATCTTGGCTGGACCAGCAAAAGACATTCTCTCAGACTTGACTCTCCACCTTGTATTGCGTGGTAACTATAAGCGGGATTTGACTTGTAGATTTTTTAAAATTTTGTTGTTTGGGAAAGGGAAAGTTTTAAGGAGTTCAAGAATTACAGACATATTTTGGAATGAGGGATAATTTTTATTTAAATTGTATTTAGTAATTTAGATATTTAATTGTCTTAGAATATCACAGTCTTTGTGTGTATTCATCTTTTCTTTAATTTAGCAAATAGTCTTTAGTAATTGTTACACAGTGACTGAGCTGGTTATTTCCACAGGGGGTTTCACATGACTCTTCACATTATTACAAAAATAAAACTATACACCAGCCAATGTTTCAAGTGGTGACTCCATTTGCAGATAACGTCTGTGTGGTTGGTGACAACCCCTGTAAGTCTCTGAGATATTGACAACTGCAAAGCTCAACTGACATTTCATTTAGGATGTCAATATCAAGTTATCTTTCCATACGTTGGGCAGGATTCTCCATTCTTGCCTGTGGCAGGATCTGTTGCAAGTGAGAATGGAAAATCTGGGAGGGGAGGGCGATTCTCTCAGCCTGCTGTGCTGCTCATGTAGTGCAGCAGGCGGGAAGTCATCAGCCGGGGCTGTGTTGCGGACTTCCCGCTGGGTGTCCCAGCCTATAGACACTATAGTTAAGAAAGCCCACCAATGCCTCTACTTTCTCAGAAGACTAAGGAAATTTGGCATGTCAGCTACGACCCTCACCAACTTTTACAGATACACCACAGAAAGCATTCTTTCTGGTTGTATCACAGCTTGGTATGGCTCCTGCTCTGCCCAAGACTGCAAGAAACTACAAAATGTCATGAATGTAGCCCAATCCATCACGCAAACCAGCCTCCCATCCATTGACTCTGCATACACTTCTCGCTGCCTCGGCAAAGCGGCCAGCATAATTAAGGACCCCACGCACCCCAGACATTCTCTCTTCCACCTTCTTCCATTGGGAAAAAGATACAAAAGTCTGAGGTCACGTACCAACAGACTGAAGAACAGCTTCTTCCCTGCTGCCAGCAGACTTTTGAATGGACCTACCTTGCATTAAGTTGATCTTTCTCTAGAACAAAGAACAAAGAAAATTATAGCACAGGAACAGGCCCTTCGGCCTCCAAGCCTGCACCGACCATGCTGCCCGACTGAACTAAAACCCCCTACCCTTCCGGGGACCATATCCCTCTATTCCCATCCTATTCATGTATTTGGCCAGACGCTCCTTAAAACTCACTATCGTATCCGCTTCCACTACTTCCCCCGGCAGCGAGTTCCAGGCACCCACAATCCTCTGTAAAAAACTTGCCTTGTACATCTCCTTTAAACTTTGCCCTTCGAACATTACACCTATGCCCCCCGAGTAATTGACTCTTCCACCCTGGGAAAAAGCTTCTGACTATCCACTCTGTCCATGCCTCTCATAATCTTGTAGACTTCTATCAGGTCTCCCCTCAACCTCCGTCGTTCCAGTGAGAACAAACAAAATTTCTCCAACCTCTCCTCATAGCTAATGCCCTCTATGCCAGGCAACATCCTGGTAAATCTTTTCTATACCCTCTCCAAAGCCTCCACATCCTTCTGGTAGTGTGGTGACCAGAATTGAACATTAAGGGCCCGATTTTACCATTTTGATTCGAAGTGCTGGATCTGGGCGCAATTTAGATCTGACTTGGCAATCGGCTCCCAGGCGCCCCCATACGCACTCAGCCTGAACAAAAAGTGGCGAGTCTGAATCGCGCTGTGGGCGGGGCTTATTGCGCTCGAAACGCTGCAGCTCTGATTGGAGCTCTGAATTGCGCATGCACAGTGAAAAACAATTTGAAAAACGTGCCCCTGATACATCGTTCCCGGGCCGCAAAAAGCAGATAAAGCGGCCCGGGAATGAAAAGTGGGAGCGATGGCCCCCACAGACATTGTCCCACCCCCACAACATAACTGTCCTCCTTATCCACCCAGCCCCTCCGCTACCCAGACCGATCGCGACCCCCTGCCCCCTTACCCCCCCCACCGACCGCCGGCAGAGTGGCAGCGGTTACCCCCACCACCCCCCTACTAGAGATCCATCTGGCCTCCCCACCATCAGAGATACATCTTACCTGCCTCCTCCCCCCCCCACCTCCACAGAGATACATTTGACCCGCCTCTTCCCCCCCCCCCCCCCCCCCACCCCCCACCCCCCCACCCCCCACACCAGAGAATGATCTGGCCCGCCTCCCTCCCCCCACCAGAGAATGACCTGGCCCGCCTCCCTCCCCCCACCAGAGAATGACCTGGCCCGCCTCCCTCCCGCCCCCACCACCGATCTGAGTCAGAGAGCCGTTGGAAGCTCTGAACTTACCTCTTCAGAAGCTGGAACGCTCAAAACAGACCTTTGCTGAGCATGTCTGTTTTGTGTCGAATCTGGACGCGCGAACGCGATGGTGAAGGGGAAAATGCTGATAAAGTTGGATGGGCAGTTCATTAATTCAATTTAAATGTGTGCCCGTTTCGGGCGCGATTCGGATCGCAGCCATTTTCAGGCCTTGGTAAAGTGGGTATCTGTGCGGACGTGGGCACGGATCGCGTTAATGGCCGCACACCCGACTTTACCAAGTTTTTGCGCCGGAAAACGGGCGTGACACAATGATAAAATCGGGCCCTATATTCCAAGTGCGGCCTAATTAAGGTTCTATAAAGCTGCAACATGACTTGCCAATTTTAAACTCAATGCTCCGGCCGATGAAGGCAAGCACACCGTATGCCTTCTTGACTACCTTCTCCACCTGCGTTACCACTTTCAGTGACCTGTGTACCCGTACACCCAGATCCCTCTGCCTATCAATACTCTTAATGGTTCTGCCATTTACTGTATATTTCCTATCTGTATTAGACCTTCCAAAATGCATTACCTCACATTTGTCTGGATTAAACTCCATCTGCCACCTCTCCGCCCAAGCCTCCAACCGATCTATATCCTGCTGTATCCTCTGACGGTCCTCATCGCTATCCGCAAATCCACCAACCTTTGTGTCATCCGCAAACTTACTAATCAAACCAGTTACATTTTCCTCCAAATCATTTATATATTACGAACAGCAAAGGTCCCAGCATACGTTGGGCAGGATTCTCCATTCTTGCCTGTGGCAGGATCTGTTGCAAGCGAGAATGGAAATTCTGGGAGGGGGGGAGCACTTCTCTCAGCCTGCTGTGCTGCTCGTGTAGTGCAGCGGGCGGGGAGTCATCAGCCGGGGCTGTGTCGCTGGGTGTCCCAGCCTGTAGACACTATAGTTAAGAAAACCCACCAATGCCGCTACTTTCTCAGAGGACTAAGGAAATTTGACATGTCAGCCACGACTCTCACCAACTTTTACAGATGCACCATAGAAAGCATTCTTTTCGGTTGAGTCACAGCTTGGTATGGCTCCTGCTCTGCCCAAGACCACTGTGATCCCTGAGGAACGCCATTTGCCACAGCCCTCCGTTCAGAAACACACCCTTCCACTGCTACCCTGTCTTCTATGACTGAGCCAGTTGTGTATCCACCTTGCCAGCTCACCTCTGATCCCTAGCTATGACTCTAACACTACAGTCTGCACTCTCTCCTTTCCTTCTCTATGAACGGTATGTTTTGCCTGTGCAGACAAAACATATCGTTCATCGAGAAGGAAAAAAACAATACTTTACACTGTATACTAATACATATGACAATAATAAATCAAATCAGCCTCCGTGAGTCCCTGGCACTAAGATTTTCAGCAACATCAGCTCCACACTGGAAATCGGTGGTGATTTCAATATTGAAATTGACATTTGCCTCTGATTAGCGGGTCCGGGACTCAATTCTCTGGACCCTCCAGCATCAACCGTTTTTAAAATCACCGATTTTAATCGCTCCACCATTGATGGCCGTGCCCTCAGCTACCTGGCCCCCATGCTCTGGAATTCCCTTTCTTTCGAGAAGCAAGAGTCCACAGGTCTCTTCAGCCATGGTTTTCATTTGGGCTAAAATTCAGGGCAGGCACTACGTCTCAAAAACCAGCAGCCTCGGGACAGAGGCGCTGTCAGATTTCAGGTCAGGGGGGCTTCGGGTCAAGACGGGGTAAGCTTACGGGGCAGGGAGGGATCAAACATGGGAATAGACTGGCACACAAAGCAGTGAGGGGAGAACTAGCCCAGCGCCACACCATGCACCACTGCAGCACTTAGCCGAATTGTCCATCTCAGTCATTTAAAAAAAAAAAATTGTTTAAAAACAATAATTAAAATCGAAATGCATGCCACATTCTTAAAATGTTCGGTTTTCAGCTAGCTCCAGTGAAATATCCTGATCCGCCCTTACCTCCATATCCTTTGATCCCTTTAGCCCCAAGAGCTATATCTAATTTCTTCTTGAAATCACACAGTGTTTTGGCCTCAACTACTTTCTATAGTAATGAATTCCACACATTCACCACCCTCTGGGTGAAGAAATTTCTCTGGAATTCCCTTTCTTTCGAGAAGCAGGAGTCCACAGGTCTCTTCAGATTTTAATTAAACCTGCCGTCCCAAGAATCAGCCTGGTAAACCTTCGCTGCACTCCCTCTATAGCAAGGACATCGTCCGTCAGATAAGGGCGCCAGGACAGCACACAATGGCGCAAAGAGTAACATGTGCGCTGGTTGCGTTTTAGGATTATGGAGGTGCGGAGGCAGGAGGGTAGGTTTTGTTTAAACATATTTTTAAACATAAACAGTAACTGAAAGTGTGGAAACAGCCTTTTAGAACTGAAGTGAGGAGAAATTTCTTCACCCAGAGGATGGTGATGCACAAATCTCCAGCTTCAGACAGCCAGATCTGAGATCCTGAACTGCATTTTTGATTGCAAGCCTTGTCCAAAAATCACAGAACTGAAGTTCACTCTTGTATCTGAATTCAGTGGCAAACATAAACAGTAACTGAAAGTGTGGAAACAACCTGATGGTCTGCGCGTGTTTGAGAAGAGCAGTGACAGGCATTGCACACAGATTTCCAGCAACTGCTGGGGTTTTTTAAAATCCTTTTCTTATCTAAGTTGAAGCATATGGTTATTTAAAACATGATCTAGCACCATCAGTGGCTTCAGCGCTCACAATACGTGCAATGCTTCCTTGAAACACATCAGCACAATTATTTTCCACAAGCATTTTGAGAAGTAACATTTGCCATCACCGTCTCTGTGATGATCAGCGCTCGGTGGAGAATGCTTACTTTCAGCAATTTCCATACTTTTGCCAAAATGACTGCAAGCTCTACTTTCCCATGGCCAATCACAGCAGTTCAATTAGTCCTTGAAGAAACTGACTAATCAAAACCTGCCCTCCTGCCTCCGCACCTCCATAATCCTAAAACGCAACCAGCGCACATGTTACTCTTTGCGCCATTGTGTGCTGTCCTGGCGCCCTTATCTGACGGACGATGTCCTTGCTATAGAGGGAGTGCAGCGAAGGTTTACCAGGCTGATTCTTGGGATGGCAGGTCTGTCATATGAGATGGGGTTATTTGTTTATTTAAAGTTTATTTATTTGTGTCACAAGTAAGCTTGCATTAACACTGCAATGAAGTTACTGTGAAAATTCCCCCAGTCGCCACACTCTGGCGCCTGTTCGGGTTACACTGAGGGAGAATTTAGCATGGCCAATGCACCCTAACCAGCACGTCTTTCGGACTGTGGAAGGAAACTGGAGCATGGTCGGTGCAGGCTTGGAGGTCCAAAGGGCCTGCTCCTGTGCTGTAATTTTCTTTGTTCAAATCCATGCAGACACAGGGAGAATGTGCACAGGGAGAATCCGCACAGGCAGTGACCCAAGCCAGGAATTGAACCCGGGGTCCCTGGCGCCGTGAGGCAGCAGTGCCAACCACTGTGCCACCATGCTGCCCACTTAGAGACTAAATTGGTTAGGATTATATTTATTGGAATTTAGAAGAGTGAGAGGGGATCTCATAGAAACTTATAAAATTCGAACAGGGTAGATTCAGAAAGAATGTTCCTGATGGTGGGGGAGTCCAGACCTAGGGGTCATAGTTAAAGGGGTAAGCCTTTTAGAACTGAGGTGAGGAGAAATTTCTTCACCCAGAGGGTGGTGAATGTGTGGAATTCATTACTATAGAAAGTAGTTGAGGCCAAAACGCTGTGTGAATTCAAGAAGAAATTAGATATAGCTCTTGGGGCTAAAGGGATCAAAGAATATGGAGGTAAGGGGAGATCAGGATATTGAATTTGATGATCAGCCATGATCATAATGAATGGTGGAGCAGGTTTGAAGAGTCGAATGGCCTACACCTGCTTCCAGTTTCTATGTTTTGATGATTATACAATCTTTCCAAAGGCAGATTGAAATATTTTGGTGAGCTGACGCCACGATGTTATTTATTATTTTACAAGTCCCATCTGAGCATAAAGAGTAGCCGGGCTTATCTTAATCCAAACCAACTGCTCAATCCACTTTACAAACAAGAAGTAGGTCACATTATTCCTTTCTAACGAACTCATCTGACACTCCTGTTCAGCCTTGGGTTCTGGGTAATGGGATGTGGGCATCTTCCTAGTTACAGAGACAAAGAAACGTAAAACAGAATGATTAAGGAAGTGGTATGGACTTTTCAAAAAAAGGAAGGATGAATAAGTTATGTTACATATGAAACTTTGGTTAGGCCGCGTTTGGAATATTGCGTGCACTTCTGGTCACCACAGTACCAGAAGGATGTGAATGCTTTGAGAGGGTGCAAAGAAAGTTTACCAGGATGTTGCCTGGTCTGGAGGGTTTTAGATAGGAGGAGAGTTTAGATAAACTCAGATTGTTTTCACTGGAACGACAGAGACTGAGGGAGAACCTGATAGAGGTCTACAAAATTATGAGAGGTATAGATAGGATGGTTAGTCAGAGGCTTTTTCCCAGGGTGGAAAGGCCAACTACAAGAGGGCACAGGTTCAAGGTGAGAGGGGGAACATTTAGGGGTGACGCGCGGGGAAAACCTTTCATGCAGAGGGTGCGTGGAATGCACTGCCACTAGAGGTGGTGGAAGCAGGCACATTAGCAACGTTCAAGGCGCAAGTTGATAGCCACATGAACGGGAGACAAATAGAGGCATAGAAAGCACGTATGGGCAATGAGTAGTGAGTCTAAATAGGATTAGGAATCAGCACAGGCTTTGTGGGCTGAAGGGTTTGACCCTGTGTTGTATTAGAATCATAGAATCATAGAATCCCTACAGTGCAGAAGGAGGCCATTCGGCCCATCGAGTCTGCACCGACTACAATCCCACCCAGGCCCTATCCCCATGCATTTACCCTAGCTAGTCCCCCTGACACTGAGGGGCAATTTAGCATGATCAATCCACCTAAACTGCACGTCTTTCGGACTTTGGGAGGAAACCGGAGCGCCCGGAGGAAATCCACGCAGACACAGGGAGAACGTGCAAACTCCACACAGACAGTGACCCAAGCCGGGAATCGAACCTAGATCCCTGACGCTCTGAGGCAGCAGTGCTAACCACTGTGCTACCGTGTCGCCCCTATTATTCTTTGTTCTTTGTTCTAAATTGACAGGAAGAGCAATATTCGGATTCGGATGATCGATCATGATCCTACCTCAATCCAAAGTGACTTAATCAGACACAACTTAATCACAAAGCATCAAAACATCGGACACCTTTGTCCTAGGTAACGGACTATAACCGAAAATAGCACTGGGGAAAAAAACCAGTCAAAACATAAAATTCCCATAACCATTACACCCGGGTGCAAGAAAGATTCCACTTCACTCGAAGTTGCACTGAGCATTTTGCAAAGAAAAAAAAAATGTTTTGAGAAATGAAAACCATAAATAAGTTACTGTCACTGGAAATGCTCAAACACACTGCAACCACATTCAAAATGTCATTTCACTCAGACTGGAAGGACAAATGAGTGGGAAGAGATTTCCATTCCCTGAATCATCTTCTCACGGTTGTACTAATATTTAGTCAAAACCGAAGCATTAACAATTACCGGGAGAAAAGTGAAACTTCAAAACACAGTTGGGGATGTCAGAAGACGCATGGAATTCTGCAGCCCGCTGCCCAACTTTGCAGAAGGAATAATATTGTCAATTATCTAATTTACCTGGTATGGGGGGCATTAACTATGAGGAGAGGTTGGCGAAACTTGGTTTGTTCTCACTGGAACGATGGAGGTTGAGGGGTGACCTGACAGAAGGCTACAAGATTATGAGGGGCATGGACAGAGTGGATAGTCAGAAACTTTTCCCCAGGGTGGAACAGTCAATTACTAGGGGGGCACAGGTTTAAGGTGTGAGGGGCAAGGTTTAAAGAAGATGTACGAGGCAAGTTTTTTACCCAGAGGGTGGTGGGTGCCTGGAACTCGTTGCCGGGGGAGGTAGTGGAAGCAGAAAAGATTGTGACTTTTAAGGGGCGTCTTGACAAATACATGAATAGGATGGAAATAGAGGGATATGGTCCCCGGAAGGATAGGGGGCATTAGTTCAGTCAGGCAGCATGGTCGGTGCAGGCTTGGAGGGCCGAAGGGCCTGACCCTGTGCTGTAATTTCCTTTGCTCTTTGTAGCTTATTTTTGGTGCAAACATAAATACTCAACTGACTCAATATCTGCTTCTCACTCAAAGCAGAGGATTCCGGGTTGAGCAGCTAATGAGATTCTCAGGGCATTTTCCTCAGATTTACACCAATGGGTTTGGCTGTCAGAAAAACAACAACTTAAATCAGAATGTATTGTGACTGGGTTGATGGTGTTTACAGGCGGGGGAGGGGGAAGTCCATGGTAGTCACTGAATCCATGTAGAGACATTCACGTTGCCTACACTATGCTGCTAGATGCTTGAAGGCCATGAAGGAATAGAAGGCAGTTATAATTGATGCACTTACCCAAGCAGAAAGGGGCTAAGGTCAAATACCTAAAGAAATAATTGGAAAAGGGAGTGTTAGTCGTCAGCAGTGGGAATAATTGGATGCATGACCACTCCACATAGAATTAAGCAGCCAAGGTGGCACAGTGATTAACACTGCTGCCTCACATCGCCAGGGACCCAGGTTCAATTCCGGCCTTGGGTGACCGTTTGTGCGGAGTTTGCACATTCTCTGTGTTGGTTTCCTCCGGGTGCTCCGGTTTCCTCCTACAGTCCAAAGATGTGCAGGTTAGGTGGATCAGCCATGCTCAATTGCCCTACGATGTCCATGAAAGTGCAAATTGGGTGGATTGGCCATGATCAATGCGTCGGGTTGTGGGATGGAACAGGGAGAGTGGGCCCAGGTGGAGTGTCCTTTCTGAGGGCTGGTGCAGACTCGATGGGCCGAATGGCCTCCTTCTGCACTGTAGGGATTCTATGGAACAGCAACAGCCTGGCTGCATCTACGGAAAGAGAAACGGAGGGCGAGATTTTCCAGCCCCTCTCACTGCGGTCCACACCTTTTGCTGGTCCATCAAATGTTCCGTCCCATCCACCATGATTCCCTTGCTGGGTGGGAGCAGAAAATCCCAACCAGGGTCAACGTTTCAGGTCAATAACCTTTCCACAAAACTCAGCGTTCGAGAACAAGGATTTTAAAATGAAGCTGCGGGAGCAGTGAGGGAACCAATGTAAGTCAGCGAACACAAGGGCTGAAGGGTGAATGTGATTCAGCGCGAGTTAGGACGTAGGCAGCAGAATTTTTGATGAGCTTAAGTTAATGCAGAGTAGGCCAGAAGTAGGGATAGTCGAGAATTGGATGAGCCCTTGAACAGTGGTTGAGGTACGCAGATCATAGAATCATAGAATCCTACAGTGCAGAAGGAGGCCATTCGGCCTATTGAGTCTGCACCGACCACAATCCCACCCAGGCCCTATCTCCATAACTCCATGTATTTACTTTAGCTAGTCCCCCTGATGCTAAGGGGAAATCTAACAGAGCCAATCCACCTAACCCGCACACCTTTGGACTGTGGGAGGAAACTGGAGCACCCGGAGGAAACCCACACAGACACGGGGAGAACGTGCAGACTCCACACAGACACAGTGACCCAAGCTGAGAATCGAACCCGGGTCCCTGGCGCTGTGAGGCAGCAGTGCTAATCACTGTGCCGCCGTGCTGCACAGGCTGGGCAATGTTGCAGTAATGGAAACAAACAGCCTTGGCGATTGCATCTTTCCATTTAATGGATAAGAACCATACATTTCTTTTAACTGCCCACCTTGGGGCTTGGTATGTCAAGTCACTTCCAAGAAAGCTTTTTCCTTGACCACATCCTTTAAATCCAGAACGTTGGCACTCCACATACAGCAGCCTGGCACAATGGCCTTGTCGTAATTCTACTGCCCGTCCCACCCCCACCCAAAACCAGCCCAGTTTCCATTGAGGGCTGAATATGTTCCCTCGGATTATTAACTCAACCTGGCAAGGGGTGCAATGAATCTACCTCTTACCCAAGGGTCCAGAAGTCAGGGTGTCTCTCATAAGCCACATAACAGCGGGCCGGAAGAGAAAAACAAAACCTGGGGACAATTTGTACCAAATAACATGTTTTTTTTGTTTTGACTTGCTGATTAAGCTCAAAAATAAAGAATCTGCATCAAAGTCTTTGAACGCCAGACAAAAGTTAAGCCCTTTGCCTCAAACGCAAAAATCTCAGTCAGAGCTCCTTTATGGAAGCGAATTCAGGGAAAGTGCTCCCCCTACTGTTTTCACAGCTCACTACACATTCATGCAACATCCAACTACAGTGGTCTCGAAATCAGCAACATTAAACCTATGCACCCCCACGTCCCAGGCACCACATGCAGGTCCCAATCTCTGCCCAGCACTCAGTACTCTAAGCTTGAGAAAGGGCTAATCTAATGCCATTGCCCCATTGATGAATTAATCCGATGTAGGAACGCCCGGAATATTTTACATCAGCAACTTATGATATGGAAAGAAAGAAAATGGGAAGGAAACAATTTTTAAAAAAGGCTTGCATTTATATAGTGTCGTTCACTACCTCAGGACATCTAGGGTGGCACGGTGGCACAGTGGTTAGCACTGCTGCCTCACAGCGCCAGGGACCCCAGTTCGATTCCGGGCTTGGGTCACTGTCTGTGCGGAGTTTGCACGTTCTCCCCGTGTCTGCGTGGGTTTCATCCGGGTGCTGGGTTTCCTCCCGCAGCCTGAAAGATGTGCTGTTTAGGTGCATTGACCATTGTGGTGAACCATAGATGGTTAGCACTATGGGTACTTGTACATATGTTACTGTTGTCACTGTTGGGGTTAGGGTTGGGGTGTTCTACCTGTTGGTATTGTTCTGTGGTACACTCCGGTTGGCTCCGGTTACCTGTAGGAGTATAAAGGTCACTGCACTGCCTAGTGACCCTTTAGTCTGGGATTGTATTGTTATATAGTATGCTCCATTCTTGTTACTAATAAAAGCCTTTATTTCCCGGGTACGATCTAGCCTCCCGAGTGATTTAATCGCGCATCAACCATGTTAAATTCTCCCTAAGATTACCTGAACAGGTGCCGGAGTGTGGCAACTGGAAGATTTTCACAGGAACTTTATTACCGTGTTAATGTAAGCCTAATTGTGACACTAATAAATAACCTTTAAATTCTTACCCTAAGTCAATGCCACCTGATTATTGACCCCTCTTCTGATGGAGAAAGTACTTTCTTATCCACCTTATCTCTGCCTCTCATAATCGTATCCACCTCTACCAGGTCCCCTCTCAACCTTCGCTCCTCCAAGGAAAACACCCCCAATCTTTCCTCATAACTCAGCCCCTCCCAGCCAGGCAGCGTTCTGGTGAATCTCTGTACCCTACAGCGCACTCACTTCCTGCCTATCTATTTAACATCTCTCCAAGAGACAAATGACAATGTGGCACTTCCTCAGTACCACACCGGGGTTTCAGCTCTGATTTCCACACTCAGGTCCGAGACTGGAACTTTAACCCACATCGTTCTGCCTCACAGCGCCAGGGACCCGGGTTTAATTCCCGGCTTGGGTCACTGTCTGTGTGGGGTTTGCACGTTCTCCCCATGTCGGCGAGGGTTTCCTCCGGGTGCTCCGGTTTCCTCCCACAGTCTGAAAGACATGCTGGTTAGGTGCATTGGCCATGCTAAATTCTCCCTCAGTGTACCCGAACAGGCGCTGGAGTGTGGCGACTCGGGGATCTTCACAGTGACTTCATTGCAGTGTCAATGTAAGCCTACTTGTGACACTAATAAATAAGCTTTTAAAAAAAGCTAAACAAAGTCCTTTATGACCAATAATTAATTTTGAAGTGTGGTCAATGTTGTTGAGGGATCCTGTGTGTGTGTAGCCCTGTTGCTTCAGTCTATGCAAAGACTTCATTTTAAGATATTTCTGCCTATGCACAATTACATTTAAATGCTAGACTGTAGGGGTTAACTAACTCTGCTCAGCTGAACAATTGTAGCTAACTTGACTACATGTAGAATTGTAAGGCATGATGGGTTCGCTAAAAATTGACTGCATTCCTGAAGGGTACACAATGCAGGCAAACAACAGTTTCCCATAACATCAGCTGCGAGGATTGTTTTCCTAGATGGAGACAGCCTGTGAAAAACACTTCCAATAATGAGATAAGGGTTAAGATGTATTTTGATTTTGGAGTGTGTGTGTGTATGTTCAGTTCAGTTCAGTTCAGTTCTTAGATACCGCTCATTTCAGTATATGTACTTTGTTGTAGAGTGCCTGATCGAGAAGCCAGTCTCCAGGTTCACTTTTTTTGCTTCTGCCATGTTAATTCTTTAAGTTCTTTTCAATAAAACCATTTTAAAACTTATACCAGTGCTGTCCTCTCATCTCTTCAAATGAATGAATGGACCCAACAGTTGTCATCTTTTCAGTCAGTTTGCACACCGCAAGATCCCACAAACAGTAACGTGATGAAGACCAGGTCATCTGTTTCCTTTAAGAGTTGGTTGCAGGAGACATATTGACCGGGGTCACAAATTATACAAATATGTGGAAACTGATACAAATCAAGTTTCAAAATGTTCCAACGCAGTATTTTCCCTTCAGCGATTCCTGTACACGAGTAAATTGATTCAGGAAATGTGTGCCTAGAGTCAATGATGATTCATTTTTACTCCTCTGTATTGGTTACGCAAGCATATACATGATGTGGAGATGCCGGCGTTGGACTGGGGTGGGCACGGTGCTCACTCAAGTGAGTAACTCGCTCACCTGATGAAGGAGCAGTGCTCTGAAAGCTCCTGATTCCAAATAAACCAATTGGACTCTAACCTGGTGTTGTGGGACTTCTTACCAAGAATATACAGACAAAGGAGTCAGAAAATGGTATACTAGCATACCGCCTGGAGCGTGCTTACACCGCTCCCATGAAGAGAAGTGTCACGGCATAGTAGACTTGAGCGGAGGGTCAGAGATAAAGACTGAGAGGGGTAAGCAGCCCCTTGGATTTACGGTTCACGGAAAGCTTCATCTAAAGTAGGAGACAGTGCAAGGAGACTGTAGCATTGCAGTGACAATCAATAAAGAAAAGTCCCTGAATTTGTGTTTCAAACACTCAGCCAAGAAGCCTACATTGTAATGAATCACATCTTCTTTGTTATCTCCACACATCTTTGAACTTATAACAGTAAAATGTTGTCATTGCGAGATTACAAAGTTCACTGCTTTTAGAATGTTATTGAGTCATGAACAAAGATCAAAGAAAAGTCCAGCACAGGAACAGCCCCTTCGGCCCTCCAAGCCTGTGCCAATCGTGATGTCTGAACTAAACTAAAAAAAAACCTTCTGCCCTTACTCGGTCCGTATCCCTCCCCATTCATGCACCCATCCAGATGCCTCTGAAATGTTGCTCATGTGCCTGCTTCCACCACCTCCTCTGGCAGCGCGTTCCAGGCACCCACCACTCTCTGCACGAAAAACTTCCCCTGAACATTTTCCTTAAACATTCACCCTCCCACCTTGAAGCTGTGTCCTCTTGTAATTGACACTTATACCCCTGGGAGAAAGCCTAGACTATCCACCCTGTCTACGCTTTTCATAATTTTGCTGGCTACATTTTTATATAACAGGCAGTACGTTACTGCCTGTTCATGCACCCATCTAGATGTCTCCTAAATGTTGCTAATGTGCCTGCTTCCTCTGGCAGCATGTTCCAGTCAGTACGTTACTGTAGCAACATGTTGTTCACACCAATTACCCCTTAAATTCTCTTGCCCATTGACATTGTAGCTCATTTGGTGCTCGCTCCAATCCTGCTTCTTATAGGAGAGCAGTTACTCAACTTTAGTTTGGTTAATGGCTTCACACATTGTTCCTTCCCCCTTCCCAATCCCTCTGTCCCCCTTCACTCCTAAAGGTGGTGGCTGAAGAGAATACTATACACTCTAACCCGCCTGTACAGCCAGTGCCTGGACCTCAGTGGCATGTTCAGTGTTTGCACCTTCTGCCAGGAAGGCAGAAAATAGATTCATATAATGGTCACGGTAAAAATAAAGCACGTCACCAGTGGTGATTACAATCTTGTACCTTCCACCACCACCTCTGGCAGTGGGTTCCAGGCACCCACACTCTCTGCGTGAAAAACTTCCACCGAACATTTCCCTGAAACATTCACTCCTCTATCTTGAAGCTGTACCCCCTTGTAATTGACACTTCCACACCTGGCACACGTTAAAAGAATACAAACAGTGGCTTAAAACCAATATACAGCAGCTCAAATGTTATTTCAACTCAGTCTTTAGTCCATAAATCCACAGCTGATCCATCCCTCCCTAACGGCATTGTGGGTCATGTGGACTGCAACGATTCAAGATGGCGGCTCACCACCACCTTCTCAAGGGCAACTAGGGATGGGCAATAAATGCTGGCCAGCCAGCGACGCCCATGTCCCACGAATGAATTTAAAAAAAGGTTGCCATCATCTTGATTTACAAAAATGATCTGAGTCCATCATATATATTTACTAATCTCATGCTGCCAATGATCAAACAATAGTGTCTATGGTTATCAGTCGCTACTACTTGTAATGTTTAGCATTACTTTTAAACTACATAAATCTTTAATTCCATTTAAATTTCATAACCCTTCTTTATTGTTACCCCTGCTTCCTTTTGTGAAGCTTCTAGTGCTTGGCCCCAAAAGCAGATTTAACCTTAGAGGAGTCCAGTTCTTGTACCTTCCCCTGGGAATATCATGTGGTCTTTGGAGGTCAAAGGGGAAAGAGGAAAAGAAGTTCTGAAAGCAAAAGGAGGAACAAAAGTAAGAACTTGCATTTATATAGCAGCTTTCATGACCTCAGGACATTCCAAAGCGCTTCACAACACATGAAGAATTTTTAAATTGTAGTCATGGAGCTTCCAAGGTTAGAAAACAGAAGTAAGATTTGGGGCAGAATTAGGCCATTCGACCCATCGAATCTGTACTGCCATTCGATCATGGCTGACATGTTTCTAAATCCCATTCTCCCACCTTTTCCCCATAACCCCTGATCTCCTTACCAATCAAGAACCTATCTATCTCTGTTTTAAGTACACTGAATGACCTGGCCTCCACAGCCTTCTGCGGCAGTGAATTCCACAGATTCACCACCCTCTGGCTGAAGAAATTCCTTCTCCTATTGGTTCTAGAGGATTGTCCCTTTACGCTGAGGCTGTGCCCTAGTCTTTCCTACTAATGGAAACATCTTCTCCATGTCCACTCTATCCAGGCCTTTCAGTATTTTGTAAGTTTTGTTGGAGTAAACTCAAAATTAAAGGATACAAGATGGTTACCTGGCACAAAATGGACTCTGGGAAAAGACATTGAGATGTGCTGACTTGGGCACAGACATTGCACTGCGAGTTAAAACCTGTTAGTGTCTAAATTACTGCAGGAAATAGATCAGACCTTGAGGCACTTTAGCTGCTTGAGATAAAGCAGAACCAAAACAATGAGTTTTGGTAATGAGATCAGTCGTTGATGGGGGACGTAAATGCATAAATGTATCGACTCTATGTATAACGATGTGATAACTGCCGATGAGCGTACTTGTCTACTCGATGTATAACGATGTGATAACGGCTAATGTCCGCACTTGTCTATTATTTGAAAATGTATAAAAGATGCTCAACTGCCATTGTAAAGTTGAGAAGGTGGCTGCGTGCACTGCGGAGAGCCCAGCGCTTCTCCCAAAGCTTTGTCCGATAAAACTGCGTGTTGAATCTTTAAGTCTGACTTCAAGTGGTGATTTTCCCACAACAAATTAGTGTAGTCGGGCAGGATCTCACTGCTGGTGAGTTGATCAGTTGGCCTCGATCGGCGAACTGGAGTAGAGATTATTGAATCTGTGGGAGTCAGACTGAGTCAACAATGCAGTTAGAAATGGGTGAAAATTAGGGGAATTTATGGTACTATCAGATAGAAATAAGTATTGATTGTCACTTGAGCTGATCGACTAAGGACAAGGAAGTGCCTGTCTCAAACGCGCAGCCTTAGACCGGTTGTTAAGAGGGGAAAAC
Source organism: Mustelus asterias (assembly GCF_964213995.1). Taxonomy (NCBI): domain Eukaryota; kingdom Metazoa; phylum Chordata; class Chondrichthyes; order Carcharhiniformes; family Triakidae; genus Mustelus; species Mustelus asterias. The sequence continues at coordinate 11,358,376 of NC_135822.1, read as the reverse complement.
CCCCACATGAAGGTCAGGACCCTGAAGTGGGCATAGAGGCACGAGGGCACTTAGGATCGTGAAGCACAAGTGACAAAGGTCATTTAGCATCAAACTCTGTAGTGGCGAACAAACGCAGAGTTTGCCACCTGTTTGCATAAAGGTTTGTGTACTTGTCTGTCACGTTGTAAAGCGGTGCGGAAAAGGAGCTGATCACTTTGATCTAGAGCCGGACTCCGGTGGAGGAAACACGTTGCCGAGGAGGTAATCGTGGCCGTGAGTATAAATAGAAACCCTAACAGTGGAGAAAACACGTTGCTAAGGAAGTAATTGTGGCCGGGGGTAGTGAGTATAAATAGAAACCCTAATGGTGGAGAAAACACGTTGCTAAGGAAGTAATCATGGCCGGGGGTGTAGAAGTCTGCGAGATGGCAGATAGAGAAACTAAGTGGGGACCTGCGGGTTCTCTTATTGATAAATATATGACAGACAGACATGTGCTGATTAAGAAGATGCAAAGGGATGGCTGGGATGTTTCTCAGACCTTAGAACAACAGAGCAAGTGGGTAGATGGGGAATAGAGAGACAAAACAAAAAAGGCAGGAGTATTATTAGTACATCAATTAGCTGGACTAATTGAACAAGTAGTCGCCTCCACTAAAAAGTGGAACGAAGATAAGGATAAGATTTAAAAATTAGAATCCAGAGTAAGGGAATCGGAGAAAAGGAATCGAGTATTAGAGGAGAATAAATGGGATGGGGAAACTGTTCCTCTGCCCCCTTATGAGGCCACACAACAGGGACCCACTGCCCCTCCAGAGGAAGGGGAAGCGCTAGAACACAACTTGGCACCAATAACCCGAGGGGGAACGGACGCGCAGCCAACAGCAAATTACAAACCATTCACCCTGGGCAAAAGACAACAGATAATGGCCTCCCTGGGTAAACTACAACTTAGAAGCGCAAATATGAAATTTTGGGAAGAATTAGATACGGTTTGGGTAGGACACCAACTGCACTTAAGGGATATACACCAATTGGTCAGGGCTGCATGTCCAGCGGATAAATGGAGGCAGGTAGCCGGAAGGCCCGCCATTCATCCAGCACAAGACTACAGTGGGGGACGTTGGACACACGCAGTAGCCCTAACAGCAGAAATAGATGCCCAACAGGCACCCTTCACTCTGTTTAAAACAGAAGTCCAGAGAGGTTTAGGAAATGCTCCTACTAATTGGAGTAGAATCACAACGACCAAGCAACAAAAGGGGGAAGGAGCTTCTGAATACGGGGAATCGTTGTTCCAAGTCTACCAGGAATGCTCAGGGCAAGGAATCCCAGGCCGTGGGAATCGAGCCTTCATCCAGGCTTTCAAGGATGGACACTCCAGCGCTCACCAAACCATCCTAAAAATGGGAGTGATCATGTCCCAGGATTATGATGAACTAGTGGAATGGGCTCGTGGCGTACTTGGAGGCGGGGACGAGAAATCTCAGACGAGGGTAAGACAGGAGAGAGTAGCTGCCTACGGTAGCGGGAGCGGAACTAAGCCCAAACTGACCTGTCACAATTGTGGCCGACAAGGGCACTTTGCAAAGGAGCGCTGTGTCCCAAGGAAAGAGAATAAATTTGGAAATGGTGGGAGACATTGTAATCATTGTAATAAAAATGGACACACGGAAGCAATATGTTGGGACAAACATGGGAGACCCCTGCCCCGATCCATGTCGACAGCAGGATTGGAGAAACTAAGGAACCTCCGAGATCAGCAAGAATGACGACCTGCAGCCCCCATTCATAAGGGTAAGAAGGAGGGAAGGATCTATGTATCTGCACTGGTAGGGGGCAGGCAATGTGAGATGCTGGTGGACACAGGAGCATCCATATCTGTCACCGACCTTCCCTTACCCACTACAAGTAGGATGATTTATCTAACAGGGATAGGAGGGAACAAAACACCCGCCTACCTGAGCGAGACCACGTTAGTAGAAATAAATAATTTGTATATACCTATGAGATTCTATGTATGTAAAAATAACGAGGGTACAATAATGGGAAATGATTTAATGAAGGAGTATGAGATTTTGATTGACTGTGGGAAGGGAGAATTAATCTGGCCAAAATGGGACGGCCGGAAAACCGGAATAGGAAAACTCACAAGTCACCTCGAGACTATCAAGGTGGCCACAGCCACCACCAGGGATTGGCGACTAGAAACAGAGGGGTTTGGAGCCATCTGTGCCTCCGTCCCCGGAGTATGGGCCGAAATGAAATTAGACACTGGCCTAACCAAAACTGACCCGATAAAGGTGCCCGGACCAGAGCATAAGCCCCACCGACAATACCCGATAAAACCGGAAGCAAAGGCAGCTGTAGTAGAAATAGTTAAAGGGTTAGTGGAGAAAGGAATCCTGAGGGAAAATACGAGTACCACTAACTCCCCCACCTGGCCAGTGAGCAAACCCGACGGAAGTTCCAGACTCACAATAGACTACACCGGCCTCAATAAAATTGCATCCCATTGTAGCAAGCCCCTTGACAATCCTGAATGGATTGTCACGGGAGCATAAAATCTTTACCGTATTAGATATAACCAATGGATTCTGGTCCCTACCCTTGGATCCAGAATCCCAAGACAAATTCACCTTTACAGTGGGAGACAAACAGTACACTTGGACTCGCCTACCGCAGGGATTCCACAATAGCCCCGCTATATTCCATCGAGTAATGAGTGACATCCTGAACAGGGTAGAACTACCAGAGGGTAGCACGATTCTACAATACGTGGATGATATATTAATAGCCTCAGAATCTAAGTCAGGACACTAGGGAGCACTATACCGAGTGTTGAATGAACTGAAAACCGCAGGGTTAAAGGTGAGCCCCAAAAAGGCACAAATCAGGAAAGCACAAGTCCTGTACCTCGGACACTTAATATCACAAGGGCTTAAAGAAATGCCAACAGACCGAAAGAAGGCGGTACAACAAATGCCGCGGCCAGTCACCGTAAGAGGAGTCAGGAAGGTGTTGGGACTGTTTAACGAAAGCGGAAGTTTTAGCCCGGAATTCGCAAAATTGGCAGAGCCTATACAGCGACTCGTTAAAGGGGGAAAGCCAGCTTTAAACTCCATAGAATGGGGACCTGAGTAAGAAGAGGCCTATAATAAGTTAAAGGCAGAACTGATATCAGCCCCTGGACTGGGACTACCAGATTCCAATGAAGATTTCCACATACACTGTAACAATGAAGGGGGTTTCTACTCTGCAGTATTAACGCAAGATCATGGCGATAAATGGAGACCCATAGGTTACTATTCAACAACAGAAGGGATCGGTCCTAACCGGACTGCCAAGGTGCAGAGCCGCCTTAGATCGCGCCGCCTGGGCCGTAAAGGTTAGCGAACCGATAATAATGACAGGAAATGTAATCCTCCACACCAAACACACCTTGGGGGAAATGCTAAATACAGGAAAGTTAAGGTCCATCTTGAACATGAGAAGGGCTAAATGGGAAGCCGTCCTCCAGCAAATCAGTTATAACAGTAAGGGATACAGGAGATAACCCAGCAGAAGGAATTTTGGATACAGGAGAACCACATAACTGTGGAGACGTAGATGTGGATGTAGAAGAAGGTAGGGTAAAGGATGTACTTTTAGCAACAGCTGAGGAGACCATTTTTGTAGATGGCTCACGTAAATACGTGGAAGGATCACCCCGGACAGGGTGGGCAGTAGTAAATGACAAATTGGAAACGGTAAAGTCGGAAAGAATTGACGGAGGTCTATCCACGCAGGTCGCGGAACTAATGGCACTCACAAAGGCACTAGAATTGTCTGAAGGAAAGACAGTAAACATATATACCGATAGTAGGTACACATTCGGGGTAGTACACGATTATGTGATGGCATGGGGTAGAAGGGGGTTTGTAATCACGGGAGGAACTCCGATTAAACACCAACAAAGGATCGAGGGGAAGTGGGAAGCACAGGGAGCGAGCAGAGGACTGATCACGTTTGGAGACAAAATGACAAGGTAATGGCACCGGAGTGCACACAAAACACCCTCTTGGAACTACACCATGGACTCTCATATGCGGGAAGAGAGGCCATGGCAACTAGTATAGGAAAAGAATGGTGCTGGAAAGGAATGGGAAGGGACATAGCCTGACATTGTCACCGATGCGTGACATGCGCGCAATACAACCCCGGGCGACCCATAAAAATTAAGATGGGGCACCAGCCCCGACCAAAGGGACCCTGGGAACATCTGCAACTAGATTTCACAGGGCCACTACCACAATCCCACGGCAAAACCAATTGTTTGGTTATTATAGACCAGTTTACCAGGTGGGTAGAAGCGTTCCCTACTAAAAATTGTACTGCCACCACGGTGGCTAGAATATTGGCAGAGGAGGTAATCCCTAGATGGGGAATACTCATAAAAATTGATTCGGATCAAGGGACACACTTCACCGGAAAGGTGGTAAAAACAGTGCGCCAACTGATGGGAATAAAACAAAAATTCCACATCCCTTCCCACCCGCAGAGTTCTGGAATGGTGGAACGCATGAACAGAACCCTTAAGAATGCCCTGGCCAAAGCCATGCAAACATCAGGAAAAACGTGGACAGAAGTATTACCTACTATATTAATGAGGTTAAGAGCCACCACAAACCGGACAACCGGATTAACCCCTTATGAACTAATGACAGGAAGGGTGATGCAATTACCAGAAAGCATCATAACAGGTGGGGTCGATGTAGGTCCACTAACAGACAAAATTAAACGATATGTTTTGGAACTAAGCACCCAACTCAAAGGGATGCGTAAATTAGTAAAGGATAATCAGGAAGAAAGAGACGCACAGAGAGAGCTTGAAATGCTCCCTGACGTCCCAACCGCGGGAAGTCGCGTCTTGGTAAAAACATTACCTGAAAAACCAGGGTTTGCACCAAAATGGAATGGGCCATATGAGGGCCATAATTAGTGGAGATACCTGTGCCTGTCTGGACATAAGGGGGAAAGGTGTATGGAAACATTGGACCCAGCTGAAATTATACAAAGAAATGAATGAGTGATATTAAAGTGACCAGAGTGATTTCCCCAAAACAGGTGACGACTACAAGCAAGATTAACTGACGCGTTCGGGTTGGTAATACAGCCTTTGGGAAGTTGTTAACATAAAGTAATAAGATTGATACCTGCCTGTTGCGAACATGTCTAAGATCGCGTATATGATTGCATTACTCTATGTTGTCGCGATTGTAAGATTGACAGGGCGAGAGGATAACTTATTTTACAAGGCTCATGTACATTTACACGGTAATCGAACCGTGTGTTACGCGCTAGCCCAATCTGTAGAGATCCTATTTGTGGCCACCCCTGGGTGGACCCCCCATGACTTATATACGGCAGATACCTCGGACGCACCCTGTAAAGGACAAACAGGCAAATATAAAAGGGGTATACAGGGAAGATGTGTGGAACTAATAAACCCCACCGATCCCGTGTGCAGGGGGCTCCAGGGAGTGGGAGGAAGAGTATGCTCAGATGATGCAAGCTACCCACTTTGCTTCTCGGGGCAGGGATGGGGATGTGCATATGCCTTGGTCCCCAAGAATGTTTCCTGTGTACAGATGCAGTTTGTCCGTCAGCACTGTCAGGTAAACAGAGGCCAGTTCACTTGTACCTGTAACGAGCAAAGGTGCCTGAACGTAATCGCGGGGAGGCAACTCATTTGCGGTCAGTGTAATGGGAGTCATGTCAGCTCAGCTGCATGGACATACCCGTTTGATACTTACCAATTAGTAGGATCAGGCAGAAAGTCAAGTGAACCGAGCAATTGGCGGTATATACAATTCATACAGACCAATAACCAGGATATTAAATGCTACCGTGCCAAGGAGGGATTTGTGTTCCTCCTCAACGGCACCTTCACGACGGCAACACCAACCCTCCCGATCCTTTTTGCAGTAGGAACAATAGGACCACTCACTGTTCCATGCCCTCAAAGGGGCATATCCGGAGAATGATAGTGACCCGGGCCGTCAGCAAGGAATTCTGTGCCGATTGAGAAGTCCCGGTCACACTGGGATCGTCACTCGGCTACGGGTTCCTTGGGGCCCTGTCTCTGGGAGGTGGGGGCAGCAGGAGTAATTAGTGCCAAAAATAGAAACCATCTTATCTGTGGATTAACCATCCTGGGAAACAGCACATCAAAGGCACTGGAGGCCGTCAACCAAGAATTGGCTGAATTAAGATTATACGCGCAGCAGACCCACTATGCCGTAGACTATCAGTTAGCCCAACAGGGGGGAGTGTGCGCAATAATACGAGACAAATGTATAACGCATGTTACAGATGAATCCTACAATATCACCCAAGTCATTAATGACATAAGAAAGCAGCTCCATGACTTTAGACAAGGCCCCAAGAGGGGGAATAGCTGGCTCGAATGGTTATTGGGGGGATCCTGGGGGTCCTATTTAATGCATGGACTGATTATTCTCGTTGCAATAATAATTATCTGTTGCCTAATTGTCGGATGTCTTAATGTCTACTGTAAAGTCATGATGACTCGGATTGTGCCAGGGGCCAGTGTGGTCACCGGAGAAGAACACCCTAAGACACCGAAGACAACGACAATGAAGGAAAGGGTGAGAAGGTGGACGTCTACCTGTGAACGCACGACCTGTTGGTTATGGGTCAGACATATCGATTGCCGGACCCACGATGCTGCTGTTGTTGGTCTGTGGATTATTAAATCATAATCCTGACCAAAAGGGAGAGTTGTTGGAGTAAACTCAAAATTAAAGGATACAAGATGGTTACCTGGCACAAAATGGACTCTGGGAAAAGACATTGAGATGTGCTGACTTGGGCACAGACATTGCACAGCGAGTTAAAACTGTTAGTGTCTAAATTACTGCAGGAAATAGATCAGACCTTGAGGCACCTTAGCTTGAGATAAAGCAGAACCAAAACAATGAGTTTTGGTAATGAGATCAGTCGTTGATGGGGGACATAAATGCATAAATGTATCGACTCTATGTATAACGATGTGATAACGGCTAATGTCTGTACTTGTCTATTATTTGAAAATGTATAAAAGATGCTCAACTGCCATTGTATAGTTGAGAAGGTGACTGCGTGCACTGCGGAGAGCCCAGCGCTTCTCCCAAAGCTTTGTCCGATAAAACTGCATGTTCAATCTTCAAGTCTGACTCCGAGTGGTGATTTTCCCACAACAGTTTCAGTGAGATCCCACCCTCCATCCTTCTAAACTCCATCGAGTACAGATCCAGTGTCCTCAAACGGTCCTCATACGTCAAGCCTTTCACTCCCAAGATCATTCTCGTGAACCTCCTCTGGACCCTCTCCAAGGCCAGCACTTCTTTCCTTAGATATAGGCCCCAAATGCTCACAATATTCCAAAAGTGGTGCCCAGGATCTTATAAAGCCTCAGCAGTACATCCCGGCTTTTGTATTCTAGCCCTCTTGAAATGAATGCTAACATTGCACTTGCCTTCCTAACTACCAACTCAGCCTGGAAGTTAACCAGAGGAGAATCCTGAACTCGGAAATGCGATAATGACTAGATTATCTACTTCACTGATGCCGGCTGAGTTAAATATTATAAGAAGTTTAACAACACCAGGTTAAAGTCCAACAGGTTTATTTGGTAGCAAAAGCCACACAAGCTTTCGGAGCTCCAAGCCCCTTCTTCAGGTGGGTGGGAATTCTGTTCACAAACAGGGCATATAAAGACACAGACTCAATTTACATGAATAATGGTTGGAATGCGAATACTTACAACTAATCAAGTCTTTAAGAAACAAACAAACTGAGTGGAGAGAGCATCAAGACAGGCTAAAACGATGTGTATTGTCTCCAGACAAGACAGCCAGTGAGACTCTGCAGGTCCAGGCAAGCTGTGGGGGTTACAAATAGTGTGACATGAACCCAATATCCCGGTTGAGGCCGTCCTCGTGTGTGCGGAACTTGGCTATCAGTTAAATATTAACCAGGATACTGGGGAGAACTTGGTGGTTTTTCCTTGAAATAGTGCTTGTTAAATTCTGGGAAGTCAGTTGATGAAGGATAGTGCTGGAGCCAATCTTTACTCAGACTTACGTTTATTTACAGAGTTAAACATTACAAGCATACAACTCCTAATTGAACCTCACCACAGTTTCAGTAAGTGTCTCTTTAAAAACACACAAGTGAAACCCCAGTTAATGCTTACAGTTTACATACAATTGAACACAATTAATCACAATTGTCTTACCAGGGAAAGTTAGACTTATTTCCATTAGCATTTAAAAGAATGAGGGATGACTTGATTGAAGTATATAAGATCCTGAATGGGATTGACAAGCTGGAAGTGGAAATGATGTTCCCTCTTGTGGGTAAGTCCAGAACTAGGGAGCACTGTTTTAAAACTAGGGTAGTCCTTATAGGGCAGAGATGAGGAGAAATTCTTTCTCTCAGAGGGTTGTGTGACTTTGGAACTCTCTGCCTCGGAAGGCAGTGGAGGCAGGATCATTGAATATTTTTGATGTGGAGATGCCGGCGTTGGACTGGTGTGGGCACAGTAAGAAGTCTCACAACACCAGGTTAAAGTCCAACAGGTTTATTTGGTATCTTGAGCTATCGGAGCTCGGAATGAGATTCACCTGATGAAGGAGCAGTGTTCCGAAAGCTCGTGATTCCAAATAAACCTGTTGGACTTTAACCTGGTATTGTGAGACTTCTTACTGTGAATATTTTTGAGGCAGAGGTAGATAGATTCTTATTGGGCAAGGGAATCAAAGATAACGGGGGGATAGATGGGAATATGGAATTGGAAACACAAACAGATTAGCCATGATATTAATGAATGACGGAGCAGGCTCGAGGGGCCGAATAGCCTACTTCTGCTCCTATTTCATACGTCTACTTTGTATGTTCGTACTGACATGCATGAGAGAGCTGGTGGGGTCTGGTTTGATGTCTCATCTGTGGGATGGCACTTTTGACAATACTGCCCTCCCTGAGCACTGCACTGAAGTGCCAGCCTAGATTATGTCCTCATGTTTGAGGAGTAGATCTCCGAAAAAACAATCTCCTTACTCAGAACTAAGTGTGCTACCATTGAGCCAAGGTTGAGAAGGATACAAGAAAATTAAATTAGAAATCAAAAGTTAAGACGGGCACTAAAAACAAGAGGGATATTTCACAATTGGATCACAGTATAGCCAATAGTTATTAACAGTGACTGATAAAATGAAGTGGTGCCATCACAGAGATATTTCAGAACTTAGTCAATATTTAGCTGGGTTGTTGCAAATAGAGGATGCTATACAGCATACAGACAAAACATTTAAATAATTTACAAGTTTGAAAGGGCTGGAAAAGTTGATTTGCCAAGTGGCAAATTCTGAGCTTCAGAACAAAATAATTTGCAGGCCTGTACACGATAAATCAATCATCTATATATCCTCCCATTTTGAACCTTTCTATGTTCCTTCTTCTGCTGCTCAAAGCATGGATCTGAGTCTGAGACGTGGCTTCCCGGGTATTGGCAGCATACTTAGCCTAGTCACCATCATTCAGAGATCAGCCATGAACAGTGCATTGCAGCAACTATCAAGGCCGAAAGGTGAACCTGACATCATAGAATCATAGAGTGCAGAAGAGGCCCTTCGGCCCATCGAGTCTGCACTGACACACGAGAAACACCCAAACTCCCACCTAATCCCACCAACCAGCACTAGGCCCATTGCCTTGAATGTTATGGTGTGCCAAGTGCTCATCCAGATACCTTTTAAAGGATGTGAGGCATCCCGCCTCGACCACCCTCCCAGGCAGTGCGTTCCAGACCATCACCCACCCTCTGGGTAAAAACATTTATCCTCACATCCTCCCTAAACTTCCTGCCCCTCACCTTGAACCATTGTCCCCTCGTGACTGATCCTTCAACTAATCATAGAATCATAGAATGCTACATTGCAAAAGGAGGCCATTCGGCCTCTAGAGTCTGCACCGACCACGATCTCACCCAGGCCCTATCCCCATAACCCCATGCATTTATCCTAGCTAGTCCCCTAACACTAAGGGGCAATTTAGCATGGCAAATCCACCTAATCCACACACCTTTGGGCTGAGGGAGGAAACCAGAGCAGCCGGAGGAAACCCACGCAGACACGGGGAGAATGTACAAACTCCACACAGACAGTGCCCCAAGCCAGGAATCGAACCCGGGTCCCTGGTGATGTGAAGCAGCAGTGCTAACTACTGTGCCATCTTCTCATAATCTTGTACACCTTGATCAGGTCACCCCTCAGTCTTCTCTGCTCCAATGAAAACAACCCAAGCCTAGCCAACCTCTCTTCATAACTTAAGTGTTCCATCCCAGGGAGCATCCTGGTGAATCTCCTCTGAACCCCCCATCATCCAACATGTACTCCAGTCAGCAGTGTTCAACATAAAGGAGTTTGGACTAAAACTCTACCTGACCTTTCCTCACCCCAAGCCTGGGAGCACAGACCGAAACACACGTTTCGGGGGAGGTGCTGGATGATTGGAGGGTGGCTCATGTTGCTCCGTTGTTTAAAAAAGGTTCCAAAAGAAATCCAGGAAATTATAGGCCAGTAAGTTTGACATCGGTGGTGAGCAAGTTATTGGAAGGTGTGATAAGGGATAGGATCTACAAATATTTGGATAGACAGGGACTTATTAGGGAGAGTCAACATGGCTTTGTGCGTGGTAGGTCATGTTTGACCAATCTATTAGAGTTTCTTGAGGAGGTTACCAGGAAAGTGGATGAAGGGAAGGCGGTGGATGTTGTCTACCTGGATTTCAGCAAGGCCTTTGACAAGGTCCCTCATGGGAGGTTAGTTAGGAAGGTTCAGTCGCTGGGTATACATGGGGAGGTAGTAAATTGGATGAGACACTGGCTCAATGGAAGAAGCCAGAGAGTGGTTGTGGAGGATTGCTTCTCTGAGTGGAGGCCTGTGACTTGTGGTGTGCCGCAGGGATCGGTGTTGGGTCCATTGTTGTTTGCCATCTATATCAATGATCTGGATGATAATGTGGTAAATTGGATCAGCAAATTTGCTGATGATACAAAGATTGGAGGTGTAGTGGACGGTGAGGAAGGTTTTCAAAGCTTGCAGAGGGATTTGGACCAACTAGAAAAATGGGCTGAAAAATGGCAAATGGAATTTAACGCAGACAAGTGTGAGATATTGCACTTTGGAAGGACAAACCAAAGTAGAACGTACAGGGTAAATGGTAGGACTCTGAAGAGTGCAGTTGAACAGAGGGATCTGGGAATACAGGTACAGAATTCCCTAAAAGTGATGTCACAGGTGGATAGGGTCGTAAAGAGTGCCTTTGATACATTGGCCATTATAAATCAGAGTATCGAGTATAAAAGTTGGAGTGTTATGGTAAGGTTATATAAGGCATTGGTGAGGCCGAATTTAGAGTATTGTGTACAGTTTTGGTCACCTAGTTACAGGAAGGATGTAAATAAGGTTGAAAGAATGCAGAGAAGGTTCACAAGGATGTTGCCAGGACTTGAGAAGCTGAGTTACAGAGAGAGATTGAATAGGTTGGGACTTTATTCCCTGGAGCGTAGAAGAATGAGGGGAGATTTGATAGGCGTGTATAAGATTTTGATGGGTATAGATAGAGTGAATGCAAACAGACTTTTTCCACTGAGGCTAGGGGGAAACAAACCAAAGGGCATGGGTTCAGGGTGAAAGGAGAAAAGTTTAAAGGGAATATTAGGGGAGGCTTCTTCATGCAGAGAGTGGTGGGAGTGTGGAATGAGCTGCTGGATAAAGTGGTAAATGTGGGGTCACTTTTAACATTTAAGAAAAACTTGGACGGGTTCATGGAGGAGAGGGGTGTGGAGGGATATGGTCCAAGTGCAGGTCAGTGGGACTAGGCAAAAAATGGTTCGGCACAGACAAGAAGGGCCAAAAGGCCTGTTTCTGAGCTGTAATTTTCTATGTTTCTATGGTTCTAGGTGATCGAGCCTCTGTTGTCCAAAATGGCTGCCACATGTATCCATTTCGACTTGTCGCCCAAGCCTTGCCCTACTTATTCCTTATTTTAATGATTCTTGTCCTGGTTAGAATATGGGCAACACAGTTTTGCTGAGCAAAAATGTAAATGTGATAAATGCTAGAGACCTTCCAAAGCTTGAATCATAGAAGCTCACTGCACAGAAGGAGGCCATCCATCCCACCCTGCCTGTGCTGGCCCTTTGAAAGAGTCATCCAGTCGGTTTCCACTTGCCTGATCTTCCCTCGTGGCCCTGTAAGTTTTTTCCAATCCAAGTATATATCCAATTTCCTTGTGGGAGTTGCTGTCGAATCTGCTTTCAGGCAGTGCATTCCAATCATAACAACTCATGGTGTTAAGAACAAAAAACAAATCTCCTCATCTGTCTGCTGGTTCTTCTATCAAATGCCTTAAATCTGTGTCTGCTGGTTTCCGACCCTCCTGCCAGTGGAAACAATTTCTTCCTACAAACTTATTCCTTTTAAATACAAAAGCTTAAAAAATATATTTCCCAGCCCTGGAAACATTCATATAAAACACATCTACAAATGACACTATGGATGCAAAAGGAAAATGAGAAAAAAGACAACATTACAACAGTCATTGCCAATGAAGGTTTGTATCATGTATCCTTTTGAGGCATGAGTTTTTCACCCATATACTATTCTACAGACATTGAGCACATTCTCAATGAATAAGTTTATCTTTATCAAAACTGAAGCAATACCGACGAAGCAGTAAGCCTTGGGCTCCGAAACAAAAACAGAAAATGCTGGAAAACCTCGGCAGATCTGACAGCATCTGTGGGGAGAGAATAGAGCCAACATTTCGAATCTGGATATCGTCAAGCAACGGGCTCTAATTAACATGGGTTGTTTTTCCTCTTTTTTATTTATCCGTGGGATATGGGCATCGCTGGCTGGGCCAGCATTTATTGCCCATCCCTTGTTGCCTAAGGGCAGTTAAGAGTCAACCACATTGCTGTGGCTCTGGAGTCACATGTAGGCCTGACCGGGTAAGGACAGCAGATTTCCTTCTCTAAAGGATATTAGTGAACCAGATGGGTTTTTCCAACAATCGACAATGATTTCATGGTCATCGGTAGATTCTTAATTCCAGATAGTTTTTTTTATTGAATTCAAATTCCATTCTGTGCCGTGGTGGGATTCGAACCCGGGTCCCCAAAACATTAGCTGAGTTTCTGGATTAATAATCCAGCAATAATACCACAAGGCCGTTGCCTCCCCTCTGAATGCTGATATAAGATTTTTGATCTGAAGTTTGCAATGGATTGTTAAAGAACTTCACCTGGATTTTTAAGGAAGACTATCACGTGAAGAACAATCATCAACTCATGGTTTAATTTGATGATTTTTAAAAAAGATATGTCTTTTATTTTATTTAAACTGTAAGTGCTGATGACGTGATGAGTAAAGAATTAGCTGATAGGTGGTGCTGAATCAGATATTACGCTGCTGAGTGATTGTCTACCGATCCTTAATTCAGCTCCATCGCATTTCTGAGTTCTTTCTCTCCTCCAAATGCAAAATTCCAATGCCGTTAGCGGTACTAAATAAAGAAAAAAAGGCAAACCAAAGACATTAATGCGGCTTAAATCACTATTCGTTCATGGTTGAGGTCAGCCATGATCTGAGTGGATGGAGGAGCAGCTCGAAGAGCTGAATTTGCCAACTTCTGCTCCTATGTTCCTATGGTTGTGAGGTCAAAATGCCTATTGGAGTTCACAATGCGAGCAGCTTCAGCACATGGATTGCAGATGTTCAAGAAGGCAGCCCACTAACACCTTCTCAACGATAACCAGGGATGGACAATAAATATCGACCTTACTGGCGATGCTCATAGTCCAAGGATAATTTAATTAAAATAGTTTCTACCTCCTTTCCAATCCAGCAGCAGTGATTCACCCTGACCTATGGTTCCATGGGTGCCATTTTGTGCATTGAGTCTCACCAAAATATTCTTTCTCCATTTGTGAGGCTGGAGTTTAACTAAGGAAGCGGAATGTCCGGGGTTGACTCCATCTTCACCCAATATCTACACACTTGCAAATCCCAGATAACGAACAGTAGCAGCTTAGTGGCTGTACCTCAGAGACATACTCCCCGACCACCATCTCAGGAGAGAGCGGCTAACACATGGGAGTTGCACCCAACACCTTTATGATAGTTAGCATACTTATCTGAATCACTGGAGATCTCAGTTTTCTCATTTCAAGTGACATTCTGATGTCTGATGGCCATGGTAGTCCAATCCATAGTAATTTGAACATGCTATCCAAAAGAGTGGTAAGTTATGACACCGCGACTATGATTTTCCATGTGCCAAGTTGAGACTCTCAGTTGCCAGGCTGTCAAGAATTAGACAGAGGGAGAAAATGGAATGAAGACACACCCAGTTTAGGAGTGAAGTCAGCAGAAGTCAGCAAACAGGTTTGTCCATCTCCGTTTGGCTTGTGTTGAGTTGTGAGGCAGGGAGACGAACAATGACTATCTTAGAGAAGCAAGATGCTGGTTACTCACTCACTCCATTAGTGAGTAACAAAGTGACAGTTTCAAATCCAGTAGAGATGTTCAGTGCATCAGTGTCTTCAGCATCATTGTCCTGAAGCCTTCATAGTTTCCAAATATAAACGGGTCATTATGATGGTGAGCTTGGGTGTGTGCAATGACCACCCTAATAACGACAGCTCCTTCTCTTCTTGGGTGGTTGAGGGGGGAGCTGCCCATGGGAAGGCAGAGTGTTATTGCTATAGTCCGGCTGACAGGAAAAGACAAAAGAGTGTTAACTCATTAACAAAATATCTTGAATGATAGTCTCTAAACACAATTTGTAATCCCCCCTAATCTGCACATCTTTGGACACTGAGGGGCAATTTAGCATAGCTAATCCACCTAACCTGCATATCTTTGGACACTAAAGGGCAATTAAACATTGGGCAATCCATCTAAACTTCACATCTTTGGACACTAAGGGGAATTTACCAAGGCCAATCCACCTAACCTACACATCTTTGGACACTAAGGGGCAATTAAGCATTGGCCAATCCACCTAACCTGCACATCAAGGGAAATTTATCATGGCCAATGCACCTAACCTGCACACCTTTGGACACTAAGGGTCAATTTACCCTGCTAATCCACCTGACCTGCACATCCTTGGACTGTGGGAGGAAACAGGAGCACCCAGAGGAAACCCATGCAGACATAGGGAGAATGTGTAGACTTCGCACAGACGGTTACCCGAGGCTGGAATTGAACCTGGGTCCCTGGCACTATGAGACAGCAGTGCTAACCACTGGGCCACCGTGTCGCTATTAGGGGTTTAGTAAGATTTAACACTGAAGGGTATTTAACAGGACTAATATAGCAATTGAAATGTAAATTATTTGTACAAATAGAAGTCCGTGGTTAATCTCTGGTTTCATCATTGATAATGAAGTAGGTTATGTTCCGATTATGTGTTCCTTCCTGTTTAATTTCTTGCTACGTGCTGCATTGGGTAACCCAATACATGATGTGGAGATGCCGGCGTTGGATTGGGGTGAACACAGTAAGAGTTTTAACAACACCAGGTTAAATGGTGTTGTTAAAACTCTTACTGTGTTAACCCAATACACGCAGGTCCAAACATTTGTGTCATCTTATGTAGACTTGGAAATTAAACTGTGCAGCCAACACCTGAGCTTATGTTCCTTTACCCACTGACTAAGTCAAACTACCAAACAATATCCCGCACAGTTGGAGTTTTTGATTTTTTACAGGTGTTGAACATTGCCATACCTTCTGGAGGTGGAAGAACCACTTTTTATATTCGCCTGGCCTTGCGCATGAGACCTTCACAGGCTCCATCATATTGCCTTAAAGATGACAAAACAACAACAACTTACATTTCGGTACCATTTAACAGAGTGAAACATTCCAAAGTGCTGCACCGAAGCATTGTTTCAACAAGATTTTCTCACAGAGCCATGGAAAGAGATATTGATGTAGGTCAAAGCCTTGATCAAAAAGTTCAGAGAAGCATCTTAAAGAAGGAAAGAGAGAAATAGGGAGGTAGAGAAAGAATTCCAGAGCTTAGGACCAAGGCAACTGAAAACTTTGGACGGAACTTTACCAGCATGTCTGCCCGAGGTTCATATGACCCCCTCCTGAGGCTTAGGAGAATGCCTTTCTCTGAGCCTCGCCCTTGCCTCAGCTTGCTTTCGATTTTAGTTTAGCTTTTTGTCAAGTAAGTTCCAGCCCTGCTTTTCATAGCCAGGAGGGCAGGATAATCAAGTCAACTCAATGCTAGTCAACTCAATGAATGCTGCCAGTATCATTCAGCTGACCTGCCTGGAGGTGAATTGGGAATTTTCTTTTTTAATCATTTGTGGGACGTGGGCGTTGCTGGCTGGCCAGCATTTATTGCCCATCCCTAGTTGCCCTTGGTGGAAAATTGAGAGTCAAGTACATCTGTGTGGCTCTGGAGTCACACGTAAGCCAAACCGGGTAAGGGCGGCAGATTTCCTTCCCTAAAGGACATTAGTAAACCAGATGGGTTTTTCTGACAATCGACAATAGTTTCATGGTCATCAGTAGGTTCTTAATTCCAGATACTTTTTGTTGAATTCAAATTCCACCACCTGCCGTGGCGGGATTCGAACCCGGATCCCCAAAGCAGTTTCTGGATTAATAGTCTAGCGATAATACCACTAGCTATCGCCTCCCAGGAGACAGGTCTGAAAAACAGCTGGCCAAGGCTTTGGGTCGCTCGTGGATAGATCTTAAGATCACTTGAACAAAACTGAGCCGGAAATGATTGTATTAGCTGCAACATCTCCAGACCAAGGTCATCACGATCTAACTGGCAGCCCTTTTGTTACCACTGGCTGGACTCGCAAATTTGGACGAGGTTAACTACATCTCTCTTGCAAGATGTTTGACCAGCCAAGGAATGCGGACCTGATTCAAAAGATTTCTCCTCAATCAGTCTCAGTGAGGACACGAATTTCGGCAAATGAGCAAAGCGCAACAGTAAACTGTATCAATCCAACTACTTGCTAGACTAAACTTTCAAGACCACTCATAGGTTATTCAACACTGGATGAATCCATATGTGCCTTTTCCAGCACGGGATCCCAATCCTGGGTAGGAGCACTGGTGGATATGGGAAGGTACTGAGGCCAATTGTAGAGCTTTAAGTGTTGCTCCAGATGAGTTTGGGTAAGCTAATTCGGAGAGAATCCATAGACTGTAAGGCTCAGAAAACGACGAGATAGAGCAGTTAGCTACCAAGCTCTCGAACACGGAAACGTGGGGATTTACACTGCAGTTTCATTAGAAATGAAATCCGTCTTAATGAGGTGAGAGTTTCCACCAGATACAATCACATTCATAAATAATAAAAGGAGTGTGTATTAGTGGAAGATATAAGAACAGAGTGAGCATGTAATTAAATGACTCACCTGTAATTTCGAACTCGAGGTGCCCTACACGAGCTGATCTTTCCAATGCTTTGATGCTCTGGGTAGGAAGTCTCCCCTGAGGTGGAGAAAATTATGATTAAAGGTCCATCTTTCTTCTCTTCTATTTCCAAACACTTCTACTGTGATCAGTAGGTTTTAAACGCACAAATTAATCCTGATTTCAGTGTTCTGAAACATTAGAATCTAACCATACCACCAATGTGCTTGAAGAGTAGGCAACAGCTTGCAATAAATCAAAGCAAGGTTTTAAAAACCAAAATATCCCCCAAAATAAATCTGGTAGGGACCCGGAGGCTTTTAAAAATATGTTGTTGGTTTTACCATGGCAACATTACTTTAAGTCTAAAACGACCGTCGTGGAGGTAGCTCCAAAGAAACCACACCAAAGGCAAGCAACAGGAACAATAGGGTTTATTATAGAACTGTACACCTTGCACTCCAGCCCTTGAGTGGCTGTAGGGGCAGTTTCCTGGGCTGGTCACCCCATGCCCCGAATCACCTGACCCATCCTCTTAAAGGGGCATACATAACACATCACTCTCCCATTACATCCAATTTTCTCTCCTTTCAGACACTTTCTCTCGTGGTTGTGCCAATTTCTGTTAGAGTCATAGAATCCTATAGTACAGAAGGAGGCAATTCGGCCCATCGAGTCTGTACCGACCACAATCCCACCCAGGCCCTATCCCCACAACCCCATTTACCCTAGCTAATTCCTCTGACAATAAGGAGCAATTTAGCATAGCCAATCCACCTAACCCGCACATCTTTGGACTGTGGGAGGAAACTGGAGCACTTAGAGGAAACACACGCAGACACGGGGAGAATGTGCAAACTCCACACAGACAGTGACCCAAGCCGGGAATCGAACCCGGATCCCTGGCGCTGTGAGGCAGCAGTGCTAACCACTGTGCCACGATAGAGTTCTAGAGTCATAGAGGTTTACAGCATGGAAACAGGCCCTTCGGCCCAACTTGTCCATGCCGCCCCTTCATTTTAACTACTCAGCTAGACACAATTGCCCGCATTTGCCCCATATCCCTCTATTGCCATCTTACCCATGTAACTGTCTAAATGCTTTTTAAAAGACAAACTTGTACCCACCTCTACTAATACCTCTGGCAGCTTGTTCCAGACACTCTGTGTGAAAAAGTTGCCCCTCTGGAGCCTTTTGTATTTCTCCCCTCTCACCTTAAACCTGTGCCCTCTAGTTTTAGACTCCCCTACCTTTGGAAAAAGATATTGACTATCTCGCTGATCTATGTCCCTCATTATTTTATAGACCTCTGTAAGATCACTCCTAAGTCTCCTATGCTCCAGCGAAAAAAGTTCCTGTCTATCCAGCCTCTCCTTATATCTCGAACCATCAAGTCCTGGTAGCATTCTAGTAAATCTTTTCTGCACTCTTTCTAGTTTAATAATATCCTTTCTATAATAGAGTGACCAGAACTGTACACAATATTCCAAGTGTGGCCTTACGCATGTCTTGTGCAACTTCAACAAGACGTCCCAACTCCTGTATTTAATGTTCTGACCAACTTACAATGTTCTGACTAACCTACTATCACACCTACTATGATGTCCGGAAGGGAGTTTCAGGATATTTACCCAGTGACAGTGAAGGAACTGTGATATATTTCCAAGTCAGGATGCTGAGTGACTTGGAGGGGAACTTACAGGTGGTGGTGTTCCCATGTGTCTGCTGCCCTTGTCTTTCTATGGTAGTCACTTCTTACTTGTCTTTCTAGGCAGTAGAGGTTGGGAGTTTGGCAGCTGCTGTTGAAGGAGCTTTGGTGAGTTGCTGCAGTGTATCTTGTACATGGCACACACTGCTGCCACTGTGTCGTTGGTGAAAGGAGTGAATCTTTAAGGTGGTGGATGGGATGCCAATCAAACAGGTTACTTTGATCAAGGGATAAAGCTGGATATTCACTCCACAACAGTAAACCATCCACCAAGCTTGTCTGAATGATATGAATTATTTTGAGAAATGAGTACAAATCTAGGTTAGGTGGATTGGCCCATGCTAAATTGCCCCTTAGCATCCAGGGATGTGTAGGTTAGTTGGATTAGGTGTGGTAAATGTACGGGGTTTCAGGGATAAGACAGTGGGGTGGGCCTGGGTAAGATGTTCTTTCAAAGAGTCGGTGCAGACTCGATGGGCCAAATGGCCTCTTCATGCACTGTAGGGATTCTATGGATTCTAATTTTCAGCGGAAGGGTTCTTGCTGTGATCAGGACACTGGAGGGTTGCAAAACGTTCAGAGTCAACAATTCTACACAAAAATCAACCACGAAAGGTAATCACTATGAACTAGATGTCACTGAACAATCAGCTTAAAGTAAAATAACCAAAGACATTTATGCCTCCCTTGCCATGGGTGTTGAGGAGATAAAAGTGTGGATGAAGGTTTTTGCTGGCAGGAGGTTCAATGGGCTGAAGAGCCTCTTGCTGTGCTATAAAACTCTATCCAGGGTGAGGTAGGAATGGTGTGGAGGTGGAGGTTTGTGGTGTTTGTTATGAATAGGACGCAGGGTTTGAATTCCAGCTCTGGGATGAATAGGTGGTGCGGCACAGTGGCACAATGGTTAGCGCTGCTGCCTTACTGCACCATGGACCCGGGTTTGATTCCAGCCTCGGGTGACTTTGTGTGGAATTTACGCATTCTCCCTGTGTCTGCGTGGGTTTCCTCCGGGTGCTCCGGCTTCCTCTCACAGTCCAAAGATGTGTAGGTTAGGTGGATTGGCCATGCTAAATTGACCCTTAGTGACCTAAGATATGTAGGTTAGGTGGGATTAGCCATGGTGAATGTGTGGGGTTATGGAGTAGAGTTGGGGAGAGGGCCTGGATAAGATGCTCTGTTAGAGAGTGGGTGCAGACTTGATGGGTTGAATGGCCTTTTCTGCACTGTAGGGATTCTATGATTCCAGGCCATCGAGGTCTCACACGATCTGGTTCAGCCTGATCCTGGGGTCAGAGGCGGGACTGACCCTGGGGCCAGAGGTGGGATTGATCCACAAGTAACTCCGTGGAATGTTGAGCTCTTCGAGGTGAAGGAATCTATGAGCTTTTTGAACATGGTATCGGAAGTGTCAATGGCGGGAAATGAAGCAAAGTGATTTCAGAGGGTATTTGTCGTGCTGAATAGGAGCTATAGATCGTCCTTGCCTTGTAGGATGAACCAGAAATATTTCCTCTGTGTTGTGCACTTTCACCTCTGTGTGAGTTTAAAAGTAGGAGCTGACATAAATGAGGGACTCACTTCATACTGAACAACGGTTTTCTGTTCATCGGTAGAAAGCATAATGAGATCATCAGGAAATAAAATCATGATCCTTTCTTCAAATATCTGTACAATGAGATTAGACAAGTTAAAAAAAAAGCAGAGAAATGGTACTGATAATAGGGAGAAATGGTGTGGACATTTCTAATAGTCAACGATTAACAATATTATTGCCGGGCCACAAGAGAGTGGAGGCGTGTCAAGGAGACACCCGGTAATTGTCCACGTTACACATCCATGACCAACTTTTTCAGCACGCTGTTGTTTAAGCTGAGAAACAGAGACTGACTTTCTTTTTCAGAATAGAAGCCCTCTGTCGGACTTCTGTGTCCTTTTCATAGAATCATAGAATCCCGACAGTGCAGAAGGAGGCCATTCGACCCATCAAGTCTGCACCGACCACAATCCCACCCAGGTCCTATCCCCGTAACCCCACGTATTTACTCTGCTAATCCCCCGACACTAGGGTCAATTTAGCATGGCCAATCAACCTAACCCGCACATCTTTGGACTGTGTGGGGAAACGGGAGCACCCGGAGGAAACCCGCTTTATCCACAATAAAGTTCCACCCCAATGCACACAAAATGTCGATCATTCAAAATTGCACAACCAATTCAATCCAAAATCGGAATAGAATAAAACTTGGGGCAGAGTGTGTGAAATGCGTGAAATGATCAAGGCTGGAGAAATAGGCACCCTCTGTTGAGTGGAGAGTACCCATCGCGAGAAGCTTGGATGCAGGGCCAGTGAAGGCCCAAATGGAAGACCCACCAAGAAAACTAAAAATATCATTTTAAATTGTGCCCCTCACACCCATCGGACATTTCAAAGCACTTTGCAATCAAATAAATAAACGTGTAGTCGCTGTTTTAATGTAGGAAACACAGCAATCAATTTGTACACAGCAAACTCCCACAAATAGCAATGTGATAATGACTAGATAATCTGTTGTTGTGGTATTGGTTGAGGGATAAATATTGACCAAAACATGGGGAGAACTCCCCTACCTTTTCATATTCAGTCAAAGGATGTGGGCTTCTTTGGCTAGGCCAGTATTTATTGCCCATTTCTAATCATACTTGAGAAGGTGATGGTGAGCCGTCTTCTTGAACCACTGTGGTCCCTGTGGCGTCAGTAGTGCTGTTATGGAGGGAGTTCCAGGATTTTGACCCAGTGACAGTGAAGGAACAGCGATATGTTTCCAAGTCAGGATCTTGGAGGGGGAACTATCAGGTGGTGGTGTTCCCTGTCCTTCTAGATGGTAGTGGTCATGGGTTTGGACTGTGCTGTCTAAGGAGCCTTAGTGAGTTCTTATCATGCATCTTGTGGATGCACTGCATAGAATCATAGAATCCCTACAGTGCAGAAGGAAGCTTTTTGGCACATCGAGCCTGCATCAACAACAATCCAAGGTAAATGACAGCCCAAATCATTGTGAACGAGTATGATTTGATGGCTATTACAGAGACATGGTTGCAGGATGGTCACGACTGGGAGTTAAATATCCAAGGGTATCAGACTGTTCAGAGGGACCGACAGGAAGGTAAGGGAGGTGGTGTAGCTCTGATATTTAAGGATGACGTCAGGGTGGTAGTGAGAGATGATATAGGTTCCATGGAAAAAACAGTTGAATCCATTTGGGTGGAAATTAGAAATAGTAAGGAGAAAAAGTCACTGATAGGCGTAATCTATAGGTCACCAAATAATAACATCATGGTGGGGCAAGAAATAAACAAAGAAATAACTGATGCATGTAAAAATGGTACAGCAATTATCATGGGGGATTTTAATCTACATATCAATTGGTCAAACCAGGTCGGTCAAGGCAGCCTTGAGGAGGAGTTCATAGAATGTATCCACGATAGCTACCTTGAACAGTATGTAATAGAACTGACAAGGGAGCAAGCTATTCTAGATCCTATGTAATGAGGCAGGAAAAATTATTGGAAGAAGCGATCACAGTATGGTTGAATTTAAAATACAGATGGAGCGTGAGAAGGTAAAATCCAAGACCGGTGTCTTGTGTTTAAACGAAGGAGACTACAAAGGGATGAGGGAGGCGTTGGCTAAGGTAGGCTGGGAGTAAAAACTTTGTGGTGGGACAATTGAGGATCAGTGGAGGACTTTCAAAGCAATCTTTCACAGTGCTCAGCAAAAGTATATACCAGTGATAAGGAAGGACTGTAGAAAAAGAGATAATCAGCCATGGATATCTAAGGAAATAAAGGAGGGTATCAAATTGAAAGAAAAAGCATACAAAGTGGCAAAGATTAGTGGGAACCTAGAGGATTGGGAAATCTTTAAAGGTCAGCAGAAAGCCACGAGAAAAGCTATAAAGAAAAGTAAGATGGATTATGAGAGTAAACTAGCTCAGAATATAAAAACAGATAGCAAAAGATTCTACAAATACATAAAACGAAAGAGAGTGGCTAAAGTAAATATTGGTCCTTTAGAGGATGAGAAGGGGGATGTAATAACTGGAAATGAGAAAATGGCTGAGGCATTGAACAGGTATTTTGTGTCGGTCTTCACAGTGGAAGACACAAATAACTTACCAAAAATTGATGACAGGAAGGCGATGGCAGGTGAGGACCTAGAAACTATCATTATCATGAAAGAGGTAGTGTTGGGCAAGTTAATGGTGCTAAATATAAACAAGTCTCCTGGCCCTGATGGAATGCATCCCAGGGGACTAAAAGAGATGACGGGGAAAATAGCAAATGCACTAGTGGTAATTTACCAAAATTCACTGGACTCTGGGGTGGTTCCCGCAGATTGGAAAAAAGGAAATGTGATGCCACTGTTTAAAAAAGGAGGTAGACAAAAGGCAGGTAACTATAGGCCGGTTAGCTTAACTTCTGTAGTAGGGAAAATGCTTGAATCTATCATCAAGGAAGAAATAACGAGACATCTGGATATAAATTGTCCCATTGGTAAGACACAGCATGGGGTCATGTTTGACTAATTTGGTGGAATTCTTTGAGAACGTTACATGTGCAGTGGACAATGGGGAACCTGAGGATGTGGTGTATCTGGATTTTCAGAAGGCATTTGACAAGGTGCCGCACCAAAGACTGCTACATAAGATAAAGGTGCACAGTGTACGGGTGATGTATTAGCATGGATAGAGGATTGGTTAACTAACAGAAAGCAAAGAATGGGAGTAAATGGGTGTTTTTCTGGTTGGCGATCAGTGACTAGTGGTGTGCCTCAGGGATCAGTGTTGGGACCGCAATTGTTTACGATTTACATGGATAATTTGGAGTTGGGGACCAAGTGTAGTGTGTCAAAATTCGCAGATGACACTAAGATGAGTGGCAGAGCAAATATGCAGAGGACGCTGAAAGTCCGCAAAGGGATATAGATAGTCTAAGTGAGTGCGCGAAGGTTTGGAAGATGGAGTACAATGTTGGTAAATGTGAGGTCATCCATTTTGGTAGGAATAACAGCAAAATGGACTATTATTTAAATGGTACAAAATTGCAGTATGCTGCTGTGCAGAGGGACCTGGGTGTCCTTGTGCAAGAATCACAAGGAGTTGGTTTGCAGGTGTAGCAGGTAATTAAGAAGGCAAATGGAATTTTGTCCTTCATTGCTAGAGGGATGGAGTTTAAAAACTTATGTTGCAGCTGTATAGGGTGCTGGTGAAGCCTGGAATACTATGTACAGTTTTGGTCTCCTTACTTGAGAAAGGATATAGTAGCACTGGAGGGGGTGCAGAGGAGATTCATTAGGTTGATTCCGGAGTTGAGAGGGTTGGCTTATGAGGAGAGACTGAGTAGACTGGGGCGAGACTCACTGGAATTCAGAAGAATGAGGGGAGATCTTATAGAAACATATAAGATTATGAAGGGAATAGATAAGATAGAAGTAGGGAAGTTGTTTCCACTGGTGGGTGAAACTAGAACGAGGGGACATGGCCTCATAATAAGGCCCTGTTTGTGAACAGAACTCCTATTTACCTGACGAAGGAGCAGCGCTCCGAAAGCTAGTGGATTTTGCTATCAAATAAACCTGTTGGACTGTTGTGAGACTTCTTACTGTACTCAAAATAAGGGGCAGCAGATTTAGGACTGAGTTGAGGAGGAACTTCTTCACCCAAAGGGTTGTGAATCTGTGGAATTCCCTGCCCAGTGAAGCAGCTGAGGCTACCTCATTGAATGTTTTTAAGGTAAGGATAGATAAATTTTTGAACAGTAAAGGAATTAAGGGTTATGGTGAGCGGGCGGGTAAGTGGAGCTGAGTCCATTGGTAAAATTGGTAAAAACTGGACTCTACATATCTGAGGTAAAAGTGCTAACCACTGTGCCACCGTGCCACCATCTTCTGGTCTTCTTCAAGATAGCATTCTGGGATATTTCACATTAACCTGGGAGGACGGACAAGGTCTGAGTTCTAACGTCTCATCTGAAAGATGGTACCTCCAACCATACTGCATTGGGATGACACCAAGATTGGTGGCATCGTGGACATTGAAGAAGGTTATCTCGATTGCCTTAGTTTCTGTATTCAAATTCCAGAGTGTGACCTGAACTCAAAAATTACTAACTCATGGGTAAGAGGGCCACAAACTGAGCCATAGCCAATGCATGTAAAAAAGAAAGTGCCCCCAATAGTTTAATGGATAAAAGAACTCTAAAGAAGAAGGTGTTTCTGTTGCTTCAGGGAGAGGGGAGAATGTCAGCTTGGGGTTCATCCCCTGGTCAATCTTCAGTGACGCTCGCTGGAATGGACATGGTGTTAATATGAGGGTAAGACTGGGTCATTATTGGCTGTTATTTCTCTACACTCCACTCACCACCCATACCCACCCAGGAATAATGGGTCTCGGATCAATCAAAATTAGACTGTTCGGGCCCGGGGAACTTTACTCCAACAAGAGCCAATCAGCAGAGGAGAAAAATAGAAAGAAAGGAATTGAGGGTCGGAAACCTTCAAGAGAAAAGCATAAAGAGTTGATGGAATTAGCAGAGAATCTAAAGTGCCTGACAGAGGAAAAAAAGTGAACAGTGCACGTAAAGAAAGGAAAGAATGAGGCAGAAAGTTCTGGAAGGCGGATCAATGGATAAGGCAGATCAATGGATGAGGCAGAGAAAAGCACAATCTGGAAAAATTGCTCCAAGCCTTGTGATATGGCGTACATAAAATCCCTGCAGTGCAGAAAGAGGCCATTTGGCCCATAGGGTCTGCACCAACAATGATCCAACCCAGGCCCTATCCCTGTAACTCCACATATTAACCCTCTAATCCCTCTTACCTACGCATCCTGGGATACTAAGGGGCAATTTAGCATAGCCAATGCACCTAAACCACACATCTTTGGATTGTGGGAGGAAACCGGAGCACCCGGAGGAAACCCACGCAGACACGGGGAGAACATACAAACTCCGCACAGACAGTGACCCAAGCCGGGAATCGAATACAGGTCCCTGGCGCTGTGAGGCAGCAGTGCTAACCACTGTGCTACCGTGCCGCCCACAATTGTTTTGGAGTTCACCAAGTGGTGGATAGAGTGGAGACTAAGCCCCTCTTCAGAGAGGGACAGGGAGATAGGAGGCTGAGGCACCCATGGCTACTCTCACATGGGCAAATGCAGAATGAAGTTAGCCACCAGTTTGAACAAGTTGCTTTGCTGTCTTTACTGTTGGGTGCGGTGCAGAGGACAAAAAAATCAACCAGTGAGTAATGTTAAAATAAAAATTAGATTCAAAGGGGAGGAACAGAACAAAAGCACAGCTTAAAAATTCTCCGGCTATTATCGCTTACGCATTTCTCGCAATCGCCTCAGCGAGACATGGTGAAAATATTTTCATTGTAAAGGTGAGTTGACATACTTACAGTTATCTTGCATTTAGCCTTTGATATCATATCTGTGCTGTGGCCAGTACTTCCCCTCTGAAGCGCACACGCAAAGTCAGAAATCACACACTCCATATAAACAGCTCTGAATATTACCCACAGCTAACTGATAATAGTCACCATGTTTCAGTAACGAGATAAACACAGCGCTACTATTTAGTTCAAACTGGCAGGAGCGAGGCACTGTTTCACATCAAACTACCATGCTTGCCATCTTCCTAACTTGGCAAGGTGGGTGGGGGCATGCCCTCGATTGCATTTCCCACCCTAAGCCACGAGTAGGGGAAGCCTGCGGCAAGTAGCTCATTTCCTGAATCCACCAAAACCTGTCCACAATCTACAAGGCACAAGTCAGGAGTGTAATGAAATACTCTCTCCTTGCCTGGATGAGTGCAGTTCCAACAATACTCAAGAAGCTCGACACCACCCAAGACAAATAGGCCCATTTCACCACCTCCAACATCCACTCCCTCCACCGCCATCTCACAGTGGCGGCAGTACGTACCATCTACAAGATCCACTGCAGGAACTCACCAAGGTTCCTGACACAGCACCTTCTAAACCAAAGACTTCTAACATCTAGAAGGACAAGGGCAGCAGATACCTGGGAACGCCACCACCTGGAGCTTCCCCTCCAAGCCACACGCCATCCTGACTTTGAAATATATCACCGTTCCTTCACTGTCGCTGGGTCAAAATCCTGGACTTCCCTTCCTACCAGCACCGAGGGTGTACCTATCCCACATGGATTGCAGCAGTTCAAGAAGGCAGCTCCCACCACCTTCTCAGGAATAATTAAGGATGGGCAGCAAATGATGGTCCAGCCTGCGACACCCGCATCCCACGAAAGAAGAAAAAATGACTGCTGTAAGATTCTGCCTCTCATGATTGCATTAATGTCAAGGCAAATAGTTCAAATTCTAGAAAATGCTTCAAATTTAACACCTTCACAATCAGAGGCGAGAGTATAATACAAGCTTGTGCCTAAGGAGGCCATGAAGCTACGATGCACTCTCTTGTCTCACTGAAACTCGTTGCATTGTCTTTTCCCATAATCCCAATCACCCAGGGTGAGGGACAAGTGTAGCTTTAGTAGCTTTTCATGCCAGGTATGAACATTGCAGCGTTTCTTAAAGGATGAAGACAATTTCTTTTTTTTCTAACATGCCACAGAGTCCTCAGAGTGCAGAAGGAGGCCATTTGGCCCATCGAGTCTGCACTGATTCACCAACACAGCATCCCACCTAGGCATTATTCCCGTAAACCCATGTATTTGTTTCACTAATCCCCTCAACCAACACACCTCTGAACACTAAGGCCAATTTAGCATGGCCAATCCACCTAACGTGCACATCTTTGGATATTAAGGGGCAATTTACCATGGCCAATTCATGCAACCAGAACATCTTTGGACACCAAAGGGCAATTCCGGCCTCAGGTAACTGTCTGCGTGGAGCTTACACATTCTCCCCATGTCTGTGTGGGTTTCCTCTGGTGCTCCAGTTTCCTCCCACAGTCCAAAGGTGTGTAGGTTAGGTAGATTGGCCAGGGTGGATGTGCTGGGTTGCGGGGATGAGGCAGGGAGGTGGGCCTGAGTGGGATGCTCTTCAGAGGGTCGAATGGTCTCCTTCTGCACTGTAGGGATTATGATAGGGTGACAGTTCGGGGCAATAATGAAACTGTGCTGCATTGTTGTAGGTGCCCATCTTTCAATACAATGCTTAGCAAAGGCCTCTGTTGTCAGATCAGCTCAACGTCAAAGACCCTGTGAAGAAAACATTGCCACTGTCCTTGCTAACATTTAAAAAAATATCTGGAATTAAGAATCTACTGATGACCATGAAACCATTGCCGATTGTCAGAAAAACCCATCTGGTTCACTAATGTCCCTTTAGGGAAGGAAATCTGCCGTCCTTACCCAGTCTGGCCTACATGTGACTCCAGAGACACAGCAATGTGGTTGATTCTCAACTGCCCTCCAAGGGCAACTAGGGATGGGCAATAAATGCTGGCCCAGCCAGCGATGCCCATGTCCCACAAGTGAATTTTTAAAATTCCTCCTGCACCCAATACCACCAAGAAACAAATGAACAATTCATTAATCACATCTGCTGAATGTGGGATCCTGCTGTGCAAATATTGGCTGTCAACAACAGGAGAGCAGAATTACAAAAAAATATTATTAATTAGTGCTGGAGTATAAGACAGCCCAAAGCCCTATATACTTATTGACATACTCTTAATGAATGGTCTAAGCAGATGTTAACTTAAATCTGACCGACCTCACTCTGTGCAAATTTGATTTTCACCATGGACAAGTAAATGATGCCTCCCAGATGTTGGATGGGGCTTCCTTCCCAGTCTTTAATGGGATTCTGCAGCAGATATTTCTCCAGCTCCTGTCTCTTCCATGTCTCATCGCAAGGAATCTTTCCATCGGAACCAATAAACAAAGAAGATTAAATAAAATACCGACATGTTTCCCTGTTGGGTGCACTCACAAAGAGTTCAAAAAGAGAAAGCAAGCTCCTTCATATATATCTCTGCGGCAAATTCAAGGAAGCCAGTCAGGTTACGCAGGGACCAGGAAGGATTTGAGTTCTACTAAATTCTCCCTCCCAGGTCATGGCGAAGGTGATGAACGAGTTCGCACATCTCCAGAAATATCACTTGTACAAAGTAGGTATAAATCCATAACAGACCCATTGTCTTAACATTCCCGTCATTCCCTTGTTCTGAAAAAAAACCACTCTCCAGATGCAAAGACAGATACAATTCACAATTACAAATTGTACCCTTCAATGATAAGAGGTCTGTTTGACCTTCAAAAAGGGGATAATTTGACGTCACTGATTTCGTGTCCATAGCTCCTGACCCGCTTGTCTTTTTCCCTTTTGTCAATCCACTCGTACGTCATTGACGTATGAAGAGAGATTGAACAGTTTAGGCCCATACTCTCTGGAATTTAGAAGAATGAGGGGAGATCAAATTGAGGTATACAAGATGATAAAAGGTATGGATAAAGTAGACGTGGAGCGGATGTTTCCTCTTGTGGGGCATTCTAGAACGAAAGGTCATAGTCTTGGTTTAAGGGGTAGCAAATTTAAAACAGAGTTGAGGAGAAACTACTTCTCCCAAAGGGTTGTGAATCTGTGGAATTCGCTCCCCCAAAGTGTGGTGGATGCTGGGACAGTGAGTAAATTTAAGGAGGAGCGAGACAGATTTTTAATTGATAATGGGTTGAAGGGTTATGGGGAGAAGGCAGGAAAATGGGGATGAGGAGCATATCAGCCATGATCGAATGGCGGAGTGGACTCGATGGGCCGACTGGCCTAATTCTGCTCCTATATCTTATGAACGTCTCAACTTACGAATACTCAAGCCAAGTTATAAATTTCAATGATCATTTTTTAAATTAGAACTTCCTTTAAATGGCAATGACCTCCCCCCACCCCCCACCCCCCACCCCCCACCACCCTGCCGGCCCATTGGATGGCCAATTGACTGCTTTTTTCTATCTTGTCTGAAGGACTGATCTTCATGAGTGAGCCTTGATACTGGATACTAACTGTCCACTTCAGCACAGGAAGAGTTAAAACAGAGCTCATCCCCACTCACATGCCATCCAGATATATATTTGTCACCATTGGGTAGTGAACAGGACAGGAACTCTGCTAGATTTCCCATTTTCCTTGGTACCACAATCACTGAGGTTAATTGCAATGTCCCAGCTGGTACCCTGGCCAATACTAGTTGACTTAATGCAGACCAGTGACAGAACCCAGGACTCTCCAAAATTATCTCATACAAATTCACATCAAGAAACAAGGCCCAGATCTTCCAGTCTCCAGATGTTCGAACCCCAGAGTTGCCCCAGAAGTGCACCGGGGGACCCCCTCAGAAGATCCCATACACCGGATTTGTCAGGGAAGTTTTAACTTCCATTGGGCAATTACCCTGCATCTGGAATCCTCCGAAGCTCTGAGTTAAAAGAGACTTTGGATGGTTCCAATTTACCAAGCAGATTGGGTAACCCAGGAAAAGCTAGAAGGATTAAAACCAATGCCAACTCAAAGAACAAAGAACAAAGAACAGTACAGCACAGGAAACAGGCCCTTCGGCCCTCCAAGCCTGCGCCGCTCCTTGGTCCAACTAGACCAATCGTTTGTATCCCTCCATTCCCAGGCTGCTCATGTGAAAAGAACAAAGAACTCCTGCATAACTCTGTTGGTGAGATCCCTCTGACTCCTCACTGGACGCCCACACTCTTCCCCAGCCCCTCACCCTTTTGCTTTACACACATTATTTCTCTCCTGGCTTGACAAAGCAGCTGGGGACATTTAAACTCACCAGAATATGGCAGCTGGAGTTGCAAAGAGGAAGTATAACTTTGTTTCCTCTAACACTCCAGCACCAAAAAGGAAGGACCCTTCACTTATCTCAGGAAGCCGGGTTCGAAAGTCCACGTGAGAAATGTGGAGCTCCAATGCGAGGTAAGTAAATAGGATTGTCACCCTCGGAAGCCCATTAAGTCTAAATAAATAGCACATTTCTCACCAGTACAGATAACTTTTGCTGTTTATGTGGACGATAGATGGAGGCCTTCTTCACTCTCCTTGGCAAATGAGCCATCCATATTCTAAACTCATCTGGATCTGAGCAAGTGATTACCCTAGAGTCAAACATGGACCCTGATGAGAAAATAAAACAGAGAGAAATGAGGACAATTTAAAGCCTACTCTATTATGAAGCCATCCAGGTGTCTGTCGTCTTACAATAGATTTTCCTACTCTTAAAGTACACAATGCAAAATCTTCAGCCACAATTTAGTGTCAGCTCATTTGCTTTAACCTTTAGTCTCCCATATCCTCAAGGCGCTAATGTTGTTCAAGGTATAAAATTGCCACAGCATCAGTGGAGAGTATGACATATATCGAGATATCTGTATCTATGGATTCTTTGTCACTTTTCTCATCATCCATTTCTCTGCCACCACTCATAAATTCCTCTCACATTCGCAGCTGTAGGAACTTGCTTTTGCCACAGTTGATGTTGGAGAAATTCCCCTGGCCACATCAGCCTCTCACAGTTCGTTTTTTGGATTTTGTCTTGAACTCTGCCATCCTGATATTCCATTGCCAAAGACATGAGGCATAATTGGGCTTTGATCATTCTTAATCCTTCACCTGTTGTCTCTCTTTCAAAAACCACTTGATCCCTGAATGATTCATTTGCAACCTGCTTCATACTGTATCTTAGAATCCCTACAATGCAGAAGGAGGCCATTCGGCCCATTGGGTCTGCACCAACTTTCTGACAGAGCATCAGATCCAGGCCCTTTCCCTCTAGTCCCAAGTATTTACAACGCAAATCTATATATCTTTGGACACTAAGGGGCAACTTAGCATGGCCAATCCATCTAACCTGCACATCTTTGGATTGTGGAAGGAAACTGGCGCACACGGAGGAAACCCACACAGACATGGGGAGAACGTGCAAACTCCACACAGAGGGCGAAACGTTCCCACCCTGCTCGCCATGGGAATAGCGTAGTGGGCAGGATACTGACCATGCAAAGGTCTGTTGACCTCGGGCAGGATTTTCTGGTCTTGGGGCGAGTACGGCCAGAAAATCCCACCCAGACAGTCACCCATGGCTGGAATTGAACCCAGGTCCCTGACGCTGTGAGGCAACAGTGCTGCTAACCACTGCGCCAATCTATTGTAAGTCACAGTATTCAAGACACAGAGCTTCTTGTGGACAGAAAATAATCCTAACTTCTCCGATCTAGCTTCATTACTGAAGTTTCTCATCCCCGGAGCCAATGTCGTGAATCTTTTCTGCACGCTCTCTAATGTCTTTACATCCTCCCTGAAGTGTGGAGACCGGAACTGGATTGAATATGACTTGTGTGTTGTGGCTGCATTGCAACACTGAAGTGTCAGCATAGCTAAGTAACACTCGGTGTCTCTGACCTGATGAAGGAGCAGCGCTCCAAAAGCTCGTGATACCAAATAAACCTGTTGGACTTTAACCGGGTGTTGTGGGACTTCTTATTGAGGAGGGATGTAGTTGCATGATTCAGAGAAGGTTCACTCAATTGATTCCAAAGATGAGGGGTTTGACTTATGAAGAGACAATGGCAATTTATATTCCTCAGAGTTTAGAAGAATGAGAGATCTAATTGAGGTGTACAAGATGAGAAGGGGGATTGACAAAGTAGACGTGAGAGGGTGTTTCCCCTTGTGGGTCAATCTAGAACAGGTGGTCATAGATTTGGGATAATGGGTGGCAGATTTAAAGTAGAGATGAGGAAAATTTACTTCTCTCAAGGGGTGGTGAGTCTGTAGAATTCACTGCCCCAGAGTGGGGTGGGATGCCGGGACATTGAGTAAATTTAAGAAAGAGATGGACAGATTTTTAATTAGTGAGAGTTTGAAGGGCTATGGCGAACGGGCGGGAAAGTGGAGTTGAGGGCGAGATGAGATCAGCCATGATCATATTAAATGGCGGAGCAGGCTAAAGGGGCTGAATTGCCTACTCCTGCTCTTAGTTCTTATGTTCTTACGACTCACAGCTAATCAAACAGGGAAGAATTTGATCCTTAGAAATATATCGGCCATTCCTTTGCAGTCGCTGGGTCAAAATCCTGGAATCCCCTCCCTAACCGCATTGTGGGTCAACCCACAGCACGAGAGCTGCAGCGATTCAAGAAGGCAGCTCACCACCACCTTCTCAAGGGGCAAGTAGGAATGGGCAATAAATGCTGGTCCAGCCAGCGATGCCCATGTCCCATCAGCGAATAAAATAAAAAGTCTGAAATGAGTGTGAACCCAGGTCCCAGAATCAGATTTCACCTGTTGTGGAAAATATTTTGCTGACTATATAGCAAGCTGAAGTGACTATCGAGAGTGACATCATTGTTTTGAAGACCAGAGCAAACTCAGTCACGGAGACACCTCGCCTGTTATCGCTGCTTTCTAAAGGGCAACCGCAGCCGGTTTGCAGCCTTCACATGAACACTCGATCTGCCTCAATAAAAAAGCCCAGCTTGGTGCTGGGTGACATTTGAAACTCTGAATTAAAAGGTTGTGGGTTGAAGGCTCACTTCATAGATTTGAGCACAAAGCTTGAGCTTGGCGCTTCGCTGTCGTCCTGGAGGAGTGCTGCATTAGAAGGGCGGCACGGTGGCATAGTGGTTAGCACTGCTGTTTCACAATGCTAGGGAGCCAGGTTCGATTCCCGGCTTGGGTCATTGTATGTGTGGAGTTTGCATGTTCTCCCTGTGTCTGCATGGGTTTCCTCCGGGTGCTCCTGTTTCCTTCCACAGTCCGAAAGAGGTGCATTGGCCATGCTAAGTTTTCGCTCAGTGTACCCAAATAGATGCCGGACTGTGGTGCCTAGGGGAATTTCACAGTAACTTAATTGCAGTGTTAATGTAAGCCTACTTGTGATGCCAATAAACTTAAACACCACTTTCAAAGGGGATGTTAAAGCAGTTAAGGGTGGGAGGGAAGCACATGACATTAATCAAAGAAGAACAGGGTGTCCTGGACAACATTCCTCCCTCATCCAATACCAACAAAAAATGATTAAATGCTTATTCGTCTCGTTATTGTCTGTGGCACCTGTGTTCAGGAAAGATCTGCTGAAATGAAGGCCTTTCCTCTCTCTCAAATGGTTTTGAAATGTTTGAGTAGCAGCCCAATTGGATTAAGACTCTGGAACTCAATTCAGTTCAAACAAGACAGATTTCGATCAGGTCCAACCTGAATCCAGTTGATCTTTCTCTACACCCTAGCTATGACTGTAACACTACATTCTGCACTCTCTCATTTCCTTCTTTATGAACGGTATGCTTTGTCTGTATAGCATGCAAGAAACAATACTTTTCACTGTATGTTAATACATGTCACAATAATAAATCAAATCAAGTCCCAGAGGCGAATTTCACCTCTTAAAGAAAATGTTTTGGTGAATAAATCTACAAATTAATAAAGCAAAATTGATTGCCGCATTTCCCCAAGTAGCAAAAGCATTTCAAAAGTAGTAAATTAGTTTCAGAGATCCAGGTGGCATGGTGGCACAGTGGTTAACACTGCTGCCTCAGCAGGGACCCAGGTTCAATTCCCGGCTTGGGTCACTGTCCGTGTGGAGTTTGCACGTTCTCCCTGTGTCTGCGTGGGTTTCTTCCGGGTGCTCAGGTTTCCTCCCACAGTCCATAGATGTGCGGGTTAGGTGGATTAGCCATGCTAAATTGCCCCTTAGTGTCTAGCTAGGGTAAATGCATGGGGTTACAGAGACATGGCCGAGGTGGGATTGTGGTCAGTGCAGATTCGATGGGCCGAATGGCCTTCTCCTGCACTGTAGCATTCTATGGTTCGATGATCTTCATGATAGCTTCAAACTGAGGGAAGATGCTGGATCAATGTTAATTTTTTTTTGTTTGATCAAACAGCACAGAGTACCTGGGACAGGGGGCTACTGTAACAGAAAAGAAGCCCCTTTGTCTGACCTGGATTATTTACTTGTTGACCACTGTACACTCAAAGTTATTATTAAATGCAGTTAGCTGATTTCGCAAGATGCAATCAATATATATGATGGACTGATAGCCTGTCGATTATTAGTTTAAAGTTTATTTATTAGTCACAAGTCGGCTTACATTAACACTGCAATGATGTTACTGTGAAAATCCCTTCGTCGCTACACTCCAGCACCTGTTCGGGTACACTGGGGGAGAATTCAGCATGGCCAACACTTGTTTTGGAGTGTGGGAGGAAACCAGAGCACCCGGAGGAAACCCACGCAGACACAGGGCGAATGTGCAGACTCCGCACAGACAGTGACCCAAGCTGGGAATTGAACCCGGGTTTCTGGCACTATGAGGCAGCAATGCTAATCACTGTGCCGCCATATTAATATCTTGTTCTATTTGTCAAAGGATGGTTTAATAAGTGAATGGTGACTGATCGTAGAGCCCTTGGTGTCATCCAGCCCCACAAAATCTCTGATAGCTGTCTAACTAGATTTCAATGTCCATCAGCTCCCAACGAGGCTGTGCGTAAACTTTCTCTGCAAACTTCATTGGTATTTGGAGGGCTCTGAATATCTGATCATTTTGATGGAGCTATGAGAAAGAAAGACTCACATTTGCATAGCACCTAATCACAACCCTCTGGATGTCTCAAGTATTTTACGACTAGTGCATTTTTGAAGTGTGCTCACTGCTGCAATGTGGGGCACGCAGCAGTCAATTTACGCACAGCAAGCTCCCACAAACAACAAGATGATAATGAGCGCACCATCTATTTTTGTCATGATGTGGAGATGCAGGCGTTGGACTGGGGTGGGCACAGAAAGAAGTCTCACAACACCAGGTTAAAATCCAACAGGTTTATTTGGAATCACGAGCTTTCGGAGCACCGCTCCATCAGTGGCTATAATAATACGGCCACTCACCTGATGAAGGAACAGCGCTCCGAAACATAGAAGATAGGAGCAGGAGGAGGCCGTTTGGCCCTTCGAGCCTGCTCCGCTATTCATTACGATCATGGCTGATCGTCCAACTCAATAGCCTAATCCTGCTTTTTCCCCATTTGCCCCATTGATCCCATTCGTCCCAAATGCTATATCCAGCCTCCTCTTGATTACATTCAATGTTTTGGCATCAACTACTTCCTGTGGTAATGAATTCCACAGGCTCACCACTCTTTGGGTGAAGAAATGTCTCCTCACCTCCGTCCTAAATGGTCTACCCTGAATCCTCAGACTGTGACCCTTGGTTCTGGACTCCCCCACCATCGGGAACATCCTCCCTGCATCTACCCTGTCTAGTCCGGGTAGAATTTTATAAGTCTCTGTGAGATCCCCCTCATTCGTCTGAATTCATATTTTTTTGCTCTTACCAGTAATTTCAAAAGTGTCTTTCGTCAATGCCTTGACTGAGATCCCGGACAGTGGTAACAATCCCTGGAAAATAAAGAGGGTATTAGTGAAATGTTAGCCATTCTTTTGTTCCATCCAGAGTGAGGCAGTTGTGTCTTTTTAAGGCTCACTCTTTATCCCCTCAAAGTGTTTAGAAACTTTTAATATTCAATCATTTCACAGGAAACCTTTCTCCCCAGTCAACAGTTTTCCCTCTAATTGTTTTTGTGACAAAATCTCTCATATACATGTTGCTCACACTCACTTCCATTCATTGTACACAGCTTCCTTACACAATCACATCGCTCGCACAGTCCCTCATGCACAAGGTTAATCTTTTTTTATCCATTCGTGGGATATGGGTGTCACTGACTGGCCAGCATTTATTGCCCATCCCTAGTTGCCCGAGGGCAGTTGAGAGTCAACCACATTGCTGTGGCACTGGAGTCACATGTCGGCCAGACTGATTAAGGATGGCAAATTTCCTTCCCTAAAGGACATTAGTGAACCAAATGGGTTTTTCCGACAATCGACTATGGTTTCATGGTCATCAGTAGATTCTTAGTTCCAGATATTTTTTATTGAATTCAAATTCCACCATCTGCCGTGGCGGGATTCGAACCCGGGTCCCCAGAACATTAGCTGAGTTCCTGGATTAATAGTCTAATGACAATACCACGAGGCCATCGCCTCCTCTATATTATTATCCTAGAATCCCTACAGCGCAGATGGAGGCCAGTCGGCCCATCAAGTCTGCACTGAACGCAATCCCACCCATACAGTCATCTCTTACATCTGTCTCCCATATACACATGTCCTTTTACACGTGTGTCTATTACACGCAGATGTGGAGATGCCGGTGTTGGACTGGAGTGGACAAGATGAGAGGTCACATGATGCCAGGTTACAGTCCAACAGGTTTATTTGAAATGACAAGCTTCCACAGTGCTGCTCCCTTGTCACCTGATGGAGGCTTGTGATTTCAAATAAACCTGTTGCACTAAAGTTTTAAAGTTTATTTATTTAGTGACACAAGTAGGCTTACATTCACACTGCAATGAAGTTACTGTGAAAATCCCCTAGTCGCCACACTCCGGCGCCTGTTCGGGTACACTGAGGGAGAATTTAGCACTGCCAATGCACCTAACCAGCACATCTTTCGGACTGTGGGAAGAAACCGGAGCACCTGGAGGAAACCCATGCAGACACGGGGAGAATGTGCAGACTCTGCACAGACAGTGACCCAAGCCGGGAATCGAACTCAGGCCCCTGGCGCTGAGGCAGAAATGCTAATCACTGTGCCACTGCTATAACCTGGTGTTGTGATTACACACAGATTCCTCCTACAGGCTATTACCATTTCACTGTAAGTAGAGATTATTCCCTCCCTTGGTTCCAACCTCAACCAGAGATCCTTGGAGAGCCAGGCTTCGGGCAATGACCTGACCCCTCCCCACTCCGGAGTAGAACTACCCATCCAGCAAGACGAGAAGTTCAGAAAACCATCCTGCCTCCACTCACAGGGAGTGGGGAGGATAGTTTGGGTACATTTCAAAACCACGTGGGTAACACTTCTCGCCTCTGAGGCAGAACGATGTGGGTTAAAGTTCCAGTCTAGGACCTGAGTGTGGAAATCAAAGCTGAAACCCCGGTGTGGTATTGAGGAAGTGCCACATTGTCATTTGTCTCTTGGAGAGATGTTAAATAGATAGGCAGGAAGTGAGTGCGCTGGAGGGTACAGAGATTCACCAGAACGCTGCCTGGCTGGGAGGGGCTGAGTTATGAGGAAAGGTTGGATAGGCTGGGGCTGTTTTCCTTGGAGCAGCGAAGGTTGAGAGGGGACCTGGTAGAGGTGTATAAGATAATGAGGGGCAGAGATAAGGTGGATAAGAAGGCACTTTCTCCATTAGTAGAGGGGTCAATAATCAGGTGGCATTGACTTAAAGTAAGAAACTAAAGTTTAAAGTTTATTCATTAGTGTCACAAGTAGGCCTACATTAGCACGCCAATGAAGTTACTGTGAAAACCTCCAAGTCGCCACACTCCAGCGCCTGTTCGGGTACACTGAGGGAGAATTTAGCATGGCCAATGCACCTAACCAGCACGTCTTTCAGACTGTGGGAGGAAACCGGAGCACCCGGAGGAAACCCACGCAGACACGGGGAGAATGTGCAGACTCCGCACAGACAGTGACCCAAGCCAAGAGTCGTACCCGGGTCCCTGGCGCTGTGAGGCAGCAGTGCTAACCCACAGTGCCACCCATTGGCTCAGAGGGAAGTTGGGGAGAAACTTTTTCACCCAGAGGGTGGTGGGAATTTGGAACTTGCTGCCTGAAAGGGTGGTTGAGTCAGAAACCCTGGTA
Organism: Mustelus asterias; assembly: GCF_964213995.1. NCBI lineage: Eukaryota > Metazoa > Chordata > Chondrichthyes > Carcharhiniformes > Triakidae > Mustelus > Mustelus asterias. The sequence continues at coordinate 11,319,428 of NC_135822.1, read as the reverse complement.
ACATTCAGTTCTTTTTTAACATTATTTACTATTGTCACAAGTAGGCTTACATTAACATTGCAATGAAGTTACTGTGAAAATCCCCTAGTCACCACACTCCAGCGCCTGTTTGGGTACACTGAGGGAGAATTTAGCATGACCAATGCACCTAACCAGCACGTCTTTGGACTGTGGGACGAAACCGGAGCACCCGTAGGAAACCCAGTGAGACACAGGGAGAATGCACAGACAGTGAGGCAAGCCAGGAATCGAACCCAGGTCCCTGGTGCTGTGAGGCAGCAGTGCTAACCATTGTGCCAACCTACTGCCCATTTAATAATTACTTAGATATTCACTTGTGTTGCCGTAACCTCCAGGGCTATGAACCAAGCACTGGAAAATGGGATTAGTGTAGTCAGATCTTTGTTGACTGGCCTGGACACAATGGGCCGAATGGCCTCCTCCTGTGCTGTAATCATCTATGAATCGAGGAATCCATGAGATGTTAGGTTTCAGGTGGAGGGAAAAGATACGGATTTGAAGAGGAATTAATCCTTGTTGTCCTTGTTGTCCAGGCCAATAGCCACCCCTGAATCAACATGACAAAAGCAGGTTCTCTGATCATTACCACATTGCTGTGCACAGATTGGCAGCCACATTTCCTAGATTTCAGCGGTGGTTCCACTGCAGAAATAATTAGTCGGCTGCACAGCACTTTAGGGATGTCCTCTGGTCATGAAGGATGAGTAAGAATCTTCCTTTCTATAATCTCAGCCTATTTTTTTATTCATTCATGGGAAGTGGGGCGGCACGGTGGCACAGTGGTTAGCACTGCTGCCTCACAGCACCAGGGATCCGGGTTCGATTCCCGCTTGGGTCTGTGTGGAGTTTGCATGTTCTCCCCCTGTCTGCGTGGGTTTCCTCCGGGTGCTCTGGTTTCCTCCCACAGTCCAAAGATGTGTGGATTGGCCATGCTAAATTGCCCCTTAGTGTCAGGGTGACTAGCTAGAGAAAATGCATGGGGTTATGAGGATAGAGCCTGGGTGGGATTGTGGTCGGTGCAGACTCGATGGGCCGAATGGCCTCCTTCTGCACTGTAGGATTCTATGGACATGGGTGTCACTGGCTGGCCAGCATTTATTGCCCTCCTTGGCTGCCCTTGGAGAGTAATTGAGAGCCACATTGCTGTGGCTCTGGAGTCACCTGTAGGCCAGACCAGGTAAAGATGGCCGATTTCCTACCCTAAAGGACATTAGTGAACCAGATGTTTTTTTCTGACTGTTGACAATGAAACCGTTGCTTTCATTGTCATTGGTTTCATGGTCATCAGTAGATTTTTAATTCCAGATTTTTTTTTCATTGAATTCAAGTTCCACCATCTGCCGTGATGGGATTTGAACCCTGGGTCCCCAGAACATTAGCTGAGTTGCTGAATTAATAGTCTTGTGATAATACCACTAGGCCATCGCCTCCCCTCATTGCCTTCTCCCAGGTGAGAGATGTTAAATGCGATGGGCTCAGAAATACCAGGCTGGACAGTGACGTGGAAAAAGGAGGCGGCAAGACAAGTCAATTTCCTGCCCTTCTCCCAACATCGCGCCCCCTGGAACAGCCCCAATTCCCCCCCTCCCCTCTCTGCAGCACATCCCCTCCCCAACCCCCCTCCTCCAAACAACACTGACTCTCTTATTTGGTTGCTTTTGCTACCAAATAAACCTGTTGGACTTTAACCTGGTGTTGTTAAACTTCTTACTGTGTCTCCTCAGCATGTCAAGGAGGGGAACAATAAGAGAGAGGTTTGGAGCGTACTGTTGGGTCTCAGGGGATGAAATTGGTCCACAGCAACCTCAAATCGGCAGTTCATTTCAGTCTCAAACTATTGGATTCAACGGAAACGTACAAGGCTGTCGTGTGAGGGAACATCAACCCATCGTTCTGCAATCTGATTTAAAAGGAAAGAGAATGCACAGATTTTTACCTGATAAATAAACTTGTTTTTCTCATCGTCAACAGCCAGAATTAATAGGTGTAATGGAAAGAGAACGAGGTGCCTTCGACCCTCTTCCTGTGGAAATTACAAAGAGGGGGTGAGGTTAAATTCTTCCACTGTATTCTTTGATTGGCGATGCATCATGGCCCGGTGACACAGTGGTTAGCACTGCTGCCTCATAGCGTCAGGGACCTGGGTTCGATTCTGACCTCAGGTCAGTTTGCACCTTCTCTCCGTGTCTGCGTGGGTTTCCTCTGGGTGCACAGTTTCCTCTCACTGTCCAAAGATGTGCGGGCTAGGTTAACTAGCCATGATAAATTGCCCCTTAGTGTCAGAGGGATTACGCAGGGTGAATACATGGGGTTACAGGGGTAGGACCTGGGTGGGATTGTCATTGGTGCAGACTCGATGGGCCAAATAACTTCCTTCTGTAGTGTAGAGATTCGATGATACATCAGCAATCATTGCAAAAAGCTACTCATGCAAGTATATGAATTCGCCCCTCAAGCCTGCTCTGCCATTCAATAAGATTGTGGTTGATCTGACTGTAACAACAACTCTACAATCCCACCGATCCAGTAACCTTTCACCCCTCTTGTTTATCAAGAATCTATTTAGCTCTGCCCTAAAAATATTTAAAGACTCTGCTTTCATCGTCTTTTGAGCAAGTTAAATTTTCTCTGAGAGAAAAAAATTCTCCTCGTCTGCGTCCTAAATGAGTAACCCCTTTTATTTAACTAGTGACCTCTAGTTCTAAGTTCTCCCACAAGAGGAAACATCCTCTCCACTTTGTCAATACTCCTCAAGTCTCAATCAAAGTCACCTCTTCTCTTCAAAACTCCAGCGGATACAAGCCTAGCCTGTCCAATCTTTCCTCACAAGACGACCCTTCTACTCCTGGAATTAAACCTTCCCCGACGAAGGGTCATCTCGACTCGAAAATTGGGCGGCACGGTGGCAAAGTGGTGAGCACTGCTGCCTCACAGTGCCAGGGACCCGGGTTCAATTCCGGCCTCAGGTAACTGCCTACACGGAGTTTGCACGCTCTCCCCGTGTCTGTGTGGGTTTCCTCCGGATGCTCCGGTTTTGTCCCACAGTCCAAAGATGTGCGGGTTAGGTGGATTGGCCACCTTAAAATTGACCGAGCGTCAGGGGGATTAGCAGGGTAAATATGTGGGCCTGGGTGGGATTGTGGTTGGTGCAGACTTCTGCACTGTAGGGATTCTATGAAATGTTGGCTCTATTCTCTCTCTTACAGATGCTGTCAGACCTGCTGAGATTTTCCAGCAATTTTGGTTTTTGTTTCAGATTCCAGCATCCACAACATTTTGCCTTTAACCTTCCCTGAACTGCTTCTAACACGATTACATCCTTCCTTAAACAAGGAGACCAATATTGTACACAGGACCACCAGATGTGGTCTCGCCAATGTCCTGTATAACTGAAGCATAACATTTCTCCTTCTGTGTTGACTTGCCCTCACAACAAATGGTAACAATTTATTAGCTTTCGTAATTACTTGTTGTACCCCATGAGCAGGTTTATTTGTCTGTGGCAAGTTGAGTAAGTGATTAATGTGTAGCTGTAATTATCAGGAGGCACACAGTGTCATCTTGCTCCATTCACTGGTTTCTGCCACTGATTCTTAATGATAAATGCATCTCACTAAAATATTCCACTGTAAATCTTCAGTGCTGGGTTGGTGTTGCCTATGCTTTGAGTGACTGGCTCAGTGGGCCAAGGGCTTTGGAAGCTAATGTTAATGTGCTGTTCATCCAGAACCCTGGTCCAGTCCCCATGAGACCAGGTCCCACCATGGCAGCTGAGGTCATTTCAATTCAATTAATTAATAAATAAAATGTGTGTCTCATTATTAAAGACCATAAAACTACTGGTTCGTGGTAAAAATTCATTCGGTTCACTAATGCCCCCCAGGGGAAGAAATCTGCCTTCCTAACCCAGTCTGGCTTACATAGAATCATAGAATCCCTACAGTGCAGGAGGAGGCCATTCGGCCCATCGACTATTCACCAACAACAATCCCACCCAAGCCCTATCCCCGTAACCCCAAGTATTTTACCCACTAATCCCCCTGACACTAAGGGGTAATTTAGCATGGCCAATCCACCCAACCCGCACATCTTTGGACTGTGGGAGGAAACCGGAGCACCCGGAGGAAACCCATGCAGACATGGGGAGAATGTGCAGACTCCACACTGACAGTGACCCGAGGCCGGAATTGAACCCGGGTCCCTGGTGCTGTGAGGCAGCAGTGCTGACCATGATGCCACCATGTCACCCAGATTTCCTTCCCTAAAGGACAACCCAGATGGGTTTTTCCGACAATCAATGGTTTCCTGGTCATCAATAGATTTTTGATTCCAGATATTTTTTATTGGATTTATTGAATTGAACATGTGATTTCAGACCCACAGCATTGGGGCTGAATCAAACTACTCTAAGCAGTCTGTGTTCAAATACAACATGACCTGGACGATATCTAGGCTTGGGCTGACAAGTGGCAAATAACATCTGTGTTGCTCTGGCACAGGCACTGACCATCTCCAACAAGAGAGAATCTAAACATCATCCCTTGACATCCAATGGCATTACCATTGCTGAAACCCCGAATATCAACATCCTACGATTGACAAGGAACTGAACTAGACTAGTCATATAAATGCTGTGGTTAGGAATTCTGCGAGGAATTCTCTCTTCCTGACTCCCCAAAGCCTATCCACTGTCTACAAGGCACAAGTCAGCAGCGTAATGGAATAATCTTCCTTGCCTGGATGAGTGCAGCTCCAACAATACTCAAGAAGCTCAATGCCATCCTGGGCAAAGCAGCCCAACTTAATTGGCACCTGATCCACCCAATATTCACTTCCTCCACCACCGACACATAGTGTGGACCATCTACAAGATGCACTGCGGGAACTCACTGATGCGCGATTGATTCACACGGGAGGCTAGAACGTACCCGGGAATAAAGGCTTTTATTCACTACAAATGGGAGCACACTACTCAACAATATTATCCCAGACTAAAGACTACTAGGAAGTAGCAGTGACCTTTATACTCCTGTAAGAAGGCGGAGTCCTGGGCGGAGCCGAACGGAGTGTACCACATAAACAGTAATAATAGGTGGAACACCCAACAACCCTAGCCCCAACAGCAACGAGAGTAACATATATACAAGTACCCATAGTGGTAACCATCTATGGTTCACCACACTCACCAAGGCTCCTTAGGCAGCACCTTCCAAGCACATGACTGCTAACATCCAGAGGTTCAAGGGCAACAGACGCATGGGAAGAACGCATCCTGGAAGTTTCCATCCTAACCATTCACCATCTTGGGTGAATATATTGGCCGTTCTCTCACTGTCACTTGGGTCAAAATCCTGGAGGTCCCTCCCTAACAGCTCTGTGGGTGTACCTACACCACACATACTCCAGCAGTTCAAGAAGGCAGTTCATCACCACCTTCTCAAGAACAATTAGGGATGGGCAATAAATGCTGGGCTGGCCAGTGACTCTCACAGCTGAAGAATAAAACAAACTCTCTTCACTCTGGCCTCCATCTGTGGCCAATTCAACCCCCATCACTCTCCTTTCTGTACTTTGTTTCTCAAGTTTCAATGCTGCCCACTCACCTGCAATTTGGAACTCTGTGCCTTGGGATTCTTTCAATCCTCCCTCTCCTGAGGACGTTAGAATCATAGACTCCTACAGTGCAGAAGGAGGCCATTCAGCCCATCGAGTCTGCACCGACCACAATCCTATCCAGGCCCTAACCCCATAACCCCATGCATTTACCCTAGTTGGTCCCCCTGATACTAAGGGGCAATTTAGACGGCCAATCAACCTAACTTGCACATCTTTGGACTGTGGGAGGAAACCGGGGCACCCGGAGGAAACCCAAGCAGGCATGGGGAGAACATGTAAACTCCACACAGGCAGTGACCCATGGCCGGAATCGACCCCGGGTCCCTGGTGCTGTGAGGTAGCAGCGCTAACCACTGTGCCACCGTGCCACCCCATGTTACTGAGATGGGCTGCAAGACGGGGTCTTGGGGACATTTCCATTGAGAGTCCAGAGCCAATCGGCAGCATGTGAATCTCTTCATTCCCAGGGTGTGACACGCAAGGACCTTACCTAACATCCAGGCACACAAGGCAAACAGCACAGGAGGAAGACCCCCCTTATGGCACTCCATAACATTCAAGGCTATAGGCCAAGTGCTGGCAAGTGGGATTCGCTGGGCAGGTCAGGGCATTTCATGCGTCGGTGCAGACTCGATGGGCCGAAGGGCCTCTTTTGCACTGTAATATTCTGTGATACTGTGATCCTGTGAAGAGACCAACATCAGCAACTCAAAGACCATCCCAATCACCCTTCCCTCCACGCTGACGCTCCTCTCATCTCCCACCCATCTCTGGCTCCTAAAATGTTTTGCTGCCATCAAAGTGATTGCTCTCACTTGAACCCTTGCTGCCAATGAGCAAAGGCATGCCATTAGTTAAAGCAACGGCAATAAACAGCTTGTTCAAATTGAACTCCACGGACTCTAATCAGTTTTTTTTTAGTTACAACTCGACTGATGGAAAACCTGCTCCTTTGAATATTTGCCAGCAATGGATCAGTGGGAGCGCTCCAGCCTCTGAGCCACAACGCTTGAGGAGCAGACCCATTCAACCAACATGACAGCAACATCTAGGTCGACACTTCCGTGCAGTACTGAGGGAGTGCAGCACTGTCAGAGGTTCTGCGTGTGCTTCACCTGAGATGTCAAAGTGAAGTCCGAATTGCCCTCTCAGACAGGTCTAAAAGCTCATTGAATCATAGAATCCCGGCAGTGGGAAGAGGCCATTTGGCCCATCGAGTCTGCACTGGCAAGTTCCCTCGGCACTATTTCAAGAAGGGCAGGGGAGCTATCCTGGGCACCATTCATTCCTCAACAGACACCCAAAGGAGATTGGTGATCATTGTCAAATGGCTTTGTGGAAGCTTGCTGTATGAACATTGATGTGGAGATGCTGGCAGTGGGGTGGGGCACAGCAAGAAGTTTCACAACACCAGGTTAAGGTCCAACAGAATTATTTGGTAGTACGAGCTTTCGGAGCGCTGCCCCTTCAGGTGAGTGGAGAGTTGTGGTCACAAACAGGGCATACATAGACACAGACTCAATTGCAAGATAATGGTTGGAATGCGAGTCTTTACAGGTAATCAAGTCTTTACAGGTGCAGACAATGCGAGTGGAGAGAGGGTTAAGCACAGGTTAAAGAGGTGTGAATTGTCTAAAGCCAGGACAATTAGTAGGATTTTGCAAACCCAGGCCAAATGGTGGGGGTTACAGATAGTGTGACATGAACCCAAGGTCCCGGTTAAGGCCGTCCTCATGTGTGTGGAACTTGGCTATCAGTTCTGCTGGGTGATTCTGCGTTGTCATGTGTCTTAAAGGCCGCCTTGGAGAACGCTTACCCGAAGATTGAAGGCTGAATGCCCGTGACTGCTGAAGTGTTCCCCAACAGGAAGGGAACACTCCTGCCTGGTGATTGTCGAGCGGTGTCCATTCATCCGTTGTATCGTCTGCATGGTCTCGCCGATGTACCATGCCTCGGGACATCCTTTCCTGCAGTGTATCAGGTTGGCCGAGTCGCACGAGCGACATAGATGTTGCTGAACAATGATTGCTGCATTTTCTACCTGAGAATGGGTCATGATTCTATATATTTTTTACATGTATCTAATTAGCGCTAAAGCACTTTGGGCTGTCAGGAGGTTGAGAAGAGCACAAGGTAAAGACAGAAATAAAAGCAAAAAATGCTGGACAGACTCAGCAGGTTTGGCAGCCTCTGTGGAGAGGAACAGAGTTAATGGCCGGAGTGTTGCGTCCATTCACGCTGGCGGGATTTCCCATCCCACTGCAGTGAACGGAGATCTTTCTGGGCGTCAGATTCTCCGACCTCGCTGCATCAGGAGCATGGTGTGAACGGCCGGTAAGATCACACCTCATGTTTCGGATCTGAATGACCCCGCTGGGGGAGGCGATGACCTCGTGTTATTATCACTAGACTATTAATCCAGAAATTCAGCTCATGTTCTGGGGACCCGAGTTTCAATCCCACCACTGCAGATGGTGGAATTTGAATTCAATAAAAAAATATCTGGAATTAAGAATCGACTGATGACCATGTAACGATTGTCGATTATCGGAAAACCCATCTGGTTCACTCATGTCCTTTAGGGAAGGAAATCTGCCGTCCTTACCCTGGTCTGGCCTACATGTGACTCCAGAGCCATCGCAATGTGGTTGACTTTCAACTGCCCTCCAAGGGCAACTAGGGATGGGCAATAAATGCTGGCCCAGCCAGCGACGCCCATGTCTCACGAATGAATGTAAAAAAAAATGCCTGTTATGTGGAAGCATCATTTAGACCCGAAATGTTAACTCTCTTTCTCTCTCCACGGGTGATCTGATCACCGGAACTCTACCACCTCGCCAGCCATGGAAATGGAAGGGGTGAGGGTCCGACAATGGAAATCTCCGTTGACCTCGGGCGGGAATTTCCGGTCTCGCCCGAGCAAGGCCGTAAAATCCCGCCCGCTCAGCTTATCCAGCATATTTCAGAATTCCAGCATCCACAGTATTTAGCTTTTGGATCAAGGCCAATCTCTCCTTGCAGATCTCAAACGCTCCAGCGGAGGGCAATGCTGAGCCTGCAGCAGACTCTGCCCCAGTAACTTTTAAATTAAACCTTTCCAGCAGGAGTGGGAGAAAGAGAGGATCCAGATTAAAGGAGCAAGGAGTCCAACGAGGTAATCATTTAAACGTGTCTTAATCTGGAGTGGTTGCTTTGAAAATAAATTACCTCCGTGTACTGCTCGTGGAAGATGACTGAGGAGGACCAGATGATTTCACCGAGAGATCCAATGTCTTCTCCTTCCCAGCCGATGATGGGCTGGCTGTAGATAATCTTCTCCAGTTCCCTGCGCGACTTCCCCCACAGCAACTCTGTCTACAAACATTGAAGTGTGAAATGTGGTCAATAAATACAAGTTGCATATCTTAACACCTCCAATTTAAAATGATGACACTTGTGTTTAAATGCTTTCCTGGCCTAGCTCCTGCCATATCTTTGTAACCGCCCCAAGTCCTACAGCGAGCACATGCCCGTGGTCTGGTCTGCTTATTTGAGAAAGGATGTGGTGACATTGGAGACAGTTCAGAGAAGGTTCGCTAGATTGATTCCGGGGATGAAAGGGTTGACGTATGAGGAGAGATTAAACAGTTAGGGCTTGTTCTCACTGGAGTTTAGAAAGACGAGAGGGGATCTGATCGAGGTCTATAAAATTTTAAAAGGGATTGATAAAGTAAATGTAGATCAAATGTTTCCCCCTTGTGGGGCAATCTCAAACAAGAGGTCACAGGTATAGGCTGAGAGGCGGTAGATTTGAAACTGAGATGAGGAGGAACTACTTCTCGCAGAGGGTGGTGAATTTGTGGAACTCGCTGCCCCATCGCGCGGGGGAGTCTGAATCGTTGACTGGTTTCAAGATATTTCTAATTAAAAAATGGGAGGAAGGGATATGGGGAGGAGGTGGATTTGAGACCAGGGAGAGATCAGCCATGATCTGATTGAATGGTGGAGCAGGCTCGAAGGGCTGAATTTACAACTTCCGAGTTGCTAGTTCTTATGTAAACCCACACCGCTTTCCAACTGCTTTGCCTTCTTTAAAACCCTTCTTAAAACCCATTTCTTTGAGCAAGCTTTTGATTCCCCTTCCCCCACCTCTTAACACTTGCTTCTTTGGTGTCCATTCAATGCTGAGTTCAACAACCTTAGATCACCATGCCATTAAAATACTTTCAACACATCTCGCTCACCTCCAATTTGGAACTCTCTGCCTTGGGACTGTGTCATTTTTAAAATCCTCCCTCTCCTGAAGCACGGTGGCACAGTGGTTAGCACTTCAGCTCCAACCTCGGGCGACTGTCTGTGTGGAGTCTGCACATTCTCCCCGTGTCTGCATGGGTTTCTTCTGGGTGCTCTGGTTTCCTCCCACAGTCCAAAGATGTGCAGGGTAGGTGGATTGACCATGTTAAATTGCCCCTTAGTGTCCAAAGGTGTGTAGATTAGGTGGATTGGCCATGTTAAATTGTCCCTTAGTGTCAAAAGGTGTGTAAATTAAGTGGATTAGCCATGGTAAATGCGCAGGGAGACAGGGATAGGGCGGAGGGGATAGGGCCTGGGGAAGATGCTCTTTTGAAGAGTTGGTGCAGACGCGATGGGCTGAATGGGACTCCTGCACTGTAGGACATTCTACAGTGCTAAGTTGTTGTTGCACAGTTACCCCCGGAGACAGTGGCATAGTGGTGATGTAATCCGGAGGCCTAGGCTAATGCTCTGGGGACACGGGTTCAAATCCCACCGCAGCGTTTAAATTAATCTGGAATTTTTAAAACTAATCTCAGTAATGGCGACTATGACAGCTCTCATTGTGAACAATATAAAAAAATCCCTTCAATCCTCAGGAAGGAAATTCCTTACCTAACCTGGCCTACATGTGACTCCAGACACACAGTTAAGGTGGTTCTCTCTGCAATGGCTGAGGAAGCCACTCAGTTTCAAGGTCAATTAGGGATGGGCAATAAATGCTGGTCTTGACAGCACTGCCCACATCCCATCAACGAATTTTTTAAAATGGGTAAGAGTTTGCCCCCCTCCCCCCCCCCCCCCGGTGCCTCACAGTAAGAAGCTGTTGTAAACAATATTTCAGATTGCGGAGGAGTCACACTCACTCGAACTACCACATTGCTTGCTGCACTATTGCTTCACACCATTGCATTTGTGGTGTTACATCAGGCAGAATCTCGAGTCAGGGGCCAGTGTGACTTGACAGCAAATGGCCTAAAGGGGGCAGTCTCATTCCATTTCAGACTTCAGTGTCAGGAAGCAGCCAAACAGCATTACTGCCAACGACCACTGAGTGTCTCAGAGGAGGAGTGAGGGGGTGTTGGGAGGGGGTGGGGGGCGCTGTTAGGGAAAAAATTCCGGAATTTAGGGCCTTGGTAGCTAAGGCACACTACCAATGGTGATTAAAATTGGGGCTGCTCGTGAGGCCAGAATCGAAGCTGATTAGCACTGATGCCTCACAACGCCAGGGACCCAGGTTCAATTCAACCTTGGGTGGCTATCTATGTGGAGTTTTCACGTTCTCCCCGTGTTTCCTCCAGGTGCTCCGGTTTCCTCCCATACTCCAAAAGTGTGTTTCCTCCGGGTGCTCTTGTTTCCTCCCACTGCCCAAAGATGTGCAGGTTAGGTAGATTAGCCATGCTAAATTGCCCTTTAGAATCCCAAGATGTGCCGGTTAGGTGAATGGACCATGCTAAAATGCCCCTTGATGTCCCAAGATGTAGACATTAGGGAGATTAGTGAGGTAATAGGGATAGGGTAGAGGGGTGGACCTGGTTAGGATTTTCTGTCGGAGGGTCGGTGCAGACTCGATGGGCCGAATAGCCTTCTCTGCACCGTGGTGATTCTATGTGTCTATCTTGTTACCAGTAATTGTCACTAAATTGGCAATCGCAATGAGAAAAGCCACAGGGAGGCCAATGTGGAAATGGAAGATCTGTTGCATTGATTCAGGACAAGTCATTGTTGAGGGGTAGAGTTGAGGCAAAGTAGAAAGAGTTGCACTCTGCACTCTGCCTACATCGCCTGATCTGGGAGCGCTTGACATTGAAGCTTGCTTCCCAAAATGGTGTTCATCCTAAAATTCTTCATCTTGTTCTGTACAGAATTGATGAAGCAATTCCCCTCCATTTTTATGTATATATATATGGTTTTTGTATTGTGGACATTGCTGGCAGTTCCAGCCTTTATTGCCCTTGAGAAGGTGGTAGTGTAGCTACCTTGAAACACTGCAGCTTGAGCAGAGGCGGGCACGCTTGATACAATGGCCAGAACTCTACCACCTTGCCCGCCATGGAATCGGAGTGAGCGAGAGTCCGACAGCGGAAATCTCCGTTGACCTCAGGCGGGAATTTCCGGTCTCGCCCGAGCGAGGCCATAAAATCCCACCCATAGAGTGGCATTCCAGTGCTGTAGGTCTGGAGTCACATCTGTTAGGCTTCCTCCTCTGGGAAGATATTAGTGAAGGGCTACAATGACATGGTTACATGGCCAGTTTCATGGTCAAACTGGGACTTTAATCTCAGGTTAATTAGATAATTGAATTTAAATACCCCCAACTGCTGGTGGTGGGATTTGAACCTGTGTTCTCCAGAGCTTTAATCCATGCTTCTAAATCACTTATTACCTCAAAGCTATGGTTCCCTCCTTCGCAGTCCCAAGGGAGGCACAGAGTGAGAGGGTGTCTGGCAAGCTACTGGTAACTTCCATCACTGGCCACCAGGGAGCGCAGGAAAGCAACAAGGACAGACTTTCAATTCTCACCTTTACCCACACAGGAAGCCACAATGAACCGTGAGGAAGCTGCCTGCAAAAGGCCCAAAACACGACACTTTCTTTGACTTTTTTTTAAGACAGTGCCCGCTTACAGAACAATGTTGCTGCATGGTGTCCCATAATTCATGAGGGCAAAACCATGAAGTCAATTCAGCAGGCCCCAATGAAACCGTTAGGTTGAAGGAACAATTCAGCGGCTGAGCGATCACCTCTGGGACACTCAGCAGCAGATGTCTGGACTCTTGACACTGGGCTCTCAAACCACACCAGCAACAACCTGCATTGATATCGTCTCTTGAATGCTGTAAAATTTCCCAAGGAGCTTCACAGGAGCGATTATCAATCAGCATTTGGCACCGAGCCATACGTGGAGATATTGGGCCGTAACCTCCTAGCTTCAGGGCGTCGATCGTATTGGTGTGGGGTGGGGGTAGGGGAGAGATGTTCACATGCCACAGGTTAAGGTTTGCACAGCAATTACCCATCAGTGCAAAATTTAATTTATTTATTAGTTTATTTATTAGTGTCACAAGCAGGCTTACATTAACACTGCAATGAAGTTACTGTGAAAATCCCCTAGTCGCCACACTCCGGCGCCTGTTCGGGTACACTGAGGGAGAATTTAGCACGGCCAATGCACCCTAACCAGCACGTCTTTCGGACTGTGGGAGGAAACCGGAGCACCCGGAGGAAACTCACGCAGACACGGGGAGAATGTGCAGACAAGCCAGGAATCGTACTTGGGTCACTGACGCTATGAGGCAGCAATGCTAACAACTGTGCCACCATGCTGCCACTGTGCCACCATGCTTGCAAATTGTCTCTTTTATTTTGTATTGCCTCTCCTCATTCTTTCTCCCAAAATGTCCCTTAGAATCATAGAATTCCTACAGTGCAGAAGGAGGCCATTCAGCCCATCGAGACTGCACCGACCACAATCCCACCTAGGCCTTATCCCCGTAATCGCACATATTTACCCTGCTAATCCCTCTGACACTAATTTAGCGCGGCCAATTAACCTAACCCGCACATCTTTGGACTGTGGGAGGAAACTGGAGGAAACCCACGCAGACACAGCGGGGAACACTCAAACTCCACACAGGCAGTGACCTGAGGCCGGAATTGAACCCATGTCCTTAGTGCTGTGAGGCAGCAGTGTTAACCACTCTGCTACTGTGCTGCCCTTCTTCGCCTATCTCTTCACATTTCCTGTAACAAATTTTATCTGCCAGTCTATTTCCTCTTGAAGTCTGAATCCTCTTTACAGTTATAATCCTTCATCTGAAAAGCTGAAATTGTACCCTGCACCCCCGATAGAGTCTAGGTCATTAATGACGATGAAGATAACAATGTTTTACGTACCAACCCTTGGCCAGCCATTACTACATACCTTCCTCTAGCCTGAATATCACCAATTGCTTGCTATTTCCTGTCACGCTTTGTACCGCTGCTACTACCTCTTTTATTCAATGGCCATCAACGTTGCTGACAAGCCTGTTATTGGGCACTTTATCTCTGGAATTAACGATGGCTGAATGGAGTACACAGTGACAGAATGTAGTGCAATGTCACGTGATGACCCCCCCCCGCATTCTGTTAAAGTTCCAAACATTTTTTGCCCCACTTGTCGGAAAAGTTCCACCCTTAGTCTCTCCCAGTTTGGTCCTTGAGGTTCAATTGCTGGCTTGAAACATTTGAGCTGATGAACATTATAAAGGAGGGTTACTTCCCTTGCCTTTCAGAGAACCAACACGGCAAAATTATTCTAGATTGGGTATTTGTCAAAATTTCTCAGCCCTCGGACTGTCCTCCCCATGGAAAGAAGCCCTGTGCTGTTGGAGGTGTGATCTAACCTAGAACCTTCAAATTTCATTACGAAGGCCAATTTAGTACTTATTCTTTCAGGGTGGGTCTTCAACTCAGACAAGTGTGATGCAAAGGTGCAAATGAGATGTATATTCTATTTAACGTAACTACTTGCAAGGATGAAATAAGTATGTACTGTGCTCTCCCAGCATCTGAGCTGTATTCCTTCCAGAAATACTGACTACCTGTAGAAAAAAGCTGAACTTTAAAACATTCTCTTGAAACATGAAAAGCACTAGGAGAATGTCGATATGTCAGGAAAGAATACAGCTCAGGTGCTGGGTGAGCAGTATAATTATTCATTTCAACCTTGTAAATGGTTATGTTAAGTAGAGTTAATTAATTTTTGATCACTTAAGTTCTTATGGGATTTCAGATTAGAGTGATTGACAGGGACATGTGACATTGTGGCTTATGTGCCGTACTGGATCTGTAGCAGAAAGAAAAATCTTTGGCAGGGAAAGGAGTTGGAGTTCAGCTGTTCTGGTTGAAGTTAGCAGAGTTTTGCAGTCTTCTGAAAGCTCTAAGGTTGTCTAGACTCATTGTAGCAATTATATTTGTGATTGCTAACTATATTTAAAGTGGGTTTTAAGTCTCAAGAAGAATGTTGCTTATTTGGAACTGAAATAGTGATAGGTTAGAAATTATAGTTGTTTCTTTGCATGTTTAAAGATTGTTCAATAGTTTAATAGTTGAACTTGCTTCATTTTGTTAAAAGTTATACTTAAACTGTGTTATCAATAAAGGTTGTTTTAATAAAGGATCCCTAATTTGCCAGTGGAATTACTCCTGGAGCGAAGGCGTTTCCTCACATTTATGCCAAAATAGAAAATTTGTTGGGGTCTAGTCTGACTTCATAATATACCTTGAGGTTCTGGTCCAGAACCCTAACACAAAGAACTTCTAAGTTTGCTTTACATTCATGGCAATCATGTATGAAGTAATTAAAAGAAGTGAATCAACACATTTTTCAAACATCTTACCTTAGACAATTCTTCCAGACGTCCCCCTAACAAATGGGTATTTTCACAAAATGGGTTCTGAAAGACAAATAGATTGAAAGGATCAACTAATTAAATGGGTCGAACCATTTGTGCAGTTACTTTAACTTGTTTGAGTTATAAGGAGAGGTTGCATAGGCTGGGACTTTCTTCCCTGGAGCGTAGGAGGTTTAGGAGTGATCTTACAGAGGTCTATAAAATAATGAGGGCATAGATAAGGTAGATAGTCAACATCTTTTCCCAAAGGCGGGGGAATCAAAAACTAGAGGGTATAAGTTTTAAGGTGAGAGGGAAAGAGATAGAAAAAGGACCAGAGAGGCAATTATTTCATACAGAGGGTGTTGAATGTCTGGGAACGAGCTGCCAGAGGCAGTAGTAGAGATGGGTACAATTTTGTCTTTGTAAAAGCATTTAGACAGTTATGTGGGTAAGATGGGTATAGAGAGATATAGGCCAAATGCGGGCAATTGGGACTAGCTTAGTGGTAAAAACTGGGCAGCATGGACAAGTTGGGCTGAAGGGCCTGTTTCCATGTTGTAAACCTCAATGACTCTATGGTGTGTGATGTAGACATGTCCATGACTGTACAGGTACCTCAGTGCACCATTCTGAGGTTGAAATCCACACAAATCTAATTCAATCCAATACAACTGTCATCAAAGTGGTTTTTCTCAAATCTCTCACGACCGGTTGCAGTAACCTATTCAGTGACATGATTTTGTTGATGCCATGGGGCACGTCACTCAGATTGTCCCCAACATTCTCCTAATGGTTGGCTCCTCATTGGGAATTGATCTTGAACCCATGGCCTATTGATGCAAAGACAAGAGTGCAGCCAACTGAACAAAGCTGACATCAACAGCAATATTGTCTAAATGTGAATTTGGGAGGTCTCCTCGAGGAATGGATGTTCCAACCAATTAATTACCTACTTGACGAGCAGTGACTGTTGATGTTAAAGGCAATTACCACAGTACGATACATAGAAACTAGAAGCAGGAGTAGGCCATTCGGCCCTTCAAGCCTCCTCCATCATTCATTTTGATCATGGCTGATCATCGAATTCAATATCCTGATCCCTCCCCCCTTACTCCCATATCCTTTGATCCCTTCAGCCCCAAGATCTATATCTAATTTCTTCTTGAAATCAGACAACATTTTGGCCTCAACTCCATTCTGTGGTAGTGAATTCACCACCCTCTGGGTGAACAAATTTCTCCTCACCTCAGTTCTAAAAGGCTTATCCCTCATCCTCAAACTATGACCCCTAGTTCTGGATTCCCCCACCATTCTTTCTGAATTTACCCTGTCTAACCCTGTTGGAATTTTATAGGTTTCTATGAGATCCCCTCTCACTCTTCTCAACTCCAGTGGATATAATCCTAACTGACTTAGTCTCTCCTCATATGACAGACCTGCCATCCCTGGAATCAGCCTGGTGAACCTTTGCTGTACTCCCTCTCTGGAAGGACATCCTTCCTCAGATAAGGACAGCAAAACTGCACACAACTGTACCACAAATAACATATGAGATGAACGGCCAGTAAATTTTATTTATGGCAAACATGGAGGAATGCCACTCTGGAAACTGGAGAACTTTTCTTGGAATTCCCTTTTAGGATCTCTTACATCCACACGAAGGGACCTCAGCTTAATGTCTGACTCAAAAAGATGGCCTCCCTGACAATGTAGTGCCCCACAAAGAGGAGCTACACACAGAAGTCTCTGCTGCTTAGGACCCACAACCGCCTACCTCAAAGGAAAGAGTGCAGCCAATTGATTGCAATGTCCATGCCACAAAAATGTGAAAACTGAACAAAAGCATTGAGCTAAATCTAGCACTGATTGAATAGTTAGAGAACCCTGCATCTGTAACTGAATCAAAGGTCAGACGCGCACACTCACACTTGTATTCCAAACACTATGTGGATAAAATGAAACATTTATTGGTAGCAGAGCCTGTGCCTTGATTTGAACAAGGCTTCACAAACTCACAAAGGCTCCTCATGATGTGGAGATGCCAGCATTGGACAGGAGTGGGCACAGTAAGAAGTCTCACAACATCAGGTTAAAGTCCAACAGATTTATTTGGAATCACGAGCTTTTGGAGCACTGCTCCTTCATCAGGTGACTCACCTGATGAAGGAGCAGCGCTCCGAAAGCTCGTGATTCCAAATAAACCTGTTGGGCTTTAAACTGGTGTTGAAAGGCTCCTCAGTCAGAGCCTTCCAATCCTACAATTGCTACCATCTGGAAGGTCAAAGGGCAGCAGATACCTGGGAACACCACCATCTGGAGGTTCCTTTCCAGGTCACTCACCATCCTGACTTAGAAATATATCACCGTTACTTCGCTGTGACTGGGTCAAAATCCTGGAATTCCCTCTCCAACAGCACAGGGGATGTGCCTACACACATGGACCGCAGCTGTTTAAGAGGGCAGCTCACCACCACCTTCTCAATGGCAATTAGGGATGGGTTAGAAATGCCTTCTAGGCAGAATATGTTTTCTCAAAGTCACGTTTGCCAAAATGATCTGAATTTTGATGGGTTGAATGGCCTCCTTCTGGTCCAGCCCACATCTCATAAATGATTTTTAAAAAAACTGTGCTGTTTTTTCTCACAGACAGAGATAGTAGATAACATTACATTCATGAAAGTTTCAGAGTCAAAAGGTGAAATCTAATGAACGCTCACCTCCACCGGCCCTATCAACTTGTCCAACTCCTGGGGAGTGGCGACTTCCCCTCCGCTCAGCGCAGGTGCAGAGTGTCTCCTAGGAAAGAAAAGGAATCAAAAGACTCAAAATTCCACAAGACATATTCTTCGTAAAAATAAGACAAAGCCTCCTGGAATAAAATCTCTGGAATTCAATCTTGCCAAACTGCTATCAAATTGAGCTCACATTTTCTCACATCCTTTTTTTGATTCCAAACAGGTCACCTTTAAAACAGAAATGCCTTCAAAGCAAGAAATGTTTTGCCAAAATCACGTTTGCCAAAATGATATGAATGATGATGGGCTGAATGGCCTCCTTCTACACCATACGCAGAGCAGCATGGGCGTAGCTGGCTTTGAACTGATTCAGGAGCCACTAGCCTTGTATCACTTCACTGTCACTTTTTGTAGAAGTGACTGCCAGAAATTCAAACGATTTTTGCTCAGTCAGAAACATGGCCGGCCAAGTTCCGCACACATGAGGACGGCCTAAACCGGGATGTTGGGTTTATGTCACACTATCAGTAACCCCCACAGCTTGCCTCCTGGACTTGCAGAATCTCACTGGCTGTCCTGTCTGGAGACAACACACATCTCTTTAACCTGTGCTTAATGCTCCCTCCACTCACATTGTCTGTATCTTTAAGACCTGGTTGGTTGTAGAGATTCGCATTCTAATCAGTATTCTGTAACTTGATTTTGTGTCTCTGTGCCCTGTTTGAGAGCAGATTTCCACTCCATCTGACGAAGGGGCAGCGCTCCGAAAGCTAATGGCATTTGCTACCAAATAAATCTGTTGGACTTTAACCCGGTGTTGTTAAAACTCTTACTGTGTTTACCCCAGACCAACGCCGGCATCTCCACATCAGAATTTTATATGACCAGGAAACCATTGTCGATTTGTTGTAAAAACCCATCTGGTTCACTCATCCCCTGTAATGAAAGAAATCTGTTACCCTGTCTGACCTACGTGTGACTCAAGACACAGAGCAATGTGTTTAAAGTAAAGTTAAAGTTTATTTATTGGTCACAAGTAGGCTTACATTAACACTGCAATGCAGTTACTGTGAAAATCCCCTAGTCGCTACACTCCGGCGCCTGTTCGGGTACACTAAGGAAGAATTTAGCATGGCCAATGCACCTAACCAGCACGTCTTTGGACTGTGGGAGGAAACTGGAGCACCCGGAGGAAACCCACACAGACACGGGAAGAACATGCAGAATCTGCACAGACAATGATCCAAACCGGAAAACAAACTCAGATCCCTGGCGCTGTGAGGCAGCAGTGCTAACCACTGTGCCACCGTGCCACCCTTTACTTCCCTCTGAAATGGCCTAACAAGCCATTCAGTTGTATCAAACTTCTAAAAGGTCTCAAAAGAATGAAACTGGGCAAACCTCCCAGCATTGTCCGAGCACCAGAAACAACAATAGCAAACTCAGACCTGTCGACCCTCCAAAGTCCTCCTCATTCACATCTTGTGTCAAAATTGGGAGAGCTGTCTCACAGACCAGTCAGGCAACAGCCTGGCATAGTCATATTCACCGAATCATACTTTATAGGTAATGCTCCAGATACCCCACCATCATCAACCCAGGGTTGTCCTGTCCCACCGGCAGGACAGGTCCAGCAGAGATGGCAGCACAGTGGTATAGAGTCGGGAGGGAGTTCTCAACATCGACCCTGGACCCCATGAATTCTCACGGCATCAGGTCAAACATGGGCAAGTAATAGACAGGGCTATGTGATTCCACAACCAATGGATCAGACCTGCCACATCCAGCTGTGAATGACGGTGGATAATTAAACAACTCATTGGAGGATAGGGCTCCACAAATATCCCCTATCAACTACATAGTGGTGGAAAGATTAATTAACAGTGCTATCAAGTGGCACTTTCTTAGCAAGAACCTAATCACTGATGCTCAGTTGGGTTCCACCAGGGTCACTCAGCTCCTGACTTCATTACGGCCTTGGTTCAAACATGAACAAAAGAGCTGAACTCCAGTGAAGAGGTCACATTTGACTGAGTGTGGTATTAAGGAGCCCCAGCAATACTGGAGTCTCTGGAATCAGGGGGAAGCTCTTCGCCGGTTGGAGTCATAGCTAGCCCAGAGGAGAATGGTTGTGTTGTTGGAGGTCAGTCATCTCAGCTCCAGGACATTACTGCAGGAGTTCCTCAGGGTAGTGTCCTAGGCCCAACCATCCTCAACTGCATCAATAACCTTCCTTTCATCATAAGGCCAGAAGTGAGGATGTTTGACTGATGATTGCACAATGTTCAGCACCATTTACTGAAACAATCCAAATTCAAATACAGCAAGACCTGGACAATATCAGGCTTGGGCTGACAAGTGGCAAGTAACATTCACACCACACAAGTGCCAGGCAAGCAGCATCTCCAACAAGAGAGAATCTAATCATCACCCCTTGACATTCAATGGCACTACCATCTCTGAATCCCCCACTATCAACTTCCTGGGGTTACCATTGGCCAGAAACTTAACTGAACCACATAAATATTGTGGTTACAAGAGCAGGTCAGAGACTGGGAATCCCACAGTGAGAAAATCACCTCCTGACTCCCCGACCTGTCCACAATCTACAAGTCACATGTCAGGAGTGTGAGCGAATATTCTCCCCTTATCTGAATGAGTACAGCTCCAACAACATTCAACAAGCCTGACACCAAATAGGATTAGCACCCCATCCACAAATATTCAATCCCCCCACCATAAATGCACAGTAGCAGCAGTGTGTGCCATCTACAAGATGCACTGCAGTAACTCACCAAGCCTTCTTAAACAGCATCTTCCAAACTCATGACTACTGTCATTTAGAGGGACAAGAGCAGCAGATACATGGGAGCAGCAGATCATAGAAGAAATCATAGAAACCCTACAGTACAGAAAGAGGCCATTCGGCCCATCGAGTCTGCACCGACCACAATCCCACCCAGGCCCTAGCCCCATATCCCTACATATTTACCCACTAATCCCTCTAACCTACACATCTCAGGACACTAAGGGCAATTTAGAATGGCCAATCAACCTAACCCGCACATCTTTGGACTGTGGGAGGAAACCGGAGCACCCGGATGAAACCCACGCAGACACGGGGAGAATGTGCAAACTCCACACAGACAGTGACCCAAGCCGGGAATCGAACCAAGGTCCCTGGAGCTGTGAAGCAGCAGTGCTAACCACCGTGCTACCGTGCTGCCCCATGGGATACATGGGAACACCACCACTGGAAGATCCCCTTCAAGCTACTCCCATTCTAACCTGGAAATATATTGTCACTGGGTCAAAATCCTGGAACTCCCTCCCTAACGGCACTATGGGTGCATTAGTTACCCACATGGACTGCAGCGGTTCAAGAAGGCAGCTCACCACCACCTTCCCAAGGGCAATTAGGGATGGGTTCGGCTGAGATTTTAAACTCAGTAATTGGGAGCCAGAATCTAGTTGGTCAACACCATGTCCTATGTTGTTAGACCAGTAGCAGATAATCCCAATTTCACAAACTATAGGGAGCACAGAATGTGGGATTAGCTTTACAGCAGTTGCACCAGGCCTTGCCAGTGAAGTCCAAACCCCTTGAATGAATAATAAAAAGAGTACTATACAAAGTGAATTCAAACTGGTCGATGCTTTGAGTTTTGAGTGTGGCACTGGAGGTTCCCTCAATGGTTCAATTAATGATTTTAGTTCAAATTTCAATAAAGAAGAGCAGAAAAGTCACAGCTTTTATCACTGGTGGTCTCAAGCAGGGAGTGGGAGGGAGCAGTGGGGGTGGGGTACAATTTACCTCAGAGAGGAACAGATAAAGATTAACCCTGATATAAAAGCAAATTACTGCAGATGCTGGAATATGAAACAAAAAGAGAAAAGGCTGGAAAACCGCAGCAGGTCTGGCATCTGTAAGGAGAGAAAGGAGCTGACGTTTAGAATCCAGATGACCCTTTGATAAAGGTTCATCTGGACTCAAAAGATTAACCCCCATTTCTGGCTCCCGATTCTCAATTCAGCCGTGTCTGTTGTTGAGTGAGTGTGTAAATGGATGCAGATTGAGGGCAGACATGAGGGTCAGATGTGATTCTAATCACAACCAAACAGCCTGAAAATGCAGCCTGGACTCACAGAAGGCAGGAGTAACCAGCAAGGCACCAGAGATGGCCAATGGAAGCATATCCAAGAATAAAAAGGTATTTGTGAGTGAGGTGGGACTAAAGGTACAACGGGGAGATCCAGGGCAAGATATTGAGGATAAATGGTGGTCAATTATTCACTATGAGGCAATCACTCAACCCAATTGCTGTGATGGTGTCAGACCATCATCATCTATTAACTTAGTCAGACCCCCAGGGTAGCATTCCCACCTTAGTGCAGCTGCTGTAAAGCTAATTCCACATTCTGCGCTCCCTGTGGTTTGTGAAATTGGGATTATCTGCTTTTGGTCCAACAACATAGGACATAGTGTTGACCGGGTAGATTCTGGCTCCCAACTATTGAGTTTAAGATCTCAGCCTAACCCACTGGCCACCACTTGCCCACTGGAAAGGGGGAGATTCTCAACAGCAGGACTAATTTATACACTTTTCACAAACTGGTTATAGAGACTTCAGTGCAGTTGTACCGACTTTTACGTCAGCGAGAATCAGTGCACTAAAGGAACTAAAGACAGAAATCAAGGAACAAGAAGAAGAAAAGGAAGTAGCATTCTTTAATGAACATAATACATTATTGCAAAATATCTGGAATGAAGAATCTGCTGATGACCATGAAAGCATTGTCGATTGTTGGAAAAATCCATCTGGTTCACCAATGTCCTTTAGGGAAGGAAATCTGCCGTCCTTACCTGGTCTGGCTTACATGTTGTGGGGATGCTGATGTTGGACTGGGGTGGGCACAATAAGAAGTCTCACAACACCAAGTTAAAGTCCAACAGGTTTATTTGGAATCACGAGCTTTTGGAGCGCTGCTCCTTCATCAGGTTGACTGGCCACTCACCTGATGAAGGAGCAGCGCTCCAAAAGCTCGTGATTCCAAATAAACCAGTTTGGACTTTAACCTGGTGTTGTGAGACTTCTTACTGCGACCAGTAGTGAAGTGATGGGGATTGGTGATGGGCGAGAGGCGAGAAGTGAAGGAGTGCGGTGTTGGAGGGCTGGAGGAGGTTACAATGACACGAAGGGGGGTGGGGGTGAGGCCATGGAGGGATTTGAACACCAGGATGAGAATTTGAGATATCGGAACGGGAGCAAATGTGGATGGTCGAGTGCAGGGGTGATGCAGGAAAGGGTGGCAAATAACCACTACTCAAGTCAGGTCTCTCAGACAAATAAATGGGTCCCTGTCCGCTATTTACTGATACAAACAGCGGATCACATTTCTCATCCAGGCCAGGAAGTGGTCACTGCTGCTGCTTGGGCTAATGTGGCAATACGTTTGCAAGCAGCAAGATCATACAGGCAGCATTAAGCTCAATGATCAGTTAGCTTGGTTTTGGCATGTTCGTGATGCCATCAGATGTTTTGTTTATTATGTGATAATAGGAAATAACATACAGAAAGATGTTTAATTGATAGCCAAATGCAGAAATACACAGTGGACGTATCAGTATTTGATGGGGATGGGTCAGGGTAACATTTCAGCTGAGACCCTTCAATACGACTGAATCCAGTCGCAACCTTACAAAGGATATTTCACCTATTCATAGGTCAGCACTTCTGCCTCACAGCGCCAGGGACCCAGGTTTGATTCTGGCCTTGGTTCTCCCCGTGTCTGTATGGGTTTCCTCCGGGTGCTCCGGTTTCGTCCCACAGTCCAAAGATGTGCGGGTTAGGTTGATTGGCCATTGTAAATAGCCGCTTAGTGTCAGGGGGATGAGCAGGGTAAATATGTGGAGTTACGGGGATAGGGCCTGAGTGGCATTGTTGTCAGTGCAGGCTTGATGGGCCGAATGGCCTCCTTCTGCACTGTGGGATTCTATGATTCAATGATACGCTATTACCCTCACCTGAGTACCTTTTTCGAAAATGAATTTGCTGTCTTTTTTTTTGTACGTTGCTCCTCTCTACCTCCTCCCCCCTCAAAGTTTTGTTGTTTGTACAAAGAGGTTCACCTCTCACACTGATTCTCCACCTAAAACCTCAACTGTCTTCCTTTTTACATGTGCCCTCCTTCTGTGCCGGGGAACTGAAACTCTTTCACAGTCTTCCCACATCTGCCTGCTTTCAAAACGATTATTATCTAGCCATCAGTTCTCGAGTGACCCTCTTCAGTTTCTGGATGTCAGTCCCTCTCGGGAATATGGACCTCAGAACCTCATTAAAGCACTGAGATGACCACGCCCCCATCCCCACCCCACCTCCCGTTGTTAAAGCTCTGATTGGATTTCCTGACAGTGGCCAATGATCCATTGACCTCCTGGTCTCTGGCACCATTTCCTGGTTCCCCTGTTGGGGAAGGAGACCAGGTTGCGTTACTTATGTTGGGCACCAAGAATGCCAGAGTATTTTTGGCACCTGGTTGTGCTTGGGCAGGTGGGGCTGGCGACTGGGGGGAGGGGGGCTGCTGGGTAGGGCGGGGAGTGGTAGGGAGAAGGGATGGTCACAGATAGAAAGGGTCACCATCACAACCTGAGGGACTTAAAAACTTCCTTTCCTTCTGCCAGCCACTGTTGGCTTTGACAGGCACTGCCATCTCTTCCTACCTCGCCACCTGAGGCAACTGGCTCACTGGCAGTGAAGTACCACTGGGGAACACCATCCACTTGCAAGTGAGCCTGACCCTGAAAGATAGGCCAGGGTTAGGCGCTTGTTCCAGGAAGATGGAAAGCAATGTAACACGTCCACATCGTCAATTCCAAGATTTTCCCGTCACATTGGAAAATCTCACCTTCTGGGCGGCACGGTGGCACAGTGGTTAGCTGTTGCCTTGAAGCGCCAGGGACCCAGGTTCGATTCCGGCCTTGGGTCGTGTGGAGTTTGCAAGTTCTCCCCGTGTCTGCATGGGTTTCCTCCGGGTACTCCAAAAATGAGCAAGTTAGGTGGATTGGCCATGCTAAGTTGCCCCATAGAGTTCCAAGATGTGTAGGTTAGGGGGATTAGCCATGTTAAATTGCCCCATAAAATTCCAAGATGTGTCGGTTAGGGGGATTAGCCATGTTAAATTGCCCCATAGAGTCCCAAGATGTGTCGGTTAGGGGGATTGGCAGAGTAAATGTGCATGGTTAAGGGAATGGTGTGGGGGTGGGCCTGCATAAGATGCTTTGTCAGAGTGCAGACCTGATGGGCCGAATGGCCTCCTTCTGCATGTAGGGGCTTTATGAGACACTTACAGTGTTCATTTGACAAAGTTGCTGAGTAACTCTGAAGTTTCCCTTAAGTAGAAATTCTTCCTATGCAGGTGAGTAGGCAATACGGCATCAAAGTCAATCCTAATCCTATTCTTCCATCCACAAAACATACACTTTCTTGAAGGGCTCATCAAACAGTGATCAGGAGTAGGAACCCTGGCTAATTTTATTCATTCCCTTGACATCCCTGGGATAATGAAGGCCATTGGCACACACTAATTATTAGTCTGGTTGAAGTCAGTTGGCTTGGCATTCACCAGGGGTCAAACATGGCACTTCCTAGCTTTGCCTGTACTTGATAAGATGATACAATTAAACTAATGAGCAACCCTGTTATAAAATATGCTCCAACCTAAAACATTAGAGGTTATAATCACTGAACCATGCTTACTCCTTGTTTGAAATTTATTTCCACTTTCTCAATAGGAACAATTGGAACACGAGGTTTTGGTTTTTAATAGCTGAGCCACTCAAAATGTTCTACTCACTTCTGAATAAACCACGTTTCCAAGGTCACAGTTGCCGAACCACCATGGCTGGTGGTTGATCAATGGTATAGTCCCGGTACATACCTGGTGCTTGGTATTTGTACCAAGTCCTCATGCTCTTGCTCTTTGGCTACCCTGCAACACCGAGGGGTAACAAGCAGGCAGCCCATCCTGGAAACCACCCGTGCTTGGAGCAGCGAAAGTCTAAGCCCACTCACTGGGTAGGCATGTTAACTTGTACACATCGTAAATCCTCCACATAAACATCTTGCTTCACGCGCAACGTCACTGAAGAAAATCAGGAAGTCCACTTTGCAAAGCGGTAAGAAGCTCAAATATCTTTTTAAACAACCGAGTTTCTTTCCCTCGTTTCTTCCTCGGTCGAAAAGCTGGCAGGCAATCGATCGGTCCAAATTTGTCAATATCAACAGCTATCATCCAACCCAAGGGGTTCGCGGTGAACAATTAGCAAACTACACTGCTTCCTGTCTGCGTAAATCTCGAGTTCTCCTACGTCTTTAGTTTCCTGTGGAGTCTGCGAAGCAACGACTGTTGTTACTTTCTCAAGCCGAGTACAGGTACTCAGACTAGTGTTCAGCTGAGCAAATTGTCCTGTGGTTCACATCACGTCAAACTCAGACAGGGTAAAAGAAAGACTTGCTTTCTTTCATGCCCCCCTAATGTTCGAAAGAACTTTACAGCCAATTAAATACTTCTGAAGTGTAGTCACTGTTTTAATATATGTGATATATACAAAGCATCCAAATTGCTCATAGCACAGTTCCATAAACTGCAATGAGTTAAGGACAAGATCATCTGATTTAGTGCAGGGATAACAATAACCTCAGACATCAGGAAGAACCCAATGCTCTTTGACACAATTCCTTGGCATCTGTTCCACCCACCAGAGTGGACAAATAGGGTCTGGGTTTAATGCCTCAATTCCACAGTGCAGTCGCCCTCAGAGCCACACTGGAGTCTCAGCCTGGATCACGTTCATAGCATCATAGAATCCCTACAATGCAGGAGAAGGCCATTTGGCCCATTGAGTCTGCACCGACACGAGCCCACACAGGCCCTATCCCCCATAACCCCATGTATTTACCCTCTAATCCCCCTGACACTAAGTGTCAATTTAGCATGGCCAATCAACCTAACCCGCACTTCTTTGGACTGTGGGAGGAAACCGGAGAACCCGGAGGAAACCCACGCAGACACGGGGAGAATGTGCAAACTCCACACAGTCACCCGAGGCTGGAATTGAACCTGGGTCCCTGGCACTGTGAGGCAGCAGTGCTAACCATGGTGCCACCGTGCCGCCCCTAAACAAAGAGTTCATTTGGGATTTGAACTCGAATGAAATCGAGTTCATTCGTGGATTACAACTCCCAAAGTGAGAATCATCCCACGAGACCAATAAGCCATCGCCATTCGC
This sequence comes from Mustelus asterias, assembly GCF_964213995.1. NCBI lineage: Eukaryota > Metazoa > Chordata > Chondrichthyes > Carcharhiniformes > Triakidae > Mustelus > Mustelus asterias. Next base: position 11,292,114 of record NC_135822.1, on the reverse strand, counting down.
TGGAGATAGCACCTCGAACCCATGACCTTCTGACTCAGAGGTTGTTTTGGAACAAAAAACAAGCAAGGTTTATTCTACAAGATGTATCTTAGAGGGTCATCCATAACTGTCAACACTTCAGCAAGAATTCTGGAGTGAGCAAGACAGGGTGGTGTCAAATCCCGTGGCACCACTTGAAGAAGATCACAGGTGATTCCTCCATCCAGTCAATGTTTATCCTTCAACCCATACCCTCAAAATGAACAAATTGCCTGTTCGTCATCACAATGTTGTTGGTGGGATCTTGCAGTTTGCAAATTGACCGCTGATTTGCCTACAATTCAGAAGTATTCCATTAGCTCGAAAGCACCTTAAGATGTTCTGTTATTGTGAAAGGCGTTATATAAATGCAAAGTTTCCTTCTTCCTTTGCTTGTCGGAAGAGGATTGCGACACTCTCGAGATTAACTCTAAGGACAGTCATTGGTTGAGGTCGTGACCCTTTCCAGGAAGTTAGCAAAGGCCCTGACGTCAGCCCTGTTGATGACTGGTTGACGTCAGCAGTTTATTGGATGTGCCAATAGATGTGGGGGGCAGTGGTGGGAGGGGGGACTGGGGGGATGGTTCCCATCAATTGATGCAACTATCCCAAAGAGGAATAAAGTATTTACCTACTCTGGTGAGGGAACTTTGAAATTACATTTCAAATTTCTCAACCCTTTTGCAATTTCCAAGTGTTTTGAGGAAATGTCATCACTCTGAAACCCTGGCGCATAAAGCAATCAATATCTTTTCCCAAAGGTAAGGGAGTCTAAAACTAGAGGGCATAGGTTTAAGGTAAGAGGGGAGAGATACAAAAGGGTCCAGAGGGACAATTTTTTCACACAGAGGGTGGTGAGTGTGTGGAACAGGCTGCCAGAGGTAGTAGTAGAGACGGGTACAGTTTTGTCTTTTAAAAAGCGTTCAGACAGTTACATGGGTAAGATGGGTGTAGAGGGATATGGGCCAAATGCGGGCAATTGGGACTAGCTTAGGGGTTAAAAAAAAAGGGCGGCATGGACATGTTGGGCCGAAGGGCCTGTTTCCATGCTGTAAACCTCTATGACTCTACCTTTGTATTCTTTTGACATTTTATCAAATGTTGCTTTCACTCCACTCGTGTGAGAAACAAGAGTCAAAATGTGAAAGTATCCTTAATAGATAGCAGAAACTTTCAATCTTTACATCGTTTCAGTCATTTGAAAATTGGGCATTAACCCATTGACTCTCGATTTTCTCATTTCCTCTTGTGAATGTGGCTGAGGCTCGGTCGATCGCTACTCTCACCTTGAAGTCAGGAGGTTGTGGGTTCAAACCTTACTCCAGAGAATTGGGATCGGGGAGAGAAAAAAGGTCTAGGTTAACTCCAGTGCCTTACTGAAGGAGTGCTGCACTGTTGGAGCTGGTGTATTTCAAATCAGGGCTGGAATTTTCTACCCATTCACACCCCCGCCGCCCTGCAAGCAAGGACGGAGAATTTGACGCTCAGCCAAATATCGGTTCACTGCAATGGCACCGGAGAATGCAGCCAGCATGAATGGCCAGAAAATTCCAGCCTGGATGTTAAACATTAAGGGGCGGCAGGGTGGCACAGTGGTTAGCACCGCTGCTTCACAGCGCCAGGGACCCGGGTTCGATTCCCGGCTTGGGTCACTGTCTGTGTGGAGTTCGCACGTTCTCCCCATGTCTGCGTGGGTTTTCTCCGGGTGCTCCGGTTTCCTCCCACATTCTGAAAGACGTGCTGGTTAGGGTGCATTGACCCAAACAGGACTGTGGCGACTAGGGGAATTTCACAGTAACTTCATTGCAGTGTTAATGTAAGCCTTACTTGTGACTAATAAATAAACTTTAAACTTTACTTTAACTTTAAACTGAGACCCTGTCTCCCCTCTCAGTTGGACATAAAAGATCCTGTGGCATTATATCAAAGAAAGAATTATGCCACCAAGGACATATACAGTGATGTCAGTACACCCTTGCACGGTTCTCCTCAGAGTCACAATGAAACTCATAGAAACTAGTTGGTATAACTTTATAAAACATTGGTTGGGCCACAGATGGAATATTGTGTGCAGTTCTGATCGCCACACTATTGGAAGGACACGATTGAGCGAGTGCAGAGGGGAATTCACGAGGATGTTGCCTGAGGTGGAAGGTTTCAGCTATGAGGAGATAGGCTGTGTTTGTTTTCCCTGGTGCAGAGGAGGCTGAGGGGTTATCTGATAGAGGTATACAAAACACTGAGAGGCACAGATAGGGTCGATCGTAAGAATCTTTTTTTCCCATGGCAGAGGTGTCTAAAACCAGAGGACATAGGTTTAAGGTGAGGAGTAAGTGGTTTGGATGAGATCAGCGGAAAGACTTTCACCCAGAGGGTAGTGGAAATATGGGACTCGCTGCTCGAGAGGGTGGAGGAGGCAGGTATTCTCACAATATTTAAGAAACATCTGGATGAGCGTTTAAATCACCAAGGCATAATAGGCTATGGACCAGATGCTGGTAAATGGGATTAGCATGGATTGGTATTTGGTGGTGGGCATAGACATGGTGGGCCGAAGGGCCTGTTTCTGTGCTCTGTGACTCTATGACTACTGCACATGCACGTTGAAACTGGAGAGAGATCATAGGCAGAAAAAGTAACACACTTAATCAAACAGGTTACAATCTGGGACGTTTCTCCAAATAGTCTACCTGTCCCACTGGGGGTTAAAAATGTGATGCCACGATTTTAAATAATTGGTTGAATACATATTCATATGGTTAGGATTGAATATTCTTTCCGTGCAGTGGATTTTAAACTGTTGTGTTAACTTTATGGGGCCATTAAGGACACTTTAAGAAGCTAGTTTGTACAATTTTATAAAATATTGGTTAAGGCCGTAGATGGAATACTGGGAGCAGTTCTGGTTGTCACAGTATTGGAAGGGTGTGGTTGCACCAGAGAAGGTGCAGAGGGGATTCTCCAGGTTGTTGCCTGGGGTGGAAAGTTTCAGCTACGAGGAGAGACTGAATAGACTGGTTTTGTTTTCCCTGGAGCAGAGGGGGTTGAGTTAGAAGGACTCCACGACCTAAAACAGAGCTGTGATGATTTGAGCAGTGCCATTTTTAGTCCTGTCTGTTGCCTACTCTGTCACTTCGAATGACATCATAGAGTAACCCACTTGAAATGTGCAAGCATCGTGTTGGCAGCAAACACAGCCCTTAATAAATGCCAGTCTGTCCTTTTTATGTTGGAATGGGGAGAAGATGAGAGCAATGGAATTTAATCAAACCTTTCAATTTTACGAGAAGTGAGCATGAACGGAAAATTGGTTTAAAAATGTAACAGTAAGGAGAAGAAACAAGTGATTGCAGAAGTGAAGGGTAGGGAAAGGAAGTTAAATGAATTGTTACCAATAAGTCCATTGTCAGAAGTTTGAACTGAAAACTACCCGTAACCCATAAAGGTTTGGTGATTCACAAGGTCACTGCTCCAATTGTAAAGTTCATTTATTAGTCACAAGTAAGGCTTACATTAACACTGCAATTAAGTTAGTATGAAATTCCCCCAGGCACCACACTCCGGCACCTGTTTGGGTCAATGCACCTAACCAGCACGTCTTTTGGAATGTGGGAGGAAACCGGAGCACCTGGAGGAAACCCACGCAGACACAGGGAAAACGTGCAGACTCCGCACAGACAGTGACCCAAGCCAGGAATCAAACCCGGGTCCCTGGTACTCTGAGGCAGCAGTGCTAACCACTGTGTCTTCGTGCCGCCCTTATTTCAACTGTTTTAATGAATCTTCAAATTCAATGCCTTGAGCTCAGGTCTAAACCCATCAACCACTGCTTTTATTTTGTTGGAGGGGTTGGACTACCCTTTAAAATGGAAAGCTGATAAATTGATTACAATATTGCTGTTTGAGTCAAAGAGTTAAAGGTTCCCCAAATAGGTGTTATTTGCATTGAGCTAACTTCTTGAAAATGTCTTTCTATCTATCCTATTAACTAATTTAATGATCTTAAACACCTCAAATATATGACCCCCTCAATCTTCAATACGCAAGGAAATACAAGTCTAATCCGTGCAGCTTAATTTATTTAACCTTTTGGCCCCAGCATCATTCTGGTGAATTTATAGTGCCAATGCCTTCAAAACATCCTTCCTGTGGTGTGGTATTGCGATGACTATCTAGTTCATGGTTTATGTTAATATTCTAGAGGTATTGCTTGGTTCCAGGGAGAACTAAAGTTCACCTGTAGAAAATAGGACAAATACAGCTTGGTATCTAATGGGCTTAAAAGGTTGGGGTCATGTTGAGTTAAGGGGTGAAGAGTTAGAAAGGTAAGAACCATAAGCAGATGATGGACTTACTGAGCTGGACAACTGGAGATCTGATGTCTTCACTACTTGCAACAAAGAGAAGTCCAGAGATGTTTTTGGGGGCGAGATTTAAATTAGTTTAAAAGCATGTAGTGTGCCATGAAAGGTTGCATCATCATGGAGATGGGTGGAGCTTAAGGAGGTGCTCTGGTATCAATTGGTCTGTGTGTTGCTGGGAGAGTGTTCTGCAGTAGGGCAACAGGCTCCTGAAAATGTGCTGCTGTTGGCAAACTCTAGGCGGTAAGGGCTAAGAGGAGTCCAGGGGAGCTGAGAAGGTGGTGGAAGGTTGATGGTCCCATGCTGCAGAGGATTAGGACTCAGAAGAAGCCTTGGCAGCCATTTATTGCTCAGTACAGCTGGGAGATAAAGTTTGGAGAAACCAAAGGACAGTTCTAGCTTAGTGAAGCTAACAGTCTTTAAAAGGGTTAGGAATGTGCCAGTAATTAGGAGTGAGATTGCAGATTTGTGAATCCCCTGGAACACAGTCTCAGGAGAAGAGATTGAACCATTGGGAGATGAACAGTCGATGAGGCAGTTCAAGTCGAAGCAGATTTTGAGGCAATTTAAAAGGCTAGATCTCCAAAAGTGACGAGTCGAAATCCCTCTTAGGGAGACAAGAGTTTTAAAAAGATGTTGTGACTCACAGTGGTCACTGATATCTGGGTGGGCTGCTGAGAAATCTATGGCATCTGTCTTGATTGCATCTGCCATTTAATGTGCAGTGTGGTGTGTTTGCAGGTGAATTCATATTTCTGAATTGTAGAGTATAAAATAGGTAAGGTAGAGTGTTTTGCTTTTCTGACTTTGTAAAGTTTATTTGGTTTGTTTAAAATCATAGAATCTTGTGACTTTATTCTCCTGGTGGGTAACTGGGGTTTCAAACATTGGGCCTGATTTTACCATTTTCATTCTAAGTGCTGAATCTGGGCACAATTCAGATCTGACTTGGAAATCTGCTCTCAGGCATCCCCATACGCACTCAGTCTGAAAAGAAATCGTGGGACTGAATCGCGCTGTGGGCGGGGCTTAGCGCACCCGAAACTATCAGAGCTCTGAACTGCGCATGTTGGAAAAAAATTGAAAAAGCGCCCATGTCAGATCGCTCCCGGGCCGCAGAAAGCAGAGAAAGCAACCCGGGAGCGAAAAGCGGGAGCGATGGCCCCCACAGACATCACTGTCCCCCTTCTCCACCCATCCCCCCTGCTACCCAGACTGATTGCGATCACCTGCCCCCTTCCCCCCCCCACCGATCACCCGCAGAGTGGCAGCGGACCCCTCTGCCCCCCCCACCGATCGGCCGCAGAGTGGCAGTGGACCCTCCCTGCCCCCCTACCAGAGATCTATCTGTCCCCCCCACTAGAGATCCATCTGCCCCCCCCCCCCCCACCACCAGAGATCCATCTGCCCCCCCCCCCCCCAACCAGTGAGCGATTGGGCCTCTCCCCACCCCACCAGAGATACATCTTACCCACCTCCCCCCTCCCCGCCCCCCCAGAGAACGATCTGGCCTCACTCCCACCCCCCTTCCCAGAGAATGGTCTGGCCTCACTCCCCCAAACCCCCCCCCTCCCCAGGGAATGATCTGGCCTCACTTCCACCCCCCCAGAGGAACATCTGACCCACCTCCTCCCCCCCCACCCCACCCCACCAGACAATGATCAGCCCTCCCCCCACCACCAGGCAATGATTGACCCTCCCCGTCCCCCCACCACCAGAGATACATCTGACCCGCCTCCTCTTCCTCATCCCCCCTGCCGCAACCAGACAACGATCTGGCCTCAGTCCCCTCCCCCCTACCCCCCCAACCAGAGAATGATCTGACCCGCCTCCCTTCTCCTCCCCCACTGCCGATCTGAGTCAGAGAGCCGTTGGAAGCACCGAACTCGCCTCTTCAGCAGCTGGAGCACCCGATTCGGACTTTTATTCAGCAGGTACATTTCGGCGCAATTCCGAATCGGCAAACACGGCGGTAAAGGGGAAAATGCTGATAAAGTTGGGCGGGCAGTTCATTAATTCAATTGAAATACATACAAATGCATTTAAATCGCCATTGCGCCCATTTTGGGCGTGAAGCGGATCGCCACCATTCCCGGGTTTCGGTAAAGTGGCCATCTGCGCGGATCGCATTAATGGCCTCACACCCGACTTTACCACGTTTTCGCGCCTGAAAACAGGCGCAACACAATGGTAAAATAGGGCCCATTGTCTACTTCAAATAAAAAGTCCCTAACTAGATCATAACTGTGCGCAGTACTCCAGGGGTACAGTAGCGCTATGTTACTGGGCCAATAATTCAGAGGCCTGTAACATTGCAGAGACCTGAATTCAGATCCCACCACAACAGCTGGTGAATTTGAATCCAGTTAACACATCCAGACTAGAAAGCAAGTGTCAATAATGGTATCTGTGAAACTATTTGATTCCCATAAAACCCCATCTGGTTTGTGAATGTCCTTTAAGGAAGGAAATACAAAGAACAAAGAATAAAGAAAATTACAGCACAGGAACAGGCCCTTTGGCCCTCCAAGCCTGCACCGACCATGCTGCCCGACTGAACTAAAACCCCCTACCCTTCCGGGGACCATATCCCTCTATTCTCATCCTATTCATGTATTTGTCCAGACGCCCCTTAAAAGCCACCATCGTATCTGCTTCCACTACCTCCCCCGGCAGCGAGTTCCAGGCACCCACCGCCCTCTGTGTAAAAAAACTTGCCTCGTACATCTCCTTTAAACCTTGTCCCTCGCACCTTAAACCTGTGTCCCCCAGTAATTGACTCTTCCACTCTGGGAAAAAGCTTCTGACTATCCAGTCTGTCCATGCCCCTCATAATCTTGTAGACTTCTTTCAGATCGTCCCCTCAACCTCCGTCGTTCCAGTGAGAACAAACCAAGTTTCTCCAACCTCTTCTCATAGCCAATGCCCTCCATACCAGGCAACATCTTGGTAAATCTTTTTTGTACCCTCGCCAAAGCCTCCACATCCTTCTGGTAGTGTGGCGACCAGAATTGAACACTATATTCCAAGTGCGGCCTAACTAAGGTTCTATAAAGCTGCAACATGACTTGCCAATTTTTAAACTCAATGCCCTGGCCGATGAAGGCAAGCATACCGTATGCCTTCTTGACTAACTTCTCCACCTGCGTTGCCACTTTGTGACCTGTGTACCTGTACACTCTGCCTACCAATACTCTTAAGGGGTCTGCCAGTTACTGTATATTTCCTGTCTTTATTAGAACTTCCATAATGCATTACCTTGCATTTGTCCGGATTAAACTCCATCTGCCATCTTTCCGCCCAAGTCTCCAACCAATCTATATCCTGCTGTATCCTCTGACGGTCCTCGTCACTATCCGTAAATCCACCAACCTTCGTGTCGTCCGCAAACTTACCAATCTGCCAACCTCACCTGGTCTGGCCCAGATGTGAATCCAAACCCACTGCAATGTCGTTGACTGTTAACTGTCCTCTGAAACAGCTTAGAAAACCTTTCGGTTGTTAAGAAGACAGTTTACAGATTCTGAAGAGCAATTGGGTGTAAGCAATAAATGCTGATCTTGCCAGCGACACCCACACCCAGTGAATGAATAATCAATTTAACCAGGACTTTATAGACATAACTTGCCCCCTTTGTATTCGAGTCTCTTTAAGGGAACACCCAATATTCCTGGAGACATTAGCCAAAAGCCCACTAGCTTTCAGTGAATTCTATGCTTGAGTCCTTAAATATCTCTGCTCCTGTGTGGTTCCTAGGACCCAAAGTGGATAATAACACTACTCCATACTGAACTCCATCTGCCACAGTTTTGGCCACTCACTCCATCTATCAATGTACCTTTGCAATTTTCTGTGCCCATCGACACCACTGACTGCATAATGTAACAGTGTTAGTTATTCTAGAAAATTATGTACCTTTTAATAAATAAACTGAGAATGCTAAAATCGTGTGTAATAATTCAGATTTTCTTTGCGACTGAGCTTCATTGCCATTGATATTAAAAAAAGTAGTTTTGTGGTGATATGAGAATGAGCAGAAGACTATATGACTGGGGACAGATTTTAATTTGACAAAATGAACGAACAGACAGAATGCAATCAAATCTTTCTCTTTGTCCATTCGCGACTGCGTAACGATCACTGAGATGAACAATTTCTTCATCTTCCAGTCAACCATGGAATCTGCCAGCTTGGCTCTCCACTTGCCTCAGTTGGATTGACTTGCTTCCCTGACGGAAAGGTAGCTGGCTGGAGATCACTCTGCCGTAACGTTCCCTTCACTTCATTCCAGGCGGGTCGTTGCAAGTTATGCTTGTGGTGCGTCACTTGGAGACGAGACTACTTTCCAAGCTCTTGCCCTTTTGAGGAATTGCAGCAAACCGCTTGTTGAGTCCAGACATGAACGCCGTAGTCATCATCAGCGGTTTGGAATCTTGCAATTGGTTGGCTTGCAATTGGGTCCATCCATCCAAAGAGGCAGGGTTGCATCTTGAGAAGGGGTTGGTTTTAGCTTTAGACTCTGCGCAGTACAAGCTCTGTATCTGGGCGATGACTGGGAGCTGGCCATGGGTTAGCATCGAAACAGCTTTCTGAAGGGGTTTTATTTCCACAGCCACGTGATCTGTTAGTGATCTAATTGCTGATGGTTTTCTCAAGGGCTTTCTCACCGGGCGTCTCAAAGTACGTGGACAGAGTTGGGCAGGCTGCTTAACAATTGGTGAAGATGTCCTTCCAACTCGAATTGGCCTCGGGACCTGATCCTGCCGACAATCGCTGTATATTAGGACAAATTCTTTCACTGATTGAAGTGGTAAGATGTATGCCCCTTTACTACATTTTCTGAATATCTCAATTACCACATCTAAGAACAGAGAGAGAGAGAGAAAATTGTTGAATGCACTCCAGTTTGTTCATTCATGAAATATGCATTTCGCCGCTGGAAAGCTATCAGCTTTGTCTGTAATTCTTCTTCTCTAACTACCAGAGTGAAACGACCATCTTACCAAGAGCTTCATACACTAATTGAGGGATGAGGGCTTTGAGAACTGAACAGTGCCTATGTAAAGAGGGGTTGGCGTTCATCTCCAATAGCCAGACCTGCAAACAGATCAAACACACAAATGTTAATCCAAGAGTCCACCGTCCATCCTGATCAAAATGCTTCAGATGGCACTGTTGCCGTCCCCTTGGTGCTATTACTAGACTTCAAGAGCTTGGCTTGAAATCCAGCATTGGAATCAAAGTTTTCACTGTGTGGGCTGCATGGCGGCGCAGTGGTTAGCACTGGTGCCTCACAGCACCAGGTATCTGGGTTCGATTCGCGACTTGGTCACTGTCTGTGTGGAGTCTGCACGTTCTCCCCGTGTCTGCGTGGGTTTCCTCCGGTCCCCTCCCACAGTCCGAAAGACGTGCTGGTTAGGGTGCATTGGCCATGCTAAATTCTCCCTCAGTGTACCCAAACAGGTGCCGGAGTGTGGCGACTAGGGGATTTTCACAGTAACTTCATTGCAGTGTTAATGTAAGCCTACTTGTGACACTAATAAATAAACTTTAAACTTTTCTCTGCTTTCTGGCTGCAGTGACACTTTGTGAAATTAATTTGGGAAGGCTCTATCTAATTTGCGGGTCTGTGAGTGTGGAGCCTTGAGCCCTCATTGACCTGAATTGAGAACTGAATTAGTCACATCACTCAGTGGGTCAAACTGGGTTACTGCCCAGGCCCTTAGCTCTACAATTCCCTCCCTAAACCTCTCCAGCTTGTTACCTTGCATTCTTCCTTGAAGACACTCCTTAAAACCTACCTCTTTGGCCAATTGCCTTTTGATTTGATTTGATTTATTATTGTCACATGTATTACCATACAGTGAAAAGTATTGTTTCTTGCGCGCTATACAGACAAAGCATACCATTCATAGAGAAGGAAACGTGAGAGTGAAGAATATAGTGTTACTGTCATAGCTAGGGTGTAGAGAAAGATCAACTTAATGCAAGGTAAGTCCATTCAAAACTCTGACAGCAGCAGGAAAGAAGCTGATCTTGCGTCGGTTGGTACGTGACCTCAGACTTTTGTATCTTTTTCCCGAAGAAAGAAGGTGGAAGAGGGAATGTCCGGGGTGTGTGGGGTCCTTAATTATTCTGGCTGCTTTGCCGAGGCAGCGGGAAGTGAAGACAGAGTCAATGGATGGGAGGCTGGTTTGCGTGATGGATTGGGCTACATTCACGTCCTTTTGTAGTTCCTTGCGGTCTTGGGCAGAGCAGGAGCCATACCTAACTGTGATACAACCAGAAAGAATGCTTTCTATGGTGCATCTGTAAAAGTTGGTGAGAGTCGTAGCTGACATGCCAAATTTCCTCAGTCTTCTGAGAAAGTAGAGGCGTTGCTGGGCTTTCTTAACTATAGTGTCGGCATGAGGGTACCAGGACAGGTTGTTGGTGATCTGGTCACCTAAAAACTTGAAGCTCTCAACCCTTTCTATCTGCCCTAATATGTCCTTACATGGCTAGGTGTCATTATGTTTTATTATGAGACAGGTTTTGCAAAATCCTGGCTGGAACTCTCCGGCTGTTCGGGCTGGTGATGTGAGGTGGGGTCAATGGGAAATCTCATTGACAGCAGTGGAAACAGAAAATTCCACTGCCGGGCAATGGCGTGCTGCCTCCTGCTGCGAGAATGATGCCACGGGGAGGCTAGAGAACCCCGCCCCCTATGTTTTTAGGTGTTGATTGATGGATAAATGTTGATCGAAGCACTGTGGAGAGCTTTCTTGCTTTTCTTTGAATCGAACGCCGTATCACCTTTCACATCCACCTGAGAGGCTTCTGTTTAACATCTGAGACAAGAGATGGCACCTTCAACAGTGCAGAGCTCCCTCAGTGCAGAACCAAGACGCCAGCTTAGATTGTGATACTGAAGTCTCTGGAGTTAGGTTTAAACTCAGCCACTGACCCAAGGAGAGCCAGAACATTATTTACAATTTGTCATTCAAAGGATTTAGCCCCAGGATTTCTCTTCTCCTTAACACACTGTGGAATAAATACTTGGTAATGCCTATTACATCACTATAATATTCATGTCTCTATCATAGAATCATCATCTTAGAATCCCTACAGTGCAGAAGGAGGCCATTCAGCCCATTGAGTCTGCACCGTTACACACCCAGGCTTACCTCATAACCCCACATATTTACCCTGTTAATCCCCCAAACCTACACATCTTTGGACAGTAAGGGTCAATTTATCATGGCCAATCAACCTAACACGCACATTTTTTGGACCGTGGGAGGAAACCGGAGAACACGCACGCAGACACGGGGAGAATGTGCAAACTCCACACAGACAGTGTCCCAAGGCCAGAATTGAACTTGTGTACCTGAGGCAGCAGTGTTACCCACTGTGCCACCATGCCGCCCACTATCATTAGGCAAGTCACTTTATGAAGTACTTTTGATAGGTATTTTGTGAGCCCCCAAGTTAACTAATCTTCCTGCATTCATATCCATATATACTAATAATTAAACATCTACAACAGGAAAGAACAAAAACTACAATCACCTTGAAATTTTGATCCACAATGAAGTCACAGCCTATGAGGTCGAAGTAGCCCAGCTTAGAATCCAGTTTGCCCTTGGCAGTATTGAAGCATATTGTCATGATCTCTTGCATTCTCTTCTGCAAGGAAACATTAAAGTCCTCGATCAGGTTCATTAATCAGTGTGCCAGTTCTGATAAAAGGTAATCTCCCCAAAACGTTGACTCCTGTTTCTTTTCCTCCACAGATGCTGCCTGAGTTGCTGGGTGTCCTCCAGCGTGTAATTATTAATGGAACATTCCAACTGCTTCTCTCCATTGTTTAACTCAAAGAAATGCATGTGAGACAAAATTGTTCGAGGGTCCAGAGGAGGGGGCATCTCATGCACAGAAACTGGAGGTTTCTGATTTTGCTTGTTTTGAAATTTTATAGGGTCATAGAATCATAGAATCCTGCAGTGCAGGAGGAGGCCATTCGGCCCATCAAATCTGCATCGACAACAATCTCACCCAGGCCCTATCCCCATATCCCCATGTATTTATCTTGCAATTCCCCTGACACTAAAGGGCAATTTAGCATGGCCAATCCACCTGATCCACACACTTTTGGATTGTGGGAGGAAACCGGAGCACCCGGAGGAAACCCACACAGAAACGGGGAGAATGTTCAAACTCCACACAGACAGTGACCCGAGTTAGGAATTGAACCCGGCCATATCGGTTTGGACTGAATGTCCATTTAGTTGGACATATCGGCCGCAATTTTACCGTCCCACCTGCCACGGGAATCAGAGTGGGCAAGGGGCGGACCACGGGAAGGTCCGTTGACCTCGGGCAGGATTTTACGATTTCGGGATGAGCGAGGCCATATAATCCCACCCATTGACTCTGATATGTATTCATAGTTAGAGGAGGGAACCTGTTAATTGTACATCGGTAGTAGGTGTTAACTGGGGACCTATGTGTATCCATCCAGACTAAGATGTGGAGATACTGGCATTGGGCGGGGGTGGACAAGACGAGAGGTCAGACAACACCAGGTTATAGTCCAACAGGTTTATTTGAAATCACAAGCTTTCAAAGTGCTGCCGTTCACTGGGTGAAGGAGCAGCACTCCAAAAGCTATAATTTCAAATAAACCTGTTGGACTATAACCTGGTGTCACGTGACCTCTCATCCAGACTAAAATTATGATCGCTGGGTTAGGAAGTGTATGCTTGTAATGTGCAACTCTGCAAATAAATATTAAACTATGTAAAGATTGACCCCAGTTCTATCCTTTGTCATTTTGCAAACATTCTCTGTTGCTATATTTTCCTCTAGAAAGCCAATTAATATATAATTAATATCTCTTGCTTTTTTTATGTACACAGCGAGATTACTGCTGCTGGGTGCAAATAACCTTGGGCAGATTAGTTTACTGTAAGTTAAATGCCTTACTGGGGCATATGTAGGATGCCCAGCATGTTCTCCGATTTCCCAGCACAAGCATCCCTGGCCTGGATGAGCACAGCGGCTTAACGAGAAAAAGTATTCTTCATGTCACGATTAATTCTGAAATAAATGGGATTGGAATAAGTGAGATGTTTGTTACTGAATGTTGATATCGGAAGCTGATGTCAAGTTCTATTGGGTAGGATGTGAACCTGATCACTTCATAGTTAATCCGAAACTTAGTTGGGTTATTGCAGGGCTATCGGGAAAAGGTGAGATTAATTGGGCAGCTCTTTTGGGGTGGCACGGTGGCACAGTGGTTAGCGCTGCTGCCTCACAGTGCCAGGGTCCCAAGTTCAATTCCAGCCTCGGGTCACTGCCTGTGTGGAGTTTGCCCATTCTCCCAATATCTGAATGGGTTTCCTCCGGGTGTTCTGGTTTCCTCCCACAGTCCAAAAATGTGCGGGTTAGGTTGATTGGCCATGCTAAATTGGCCCTTAGTGCTAGGGGATTAGCAGGGTAAATGGATGGGGTTGTGGGAATGATTGTGGTCGATACAGACTCGAGTGGATGAATGGCCTCCTTCTGTACAGTGGGGCTTCTATGATTCTTACAAAGATCCAATACAAGCACAAGCGCAATGGGCTGAATGACCTCCTTCTTCACGGTATGATTCTCCGACTTCGAAAGAGGTGGAAGGAAGAGACAAGATGAGACAAGAGATTTTACGATTTCGGGAGAGCGTAAAATCCCACCCAAGGTCAATGGTTCACCCCTTGCCCGCTCCAATTCCCGTGGCGGGCAGGACAGGAAAATTCCAGCCAAGGTCTGGGAGTTGATTAAATGTCTGCTGTGTAAACCACGGAAAGATGCACAATCAGTGAGAGAAACCAAACTGAAAATAAAAACTTCTATGAAATAGAAGAATGTTGATTTAAAGAATGAATGAACAAAAATAATGTCAGCAATTTTTGTGACCTGTGTGCTTCACCTCAGACTCCAGGAGCGGGATATTCTGAGACAGAATGTAGACATACTCTGGTATCTGCTGAACACCTGTTTATCGGTACTGCATCTAAAAAGGTTACAGTGTAGGCTCTTGGCTCCGAGGTATGACTCCAACCTCTCCATCGGGAGTCTAACACCATGACTGACCTGGTGTCAGTGGTACATTACCATCTACATCATACATGAGCATATCCGACTCGTTAACCCTTTATACTGCAAACAAGGTTAAAAAAATCTGTTGGCCACTGATCTACTTAATCTGTATCCCATCCTCTGATTCCAGCCTTCTCCCCGGAAACAGTCTTAGGCTGAACTAATGTTATAAATTTACTGTTTGAAAATTTGGTAAGAAGTTTAACAACACCAGGTTAAAGTCCAACAGGTTTATTTGGTAGCAAAAGCCACACAAGCTTTCGGAGCCTTAAGCCCCTTCTGCCAATCTGACCCAGAAGTGAAGTTCTGTCCGTATATTCATGTCATCACCAGGACCACCTATTCCCACCTCCATAGGACTTTCCTGCTCCACCCTTGGCATTGCTCATCAGCTGCTGAAATCCTCATCCAGGCCTATCCTACCTCTGGACTTGCCGATTTCTCTGCACACCTAGCTATCTACACATGGTAAACCTGAGATCATCCAAAGCCCGGCTAACCAAGCCCTGCCTCAACAAGTTCCATTCACCTACTGCCCCTGTGCTCACTGACCGACATTCATTCCCAGCTAAGCAAAGACTCAATTTTAAAATTCCCATACTTGGTTTCAAATCACTACCTGGCCTTCCCTTTCTCTATTGCTGGAATCTCCTCCAGCCCTACAACTCAGAAATGTCTGTCGTGTTCCAGGTCTGGTCACTTAGCATCCCTGGATTTGAATTATTCTACCAACACTGTCCCTTCACCTGCCTGGACTCTGGAATTCCTTTCCTTATTTTTCCTGCTTCTATCTCTCCATCCTGCATTCAATAAAAGATACCTTTATGACCAAGTTTTTTGGGTCATTTGCCAATATATCTCCTTATGTGGGTTGGTATCAGATTTTGTTCGATGTTGCTCCTGTAAAGGCATAGAAACTAGAAGCAGAGGTAGGCCATTTGGCCCTTCGAGCCTGCTCCACCATTCTTTTTGATCATGGCTGATCTTCAAAGTCAATATCCTGATCCTGCCTTCTCCCTATATTCCTGGATCCCTTTAGCCCCAAGAGCTGTATCTAATTCCTTCTTGAAATCACACAATGTTTTGGCCTCAACTACATTCTGTGGTAGTGAATTCCGCACATTCACCACCCTCTGGGTGAAGAAATTTCTCCTCATCTCAGTTCTAAAAGGTTTACCCCTTATCCTCAAACTATGACCCCTAGTTCTGGACTCATCCCTCCCCCCTCCCCATCGGGAACATTCTTTCTGAATCTATCCTGTCTAACCCTGATAGAATTTTATAAGTTTCTATGAGATCCCCTCTCACTCTTCTAAACTCCAGTGAATATAATCCTAACCAACTTAGTCTCTCCTCAAATGACAGACTTGCCATCCGAGGAATCAGCCTGGTAAACATTCACTGCACTCCCTCTATAGCAAGGACATCCTTCCTCAGATAAAGACACCAAAACTGCACACAGTACTCCAAGTGTGGCCTCACCAACACCCTGTATAATTGTAATAAAACATCCCCATTCCTATACTCTAATCCTCTCGCTATGAAGGCTAACCTACCATTTGCCTTCTTTACTGCCTGCTGTACCTGCGCGCTTACTTTCACTGACTGATGTACGAGGACACCAAGGTCTCACTGAGTATCCACGTCTCTCAATTTATACCCATTCAAGTAATAATCTGTCTTCCTATTATTTGTTACCAAAGTGGATAACCTCACATTTATCCACATTATACTGCGTCTGCTATGCAGATGCCCACATACTCAGCCTGTCCAAATCACGCTGAAGCATCTCTGCATCCTCCTCACAGCTCACCCTCCCACCCAACTTTGTATCATCTGCAAATTTGGAGATAATACATTCAGTTCCCTCTTCCAAATCATTAATATATAATGTGAACAGTTGGGCCCCTAGCACAGATCCCTGCGGAACCCCACTAGTCACTGACTGCCAATCAGAAATAGACCATTGGGGTGTATGTTAAACTTGCTGTACAAATACAGGTTGTTGAAGGCTTTGCTGGTAAATTCAGGGCAGGATTCTCTGGCCTCCCCACAGAGTGTTTCTCACGGTGGGAGACAGTGCGCCGTTGACCGGTGGTGGGATTCCCATTGACTCCACCCCATCCTGCCAGGAAACCGGTAGCGGGGGTACATCGGCATGACCAGATCCCTACCAGTGTGAACAGCTGGAAGGTTCCGGCCTAGGACTTTGTAACATTAGGGTTAAGTTAGGGCGGCACAGTTAGCACTGCTGCCTCACAGCGCCAGGGACCTGGGTTCAGTTCCAGCCTTGGGTCACTGTCTGTGTGGAGTTTGCACTGTAAATAATCTCACAACACCAGGTTAAAGTCCAACAGGTCTATTTGGTAGCACGAGCTTTCGGAGTGCCTCTCCTTCATCAGGTGAGCGATGAGTGTTTTCGGAACGGTGCTCCGAAAGCTCGTGCCTCCAAATAAACCTGTTGTACTTTAACCTGGTGTTGTGAGACTTCTTACTGTGCCTACCCCAGTTCAATGCATGCAACTCCACATCATGTGTGGAGAAGGCACAATTCTCCCCATATCTGTGTAGGTTTCCTCAGGATGCTCCGGTTTCCTCCCACAGTCCAAATATGTGCAGAGGTGGATTGGCCATGTTAATTTGTCCCTTAGTGTCCCAAGATGTGCAGGTTAGGGTATTTAGCCATGATAAACACATGGGGATAGGGCAGAGGGGTGGGCCTGGGTAGGATCCTTTCTCGGGGAGCCGGTACAGAGTTGATGGGCTGGATGGTCTCTTTCTGCACTGCAGCGATTCTATGGTTCTATTGCAGGATCCTTTGGTTTTGTTCCATTACGGAACAGCCTTGAAGGGATGAATGGCCTTTTTTAATATTCATCTGTGCGGACATTTCACTAATGTCAATTTGCAAAACGTCCTCTTTTGTCATTGTCGTTATTTACCAAGTGTTTGCCAGAGGAGGAGGTGGCTTGCCATTGGCCACCGATGCAATCTTCCGGTCCTATTGAGGTCTATGGCATCTGTATGGCTTGCCCATCCCACACTAGGCAATCTGCTGTGGAGTGGGTATGGGTATTGCCTATTGGCGGATAGGAAGATCCCACTGGCAGGAAGGGCCAGGAAATCCCACCCTTGGTTTTCAACTTGTTACAATGGCGACAAATGCCACCTCTAATCAGTAAGCCTAAGTAGCTAACCCCTCTGATAGGGACAGGACTGAGACCCATTAGTAAAACCTATGTGAAAGCTAAACTTACTGCAAAAACAGTGAAGACCCAGTCCTTTGGGAGATGCCTTTCTTTCATGTACCTCCTATTAATATAGGTATTCAATTGTTCCATCGACCAGATTGTTTCCTCCTTCATTCCATGGTACAGGGGGTTCTTCCTCTGCATGAACTGTACATAAGAAAGCGCAAAGTTGCAATTAATGAAATAAAACTCTGTCCTATAAGAGGGGAGGTGAGGCGCGCTGACCCGAACAGGCGCCGGACTGTGGCGACTAGGGGAATTTCACAGTAACTTCATTGCAGTGTTAATGTAAGCCTTACTTGTGACTAATAAATAAATAAACTTTAAAATAAAGTTCACTGGGCTGATAGATAGGGAGTCCACTCTGGTCTCATTCTGGCCCAGTGGTTGGATTGTGCCTTTAGTAATGGTGACCAGAGCTGGGCAGAGCTTGCTAGTAGACCGCTTCTGAGACTAGTGCACATGTAAGAGGCGCTTTAAATATAAAGACCCCAAAATATTCGCAGGAATTCCAGTAGATGTGGAGCATAAACGAAGTTGGCAGACCTCACAACGGAAGCAGAAAAATGGAGGGTCAACACTCGGTGTCCCAGCAGTGCCCAATCTGCACAGGGGCCTGGGATGCACAAAACCTCTGCCCGCCTTGAACATGGAACCTGGCATCGGGAGACGTGGTACCAAGGGTGAAGGGATAGTCCTACCCAGAATTGCCCATCGAATGCATGCAAAGCAAACCAGTTTAGCAGCACAACGGCCTACACTCAGTCTAATTTGTGCCATGGAATTAATCTGGCCTGCAGTTGGGCGGCACGGCAGCACAGTGGCTAGCACTGCTGCTTCACAGCGCCAGGAACCTGGGTTCGATTCCCGGCTTGGGTCACTGTCTGTGTGGAGTTTGCACGTTCTCCCCCCTGTCTGCGTGGGTTTCCTCCAGGTGCTCCGGTTTCCTCCCACAGTCTGAAAGACGTGCTGGTTAGGTGCATTGACCCGAACAGGCGCCGGACTGTGGCGACTAGGGGAATTTCACAGTAACTTCATTGCAGTGTTAATGTAAGCCTTACTTGTGACTAATAAATAAACTGAAATAAAGTTCACTGGGCTGATAGATTGTCCACTCTGGTCTCATTCTGGCCCAGTGATTGGATTATGTCTTTGGTAATGGTGGCCCAATCCTTTGCTTGGCCGACCTACTGGGCAGAGCTTGCTGGTGGACCTCTAGCATCGCGTTTCTGCACTCACTCCTCTTGTAGGTACCCAAGGCAGGCCCACATTAGTTCTCAAATTATTACTACGGCAACACATACCCTTTCAATTTAGTAGGCCTATGTACCGATGCTGATACTATGATTGAGTGAATCTGTTCACATTGAAGCCAAGGTAAAAACCTACAGGGAAAATGGTGATGGCTCAGTCCTCAGAGTGTTGCTTTGCAGTGTGTATGGCCACCAATGAAATAATAAACCAGTTAGTTCCACCACCTTGACCTCAAATACCACAGCAACAGTGGTCAGGAAGCGGGCTTCCAAAGTATTTGGCTGGACAGAGTTGATTAGTTTTGATTTTGATTTGATTTATTATTGTTACATGTATTAGTATACAGTGAAAAGTATTGTTTCTTGCGTGCTATACAAAGCATACCATTCATAGAGAAGGAAAGGAGAGAGTGCAGAATGTAGTGTTACAGTCATAGCTAAGGTGCGGAGAAAGATCAACTCAATGCAAGGTCGGTCCATTCAAAAGTCTGATGGCAGCAGGGAAGAAGCTGTTCTTGAGTTGATTGGTACGTGACCTTTTTCCTGACGGAAGAAGGTGGAAGAGAGAATGTCCGGGGCGTGTGGGGTCCCTAATTATGCTGGCTGCTTTGCCTAGGCAGCGGGAAGTGTAGACCTCAATGGAGGTGAGGCTGGTTTGCGTGATGGATTGGGCTACATTCACGACGTTTTGTAGTTTCTTATGGTCTTGGGCAGAGCAGGAGCCATACCAAGCTGTGGTACAACCAGAAAGAATGCTTTCTATGGTGTACCTGTAAAAGTTGGTGAGAATCATAGCTGACATGCTAAATTTCCTTAGTCTTCAGAGAAAATAGAGGCGTTGGTGGGCTTTCTTAACTATAGTGTCGGCATGGGGGGACCAGGACAACTTGTTGCTCATCTGGATACCTAAAAACCTTAAGCTTTTGACCATTTGTACTTCGTCCCCGTTGATGTAGACAGGGGCACGTTCTCCTTTATGTTTCCTGAAGTCGATGACTATCTCCTTCATTTTGTTGGCATTGAGGGAGAGATTAATGTTACCGCACCAGTTCACCAGATTCTCTATCTCATTCCTGTACTCTGTCTCGTCATTGTTTGAGATCTGACCCACTACGGTGGCGTCATCAGCAAACTCGAATTGGGGGCACAGTCAAAGGTGTATAAGGAGGAGAGTAGGGGGCTGAGAACACAGCCTTGTGGGGCACCGATGTTGAGGATGATCGTGGAGGAGATTTTAAAGAACAGATTTAATGTTAGATCCTTTCATGTTGTGTCCAAGACAAAAGATTGCATTTAAGTCTACAAACTTTGCTCAATGTATGGGGACAATTTTTACTTGGAGAAAATCAGTGTTAGCAATGAGATAATGGCACAGGAATGGTGCCAATAGCCTCATGGCACTGGTAACGTAACTTAACAAAAGACCCGTCTCTAATCTATGAATCCATCATTTTGCAATTGTTCTCACCCTTTACGTAACAACAACCAATTGCATTTATATATCACACTTAAATTGTCTTGAAAATATCCTTCGGCTCAGATCAACAGCCTTTTGGGGAGAGGTCCAGCTGTGTACAAAGTGCTTCCTGATTTCACTCCTAGATATCCCAGCACTCATTTTAAGAGGGAACAGTTTGTCTCTATCCACCACATTGAACTGATGAAGAGTCATCCAGACTCGAAGTGTTGGCTCTGTTGCTCTCTCCATAGATGCTGTCAGACCTGCTGAGATTTTCCAGCGTTTTCTGTTTTTGTGGCACTGAACAACCTTAATCATTTTAAATGTCACTCGTTGATCACTGGTAGTCCAGACTTTGAATAATTCTGAAGGAAGAGACATGCTGTCAAAGTTTTTTGTCTTGTACTCATCAGAGCGGATGCCAAATTTCAAAGGGAAAAATAATTCATACTGCATGAAAAAAGGGGTGCTGATTGGTTGGCAATCGGCTCTGATTGGTTAAGATGTTGCACCTTTATTTGAATAAACAGAAGCGTGGGGACAATCGCTCTCTGGTGCATTCGCTATGACAATGTTTTCCAATGCAGTATAAATCGTTGCTCCATTATTGCCTATGTCTTGATGAGGGCAAAATGAAAAGCTTTGACAGAATGGATGAGATTTTCTGGTCCCCCTCATCCCAAAACCGGAAAATCCCGTCCGAGGTCAACGGACCTTTGCATGGTCCGCGTACCCACCCACCCCCCAAGTGGGTGGGATGGGAAAATTCCCCCCAATGTCTCTTTGTTTAGCAAATAGACCACCCTTCATATAACCTCCTAAGTTTAGGGGTCTACAAATCAAGGTTGTGAAGCCTATCCTCATAATTTAACTCTTCCAGCCCTGATACTATTCAGATACCTGAATTCTGACAGTCAGGCCACAATCTCAGATCATCCTTTTTCGGCCAAAAATAAGAACAAAATGAAATTCTGCCTTTTCAGGTACCTTTTTATTATAAACAATATGGTGCGACAACAAAGATTTTCTTTTTGTTCCAGGGAAGGAGGAGGAGGGGGAAGAGGCCAACACCATTCTCCTCATAGTCAACATACCTGGTTGGTCAGGTGACTTGTCAGATCATCAGAGCATGGATCATATATGTTGCAGGTTGATCTGGCGTAACCATGGTGAAAGAAGGCCATAAAAGGCGCGGTGCAGGCGATCAAGAAATAGGAACGGACATCAAACTTTCTCCCGTCCAAGAGTAAGGGCCTGACAACATAGCTGTTGGGATAAAAGGCAAGTGTTTGTTCGTGCAATTCTGCAGACGGATGTTTAATTCTCAGTGCTTCGAATCGGAAATGAATTTAATTTTTAAAAGCTAAAGTTTATTTATTAGTGTCACAAGTAAGGCTTACATTAACACTGCAATGAAGTTACTGTGAAAATCCCCTAGTCGCCACACTCTGGCGCCTGTTCGGATACACTGAGGGAGAATTTAGCACAGCCAACGCACCCTAACCAGCGCTTGTTTCGGACTTTGGGAGGAAACCGGAGCACCCAGAGGAAACCCACGCAGACACGGGGAGAATGTGCAGACTCCGCACAGACAGTGACCCAAGGCTGGAATCGAACCCGGGTCCCTGGCGCTGTGAGGTAGCAGTGCGAACCACTGTGCCTCCTCTATTTAAGACCTCTTTGAAAGATCCTGATTTTTTTGGGGGCGGCACAGGTGCAAAGTGCTGTCCTCCTGCGTCACCATGGAGCCAAGTAACACAAGTCAATCTACAAAGGCAGTATTGGGGTTGAGGTTAGGGGTTAGGGTCGGAGGAGGGGCGGTCCTATTAAAGCTGTCACCATTCTACCTTCCACTTATGTGATGCCTTACTCAAACTGACTGTGACTGTGTTTCCAGGGTTAATACCGAGAACCATGTCAGTCAGTAGGTGAGGTGGCGTGCAGTTAGTTGGTTTGACCAAAGAATCATAGAATCCCTACAAGTGCAGAAGGAGGTCATTCAGCTCATCGAGTCTGCAATGACCACAATCCCACCCAGGCCCTATTCCCTTAACCCCGCATATTTATCCTGCTAACGCCCTGACACTGGGGTCAATTTAGCATGGCCAAACAACCTAACCCACACATCTTTGGACTGTGGGAGGAAACTGGAGCACCCGGAGGAAACCCATGCAGACACGGGGAGAATGTGCAAACTCCGCACAGTGACTCAAGGCCAGAATCGAACCCAGGTCCCTGGAGCTGTGAGGCAGCAGTGCTAACCACTTTGCCACCGTGCTGGCCAGTACTCACGATGTAAGCATGTAAAAAGAAAAACAACTTGCACTTATACAGTCCTTTTCACGATTACTGACATCTCAAATTGAGCCAATTATATACTTTTGGAGTTTTAGTGTAGGAAACACGACAGCCAATTTGTACACAGCAAGCTCCCACAAACAACAATTTGATAATGACCAGATCATCTGGATTTTGTGGTGTTGATTGAGGGATAAGTACTGGTCAGGGGTTAACTCCCCTGCTCTTCTTCACAATAATGCCATGGGACCTTGTACATCCAACCAAGTTGTTTGCTGGGGCTTCAGGTTAACATCTCACCCGAGAGACAGAGACAGCATCTCCAACAGTGCAGCACTCCCTCAGTACCACACTGGAGTGTCAGTCTTGATTCATCAATCCCTGGACTGGGAATTGAACAGTAAGAAGTCTCACAACACCAGGTTAAAGTCCAACAGGTTTATTTGGAATCTCAAGCTCCTTCATCAGGTGAGTTCATCAGTCTTCACTTACCTGATGAAAGAGCTTGAGACTCCAAATAAACCTGTTGGACTTTAACCTGGTGTTGCGAGACTTCTTACTGTGCTTACCCCAGTCCAACACCGGCAACTCCACATCCTGCGAATTGAATCCAGAACTTTGTGACTCAGAAGCAACAGCACCACCAAATGAGCCGCGGCTTGAGGGACACATCGGTGCTGAGGGAAAGATCAGCTTGGGTCATCAAGCTTTCCCCCTATACCCGAGGCAGCTGGAGCATCACTGACCAGATACTTCCTCTTCTGACTCTTCCATATTAACGTGAGATTCCGATCACTCGCCACAGGAAATCTGTATGGCTCCCACAAAGAACAGTATGGGGGGAAAGATTTAACTCTGAAATACTCTTTGAATAATATCATTTTTGCTCTCTTTACCCTGAACCAGGGACTGACAATGCTGTAAGTTCGCAAAAAATATAACCGAGCACGGCGCTAACTAAACCACAGTCATTAAAGCAGATTGCTTGGTCATGATCTCATTGCTGTCTGGGGCATCTGGCTGTGTGAAAATTGGCTGCCTTGTTTCCTACATCTCAGCAGTGAACAGCACTTCAATGAACTGATTGGCTGTAAAGCACTTTGAGATTTTAAAGTAAAGTTTATTTATTAGTCACAAGTAGATTTACATTAACACTGCAATGAAGTTACTGTGAAATTCCCCTAGTCGCCACACTCCGGCGCCTGTTCGGGTACACTGAGGGGCAATTTAGCATGGCCAATCCATCTAACCAGCACGTCTTTCGGACTGTGGGAGGAAACCGGAGCACCCGGAGGAAACCCACGCAGATACGGGGAGAACGTGCAGACTCCAAACAGACAGTGACCAGAGCCAGGAATCAAACCTGGGTCCCTGGCACTGTGAGGCAGCAGTGCTAACCACTGTGCCACCGTGCTGCTCCCTGCTGCCCTCTGAGGTTATTGAAAGATGCTATATTGGTGCAAGATCTTTGAATCCAACGGGAGAATTTATCCCATTCCAGTTGATTTCCTTGTGGGACTTCAAATGTCAGGGGGGAGGGGGAACAGGAACAAGTGTAGCCTTCAGGTGAAGAAGGGTCAGAGGGCAGGCGATTGGATCAGGGCATGTAGACATAATTCAATTCCCATTGTAAACTTAAAGACTCAGAACTTGTCTTCACAATTCCACGATGAATATGCTCACTCATAAGTGTTTGTGGTACGGAGGATATTGGATTAGTCCCAAAAATGAGGTACAGGTATCGCGATTAACCCCCACCTATTGATTGCACTGTAAGCAGCCTCGTGATCTCTGCACCCAACCCGGTGCTCACCATCAGCTGGCTGCGTCAGCAGGGGCCCAACATTGTGAGTGGCGAGCACCACTTGAAGCAAGCCTGCACCTCTTAAAATGGAGGTGAATTGTGGCTGGACCGGATGCTGGGGATTGTAGTTGCAGAGAAATGTTTTTTTTGAAGGGCGGCATGGTGGCACAGTGGTTAGCACTGCTGCCTCACAGCTCCAGGGACCCGAGTTCAATTTCAGCCTTGGGTGGCTGTCTGTGTGGAATCTGCACGTTCTCCCCGTGTCTGCGTGGGTTTCCTCCAGGTGTTCCGGTTTCCTCTCACGGTCCAAAGATGTGCGAGTTAAATTGATTGGCCATGCTAAATTGACCTAGTGTCGGGGGGATTAGCGGGGTAAGTATGTGGGGTTACGGGAATAGGGCCTGGGTGGGATTGTGGTCAGTGCAGACGAGATGGGCCGAATGGTCTCCTTCTATGAAAAATCAGCTCTATTTTCTCCTACAGATGCTGTAAGACTGGTTTCCTCCCACAGTCCAAAGATCTGCGGGTTAGGTGGATTGGCCATGCTAAATTTCCCCTTAGTGTCAGGGAACTAGCTAGGGTCGGGTAAATGTATGGGGTTATGGAGATAGGGCCTGGGTGGGATTTGTGTTGATGTAGATTTGATGGGCCAAATGGCCTTGTTCTGCACTGCAGGATTCTATGATTCTATGATAAGATGTATAGGTTAGGGGGATTAATGGGGTAAATGCATGAATTATGGGGTAGGGTGAGGGATGAGCCTGCTAAGATGCTCTTTCAGAGAGCCAGTGAAGACTCAATGGGCTGAATAGCCTCCTTCTGAACTGTAGGGATTCTATGAGAATCTGACCCAAGAATGAGTGAGGAGTAGAATGCGAGAAAACGTGGGTTGTAAGGTTTTCAGAAACTGCACTGGAGATCTTGGTGGAGGAGATGGAAAGGTAGACAGATCGCCTTGCATCACCAGGAGGGAAGGAGGACCCCCCCACTCGACACAGTCAGATCGCAGAGGGAACAGATAGCCATGGAGGTCAGCGCCAGGAGTCAGGTCCTGAGGATGCAGTGTTGAATGATTTTCCAATGGCCTCACACAAGTGATTAAGATCAATGAATGCATCTTCAAAAGCCATAACCTACCAACTATACCAGTTACCTCAACCACCACTCAAATCACAACAACCCCATCACTCACCTACCAACAATCTCTATCAATAAGGCTGTGCACAATCAAATGTTTGATGCATCTAGGAAACTTGTACTTCTTTATGTATAATATGCTGTATCTGCTGTTCACAATGCAATCTCCTCTGCCTTGGGAGGACCAAACACAGGCTGGGTGGTCACTTTGTGGAACACCCCCCCCCGCTCAGTCCGCAAGCATGACCCTGAGTTTCCAGTCGCTTGCCATTTCAATTCTCCGCCTTGCTCCCACACTGACATTTCTGTCCCCGGCCTGCTGCAGTGTTCCAGTGAAGGCCAACACAAGCTGGAGGGACAGTCCCTCCTCTTCTGATTAGTCGCAACATTGAATTCGACAACTTCAGATCACAAACTCTATCCTCCATGTTGATTCTGTATTTTCGCCACATATCAGTCTGAATCCTGTTTTGCATTGTTTTGCTTTCAGACAGAACTGTTCATTATTCCATCACTCACACTCACTCTGGGCAAGTGCGTTATTTCTTTACTGCACCGTTACCTCTCCCTTTGCCTTTTGTTTCATGACATCTTTGTCATCTAATCTCTCCTGCCACCTACCCTATCCCAGATATTCCACTTTGTCCATCCTCTCCCCCCTTTCAATGATGTACGATGCGGAGATGCCGGCGTTGGACTGGGGTGGGCACAGTAAGAAGTCTCACAACACCAGGTTAAAGTCCAACAGGTTTATTTGGTAGCACGAGCTTTCGGAGCGCTGCCCCTTCATCAGGTGAGTGGAGACCAAAGGGGGTGGTATTTTATGGCCTCGCTTGTCCCGAAACCGTAAAATCCATCCCGAGGTCAACGGACCTTTCCATGGTCCGCCCCTCGCCCGCTCCGATTCCCGTGGCGGGCAGGGTGGTAAAACTCCGGCCAGGGAGTCACAGCAGTCTCACAGATCACTAGGATCGCTGGTGCTTCACCCCAGTGGGGCTGAGTGGCTCCATGGAGCACAGATCAGACATCTTCTCTCAGGAGGCATCGCGTCTCCTGCCAGCATGGCCATTCCACCAGTCTCCTTGCCCAGAATGCTGCCTGCAATGTTGAGATGGCACAGTCCTCGGCAACCTCCTCCACGGAGAGTCAGCAGCCACTGGAAGGGCACTGCCTTGGAGCATGAAGGCAAGAATACTCAATAGACAAGAACTAAGAGAATGGACAAGGGTTGGCTTTTGCATGCAATAGGATATGGTTTCATTTGTAGATTTGGTTTGGTTTTCATTGAGGCCAAGCAGGGAATAATGGTCAGGGACAGAGCAAAGGAAGGTGCGGGGCTGTTGGTGAACGGAGAATTGGCATTGCGATTATTGCACTCAGCTGAGTTCTCCACGGTCAGCCCAGGAAGAGAGCGACTGTACATTTGTCTCCTCTTTCCTCCTCCTCCTCTTTCTCCTGCTCCTGCCCTTACAGCTGGTGTCCTGGTCTGTCCCGTCGTGGTGAGCTGCATACAGCAGACCACCCAGAATCGTAACACCCGCTCTGCCGAAGACTGTGCCGGACTGTGCTATTCCTACTCTGTGTGGCCTCTGATCATTCTCCAAGTTATGCAGCATCTCAAGGGGAATGTCTGGGAGTGACTGTTTTGAACAGCCACACCGCTTCCTTTCAACTTTTCAATTCTCTGCCCCATCACGTTTCGAGTTGCAGCATGACTTTCACTGCGTGTGTTGTGCGTAGTTCGCACACCTGACTGATCATCCATGTCATCAGGAGATAGCTCTCGTCATCCAATAACCACCCTTTGATTGGACATCAAGGCTCAAATAAAGCTAGGATGGTGACAGCTGCAGAATGAAGGCATCATGACTGATGCGCTATCAATAAGGCGAAAGACTACCGATATGCCAATATAAGTGTAGGCTTTTATTCACAACAGAATCAGGAGCAGATGCCAACATATAACCAACCTGGACTGAACAAGGGGGAGGAGACAGCCACCTTTATACTAGGTGCTGAGGGGAGGACCCAAACTGGAAGGGGATGTGTCCAGGTATGACAAGCACACACAACGGCGGTCCATATAGGACAAAGGCACAACTGAGGTCCACCACAATGACCACTGTCAGGTTAGCCGGTGCTGACCTTCATCAATTGCTGCCTATAACCACACGCCAAAGCTGGGCATTGAGAGAGTTCAATCCCTTTCGGCTCCAGGATAGGGAAGAGTTGACACTGGGGCACCCACGTACGTGCAGTAAATGTGTCAATGCAACATGGGGAGGCTTGCATTCCCAGTGGAGATACTTGTTCACTCCACTCGCTTGCCTCTGGCAAGAGAAAATGAAACGCAGCCAACTCCCTCTGACTGGAGCCTCACTGATGTCCCAGACGCGACAGTGGACGGCAAACTATGAGATGTTGCAAATATCACCAGTTTCCGCCTGGTAGGAGCCTTCATGGGCACAGTCACCTTCTCTGGCAATATAGTCCTCATCCTGCTCTGAGGTTGCAGTTGTGGCTGCAAAAGCTGGAGGCTTTCGGTGAGGACATCCTTACTGAAGTGTAGACATGTCTCACACGGATCTTCATAGAGGTTCGGCTCAGAGAATTACTCCCTGAACATGTTGGGGACCTCCTGCTGGGAGCCCTTCTCCTCCTCTTCAAGCAGCTTATCCTACTCTGTGTGGCCTCTCATCATTCTCCAAGTTATGCCGCATCTCGAGGGGAATGACTGGGAGTGAGCAGCCACACCGCTCCCTTTCAACTTTTCAAAACTTGGAACAACTATACGAAGCACCAAATGCTTGTAAAATCAAAGGTACAGCCAGAAGAAATCAACCAGCAGCTAACCACTAAGTAGTTGGTCATCCCTTTACATAGCACTGAAAGCATGTTGAACTGTGCAA
This sequence comes from Mustelus asterias, assembly GCF_964213995.1. Lineage (NCBI taxonomy): Eukaryota > Metazoa > Chordata > Chondrichthyes > Carcharhiniformes > Triakidae > Mustelus > Mustelus asterias. The sequence continues at coordinate 11,263,502 of NC_135822.1, read as the reverse complement.
GCTTAAGAGAGGGCATAGGCTGGGGTATTGGTCTCCAAAACGGCACTGTTGCTGTCAAATCACAAACCTGTTCTGCACTTTTTTCAGTGGTAGTTCATTGTGCGTGTGCTAGCACCGACACCAATATGGCGCCCGATATATTTCACCCCATCAGTGTGGAAAGTGCCATGGATGCCATTTTGGAATCTAAGGACATTATTAAACCCACAAGCCAGAATTATCACCCAATGTTTTCACAAGGAAGGAGAAGATATAGTTACAGATGGACATGTTTACAAAGGGCATCTGCATCATAAATCTGAATCTGGAAATTTGCAATGAAAAGTTGACATGCATGCAGGCAGATGTAGGAGTTAGAGTCATGGGGCGGGATTTTATGGCCTCGCTCAACCCAAGACAGGAAAATCCCGCCCAAGGTCAGTGGACATTTCCATTGCCCCTTGCCCACTCCGGGCAGGGCGGTAGAATTCCGGCGATGGAGTCATAGAGATATATAGCATGGAAACAGGCCCTTCGGCCCAGCTCGTCCATTCTGGCCAGGTTTCTGAAACTGAACTAGTCCCATTTGCCTGCATTTGGTCCACATCCCTCTAAATCTTTCCCGTCCATGTACCTGTCCAAATATATCTTAAATGTTGCAATTGTACCTGCCTCTACCACCTCCTCTGGCAGCTCATTCCATATACGCAGCATCCTCTGTGTGAAAACATTGGCCCTCAGGTCCCTTTTAAATCTTTCCCCTCTCATTGTAAACCCTCTAGTTTTGGATTCCCCCTATCCTGAAGAAAAGACCATCGCTATTCACCTTATCTATGCCCCTCATGATTTTGAGTTGTAACACATTATAGGTGGAGCCATTTGTGACCCCATTTTTAAAAAAACTTTGATTGTGCTCATTCACCTTTGCACCACTCTGTGAATGATGGAATTGTATTGAGATGGTTTGATCACTGGGTTGTCTTCCACGCTTTGCACCTTGGCACGGAACACTGCTAGGTCTTCCCGAGACTTCAAGAGAAAGATTCCTCGACCCTCTTGTAAATTGGCAGGTTTACAAATCCAGATTTGCCCATCTGCGTCAAAGAATGGAAAACAGAAAGGAGAGATACGTAAAGGAAGCACTGTTTCTCCGTGATCATTCTGGGGAATGGATAACTGCCAGCTTGGGTCAACACTTGCTACAGAAAGCTAGGTAAGAAATCTCACGACACCAGGTTAAAGGTTTATTTGGAATCACGAGCTTTCGGAACGCTGCTCCTTTATCAGGCGAGTGGAGTCCAGGAGCAGTGCTCCGAAAGCTCCTGATTCCACATAAAACTGTTGGACTTTAACCTGGTGTTGTGAGACTTCTTACTGTGTCCAATGCCGGCATCGCCACATTGCAGAAAGTTATGAGGAGGCAGAGGGAGGTGGGGAGGAGACAGGGGGCTGGGGACGGCAGTGGGGAAGGGAGGTAGGCAGGGAGGAAAGGGGAGTAGGCGGGTGGGGAGGGGGGGCAGCGGTGGCGGTGTGGTAAGGTCAGACATTTTAGCCTCCAATTTAATTCATTCAAGTTTGGTAATGATGCACGGAAGGTGGATTCCGGAAAATGATTGGAGACTGGGGTTGGAGGAAGCGGGAGACAAGAGTCATTTTCCTGCTCCGACATCATTAAAGACATAACCATCGAAACAGTTTATTCCCCAGGGAGACCGAGGATAGATGAAGGACTCTCAACAAAAGGGACAATTTTTGCTTAATTCTCAGCACTTTCCTCTCCTAATTGTGGGAAAGGCAAGCAACGCCTGAATTCAAATTTAAGGACTCTTTTTCCAAAATTGTCTCAAGCCATGAAGATCAGACGTGGTGAGCAGTCTGTGCTGAGTTCTCTGGGCAACACGAGGCAGGCCTCAGTGCTTCTGGCTTTAGCAAGAAGCTTGTGCCTGGGTGTGGATTGGGGAGACGGGATTGGAACGACTCACAGTGCCATCTTTCAGGTGAGATGAGGGGGACATGTAAGAAATCATGACACTACTTTGAAGAAGAGCAGGGAGTTCTCCCCAGTGCAGGCAGATATGGGAGTTATAGAGTCATGGGGCGGGATTGTTTGGCCTCGCTCGACCCAAGACAGGAAAATCCCGCCCAGGGTCAATGGACATTTCCATTGCCCGCCCTTCGCCAATTCCGATTACATAGCGGGTGGGGCGGTAGAATTACAGCAATGGAGTCATAGAGATATATAGCACAGAAACAGGCCCTTCGGCCCAACTCGTCCATGCTGGCCAGGTTTCCTAAACTGAATGAGTCCCATTTGCCTGCGTTTGACCCACATCCCTCTAAACCTTTCCCATCCATGTACCAATCCAAATGTCTTTTAAAAGTTGTCCTGGTCAATATTTAGCCCTGAACAACGTGTCCAAAGATGTGTGGGTTAGGTTGATTGGCCATGCTAAAAATTGCCCCTTAGTGTCCTGGGATGTGTAGATTAGAGGGATTAGTGGGTAAAATATGTAGGGATATGGGGGTAGGGTCTGGGTGGGATTGTGGTCGGTGCAGACTCGATGGGCCGAATGGCCTCTTTCTGTACTGTAGGGTTTCTATGATTTCTATGATGAACATCACAATAACAGATTATCTGCTCATGATCACATTGCTGTTTGTGGGAGCTTGCTGTGCACAAATTGGCTCCTGTATTTCCTACAGTACAACAGTGGCTACATTTCCAAAGCTTTTCATTGGCTGTAAGGCACTTTGGGACATTCTGTGGTTGTGCAAGGTGTTACAGAAATCCAACTCTCTCTTATAGTTGCTACTTCAGGTTGCTGCACAGTGACCCAGTGTGAAAAGTGCATACAATCTGATGTTAAACTAAAGTAGATTTGGAAAAGCAAAATTGCAAATCTGAAACCAAAACAGAAAATGCTGCAGATACTCAGCTGGCCAGACAACATCGGCGGAGAGAGAAGCAAAGTTAACGTTCCAGGTATGTGGTCTCCTGTCAGAACTCCTATCAGGGTGGAACAGTTTATCAAACACTTGATATTCTATTAGTCTGTGACATTCACGTTCATAGCTAATGTACAGATAAATAGCTTAGTCCAGAAATGTTGGTGATTATAGATGCACCGTCCAAACACCATTGCATCAACAAATGAAACAAAGACACATCCTCCAGTTTCTCAAACTATCTTGAGGAACCATTCAGAATAATCATTGTTACGAATGATGTGACTGAGAGCAAAGGAATAAAAGCATAGAAACATAGAAAATGGGTGCAGGAGGAGGCCATTCAGCCCTTCGAGCCTACTCCGCCATTCATTATGATCATTGCTGATCATGCAATTCAATATTCTGATCTCACTTTCCCTTCATATCCTTTGATCCCCTTCGCCCTGAGTGCGAATCCCTATAGTGCTGAAGGAGGCCATTTGGCCCGTCAAGCCTGCACCGACCCACCAACAGAGCATCTTACCCAGGCCCTGTCCCCGTAACTCCACATATTTACCACACCAATCCTCCTAACCTACACATCTTGGGACACTAAGGGACAATTTAGCAAGGCCAATCCATCTAACTTGCACATCTTTGGACTGTGGGAGGAAATCGGAGCACACAGAGGAAACACACAGACACGGGGAGAACATGCAAACTCCACACAGTCACCCGAAGCTGGAATTGAACCCGGCTCCCTGGCATTGTGAGACAGCAGTGCTAACCACTGTACCACCATGCCGCCCTTCTAACTCCTTCTTGAAAACATACAATGCTTTGGCCTCAACTGCTTTCTGCAGTGGCAAATTTCACCGGCTCACCACTCTCTGGATGAAGAAATTTCTCCTCATCTCAGTCCAGAAGGTTTATCGTGTAAACGTAGACAATTAATTGGCCCTAGGCTAAATGTTGCTGGAAAATTGGCTAAGTTACAGACGACATGATGTGGAGATGCTGGCGTTGGACTAGGATGGATACAGTAAGAAGTCTCACAACACCAGGTTAAAGTCCAACAGGTGTATTTGGTATCGCGCGCTTTCTGAGCGCTGCTCCTTCATCAGGTGAGTGGCCACTCACCTGATGAAGGAGCAGCGCTCCGAAAGCTCGTGATACCCAAATGAACTTGTTGGACTTTAACCTGGTGTTGTGAGATTGCAGATTACACTGTGAGGAATCAAGGAAATTTGTCACAGGATACAAGACAGCGGGAGGCCAAAGTTTTAAGTGCCAGAGGTGTGAAATGAACAAATGGTTGTAAACAATCACCCATCACATGGGAAATAAGGAATAGTGATCGTGATGGATGGGAAGCCAGTGCGATTATTAGACGGTGACATCTCCACAACTTCACTAGAAATCATTCGCTAAGTATTGTTTGTTTAAACCTAAATCTGAGGAATTTGTATTTGGTATCAAAGGAAGGAAAAATATTGTGTGTGTTTTAAACAGGGTACCCTCTTGTAGCACTGATAAGCATTGGCATTTTATATATTGTTTAATAAAGAAGTGATTTGATTCAAGAATAACAGTGATGTGTCTATCAATTGACAAGAGAGACAGTCACAGTCAACAATCACCCCCAGTTCTGCACATCCCCCACCATCAGGAACATCATTCCTGCATCTATCCTGTCTAGTCCTGTTAGAATTTTATTGGTTTCTATGAGATCCCCCCTCATTCTTCTAAACTCCAGTGAATATAATCCTAATCGACTCAATCTCTCCTCATATGTCTGCCCTGCCATCCCAGGAATCAGTCTGGTAAACCTTCACTCCCTCCCTCTTTTAGAAAAAACATCCTTCCTCAGATAAGGAGACCAGAACCGCACACAATATTCCAGGTATGGCCTCACCAAGGCCCTTTATAATTGAAACAAGACATCCCTGCTCCTGTACTCGAATCCTCTCGCTATGAAGGCCAACAGACAATTTGTCTTTTTTACCACCTGCTACACCTATATGCTTAACTTCAGCGACCGGTGTACGAGGACACCCAGGTCTCGTTGCACATTCTCCTCTCTCAATCTATAGCCATTCAGATAATAATCTGTCGTCTGGTTTTTGCTGCCAAAGTGGATAATCTTACATTTATCCACATTATACTGCATTCGCCATTCATTTGCCCACTCACTCAGCTTGTCCAAATCACACTGAAGCATCTCTGCATCCTCCTCATAACTCACTCCCCCACCCAGCTTTGTGTTACCTGCAAATTTGGAGATAATACATTTAGTTCCCGCAACTAAATAATCAATATATATTGTGAATAGCTGGAGTTCTGGCACTGATCCCAGCAGTCCTCCACTAGTCATTGCCTACCATTTGTGGAAAGTCCCATTTATTCCTATTCTCTGTTTCCTGTCTGTCAAAGTTTTCTAGTCCATCTCTGCACGACCCCTAATTTCCTGTCTGTCAAAGTTTTCTATCCATCTCTACACTACCCCTAATCCCATGGGTTTGAATTTTACACACTAATATCTTATGCGGGACTTTGTCGAAAGAAGTCCATAAGTCCAAATAAATCCCATCCACTGGCTCCCCCTCATCAACTCTATTGTAAGACCATAAGACCATAAGACATAGGAGCAGAATTAGGCCACTCGGCCCATCGAGTCTGCTCCACCATTCAATCATGGCTGATATTTTTCTCATCCCCATTCTCCTGCCTCTTCCCCATAACCCCTGATCCTCTTATTAATCAAGAACCTATCTAGCTCTGTCTTAAAGACACTCAATGACCTGGCCTCCACAGTCTTCTGTGGCAAAGAGTTCCACTCTCTGGCTGAAGAAATTCCTCCTCATCTCTGTTTTAAAGGATTGTCCCTTTAGCCTGAGGTTGTGCCCTCTGGTTCTAGTTTTTCCTACTAGTGGAAACATCCTCTCCACATCCACTCTATCCAGGCCTCACAGTATCCTATAGTCAATAAGATCCCCCTTCATCCCTCTGAACTCCAACGAGTACAGACCCAGAGTCCTCAACCATTCGACCATTCAACTCTACTAATTACATCCTTGAAGAAATCCAGCAGGTTGGTCAAGCATGGTTTCCCTTTCGTAAACGTGGGCGGCACAGTGGTTAGCACTGCTGCCTCACAGCGGTTAGCACTGCTGCCTCACAGCGCCTGGGAATTGGGTTCGATTCCCGGCTTGGATCACTGTCTGTGTGGAGTTTGCACGTTCTCCCCGTGTCTGCGTAGGTTTCCTCCGGGTGCTCCGGTTTCCTCCCACAGTCTGAAAGATGTGATGGTTACGTACATTGACCCGAACAGGCACCGGAGTGTGGCAGCTAGGGGAATTTCACAGTAACTTCATTGCAATGTTAATGTGAGCCTTACTTGTGACTAATAAATAAACTTTATACTTTACTTTTATAAATCCATGCTGATTCTCTCTGATTCTACCACTGTTTACTAAATGCTCTGCTATAAAATCTTTGATAATGCACGCCAGAATTTTCCCCACTACCAACATCAACTTGGCTGGTCTATAATTCCCATTTTCGCTCTACCTCCCTTTTTAAATAGTGGGGTTACATTCGCTACCTCCAATCTGTAGGAACTGTTCCAGAGTCTGTAGAATCTTGGAAGATGACCACCAATACATCCATTATTTTTAGGGCCACTTCCTTAAGTACTCTGCGATATAGATTATCAGGCCTTAGGGATTTATCAGCCTTCAATTTCCCCAACACCATTTCTCTACTAATACTGATTTCTTTCAGTTCCTCCCTCTCACTAAACCCCGAGTTCCCCAACATTTCTGATGTTATCTGTGTCCTTCTTTGTGAAGACAGAACCAAAGTGTGTATTTAGTTAAAAGCAAAATACTGTGGATGCTGGAATCTGAAACACAGATAGAAAATGCCGGAAAATCTCAGCAGGTCTGACAGCAACTGTAGAGAGAGAATCAAACCAACGTTTTGAATCTGGATGATGCTTCATCAAAACTGAAGACAAGGAAAATCGGACAAGACTTCTACTGTCAGGGTGGGGGGGGGGGGGGGGGGGGAGGTGTGAGGGTGCTGTAACTGATAGAAAATTTACTTGGTCAGCCATTTCTTTGTTCCCCGTTATAAATTTCCCTGTTTCTGACTGTAAGGGACCTACATTTGACTTCACCGATCTTTTTATCTTCACATACCTATATAAACTTTGACAGTCAGTTTTTTTATGTTCCTTGCATCCATTTCTCATACTCTATTTTCCCTTTCTTAATCAATCCCTTGATCCTACTTTGCAGAATTCTAAACTGCTCCCAATCCTCAGGTCTGTTGTTAATTCTGGCCAATTTGTAGGCCTCTTCTCTGGATCTAATACGATATCTAATTTCCCTTGTCAGCCATGGTTTGGTTACCTTTTCCATTTTACTTCTGCACGAGACAGGAATAAATAAATGTTGCAGTTTACCCATGTGCTGTTTGAATGTTTGCCATTAACCTATCCACTGTCATCCCTTTAAGTAACATTTCCCAATCCATCATAGCCAACTCCATCTCATACCATCGTAGTTTCCTTTATTAAGATTCAGGAACCTCGTCTCAGAATCAACTATGTTACTCTCCATCTCGATGAAAAATTCTATCATATTATGGCCGCTCGTCCCCAAGGGCTCTCACACGACTAAATTGCCAATTATTCATTTCTCATTAGACAATATCCAATCTAGGATGGCCTGTTGATTAGCCCAATCTATATGCAGATTAAAATCATACATAAATACAAATGTTCATTTATCACATGCGTCTCTAATTTCCTGTTTAATGTCATTCCCACAATCAACACTACAGTTTGGGGGTCTATACACCACCCCTAACATTTTTTTGCCCCTCAGTGTTTCTCAGCTCTATCGATACAGATTCCACATTTTAAGAGCTTCCTCGTAATACATTAACTAATGGCATATTTTGGCATTATATTGTATATGTGTGTGTGTATACGCATATATGCACATTTACATATATATATCTTGCACACACACAAATACACACATACATGTGTAGAAAGGAGGATGTTCACATTATAGGGCATGTTGAGATATAAAGGGAGGAGGTATTGGAGGTTTTGAAAAACATTAAGGCGGACAAGTCCCCAGGGGCAGATAAGGTCTATCCCAGAATACCGAGAGAGGCGAGGGAAGAAATTGCTGAGGCCTTGGCCAAAATCTTTGTATCCTTTTTAGCCACGGACGAGGTTTCAGGGGATTGAAGAGTAGCTAACATTGTTCCCCTGTTGAAGAAGGGCAGTTGAGACAACTTGGGAAATTTCAGGCCTGTGAGCCTTACATCAGTGGTGGGGAAATTATTGGAGAAGATTCTTGGGACAGGATGTACTCACATCTGGAAGAGAATAGGCTTATTAATGATGGGCAGCATGGTTTTGTGAAGGGGAGGTCATGTCTCACAAACTTGATTGAGTTCTTTGAGGAACTGACAAGAAACATTGACCAGGGCAGGGCAGTGGATGTTGTATACATGGACTTTAGTAAAGCCTTCGATATGGTTCCTCATGGCAGGCTGATGCAGAAGGTGAAGTCATCTGGGATCCATGGTGAGCTGGTAAGATGGATGCAAAATTGGCTTGGGCATAGAAAGTAGAGAGTAGCAGTGGAAGGGTACTTTCCTAACTGGAGGTCTGTGACAAGCGGTGTTCCACAAGGATCAGTGCTGGGGCCTCTGTTGTTTGTAATATATATAAATGTTTTAGAGGAAAATGTAGGTGGTCTGATTAAGAAATTTGCAGATGATACAAAAATTGTAGGATAGTGAGGGGGATTGTCAGAGGATGCAGCAGGACATAAATCGGCTGGAGACCTGGGCCGAAAGATGGCAGATGGAATTTAACCTGGACAAATGTGGGGTGATGCGATTTGGAAGGCCTACTGCAGAAGGAAAGTATACAGTAAATGGTAGAGCCTTTAGAAATATTAGCATACAGAGGGATCTGGGCATGCAGATCCACAGTTCCCTGAAGGTGGCAATTCAGGTGGACAAGGTGGTTAAGAAGGTGTATGATATGCTGGCCTTCATCAGTTGGGGCGCTCAGTATAGGAATTGAAAATCATGTTGCACCTGTATAAGACTTTGGTTAGGCTACATTTGGAGTATTGTGTACAATTCTGGTCACCACACTAGTGGAAGGATGTTGATGCATTGGAAAGGGTGCAGAAGAGATTTACCAGGATGTTGCCTGGTTTGGAGGATATGGACTATGAAGAAAGGTTGAACAAACTTGAATTGTTTTCATTGGAGCGTCGGAGGATGAGGGGGGACCTGATAGAGGTTTACAAGATTATGACAGGCTTGGATAGAGTGGATAGTCAGAGTCTTTTTCCAGGGTCAATTAGTTGGGGGCATAGGTTGAGAGTGAGAGGGGGAAAGTTTAAAAGAGATGTAAGGGGCAAGTTTTTCACACAGCAGGTGGTGAATGCCTGGAACGCGCTGCCGGAGGAGGTGGTGGAAGCAGATTCTATAACAACGTTCAAGAGGCATCTGGATAGATACATGAATAGCCAGGGAATAGAGGGATATGGACCATGTAGAGGCTAGAAAATATTAGATTAGAGAGGCACCTGTGTCGGCACAGACTTGGTGGGCCGAAGGGCCTGTTCCTGTGCTGTACCGTTCTTTGTTCTTAGTACATATATATTACGAATATATACATGTGTTATAGTGATAGTTTGAGGATAAAGGGTAAACCTTTTAGAACGGAGGTGAGGAGAAATTTCTTCGTGAATGTGTGGAATTCACTACCACACAATGTAGTTGAGGCCAAAATGTTGTGTGATTTCAAGAAGAAATTTAGATATTGCTCTTGGGGCTAAAGGGTTCAAGGGATATGGGGGGAAAAGGGGGATCAGGATATTGAATTTGACGATCAGCCATGATCAAGATGAATGGCAGAGCAGGCTGAAAGGGCCGAATGGTCTACTCCTGCTTCTAGTTTCTATGTTTCGACATACGTTGATCACAGTTGAAAGGGAAAGCAATAGAATACTGTATAAATTATATCATTTCATACCTTGTGATAGAGGTAAGACAAGTGGTTTGAATATACCATGTACAGTGCGGTGAAACATTAGTTCCTGCCTGCAACTCCAAACATGGGGAAGAGGAGAAAACAACTTTGTAAAATTGGGAGGAAGAAAGACTTTACCTCTGAAGGTATCAAAAAAGGCTTGGCGATCTGTTGGCAAATCAATGCGATACGACTCAGGGAAAAAATCATCCAGTCTTATGGACTTACTACATAACATGAGAAAAAGAGAAAGTCACAGAGTGCAGACGTGCAACCATTAAAAATACATTCAAACTCACAGGGCAGTTGTATTGAGATAACTTAATGAAAAAAGAGCTAATCCCTGGTCACAAAGCATTAGCTACAAATTAGGCTTGATATCAGAAACACGAAATTCCTTCCAGTGCACCAGGATTTTTGAATAGATTCACTGAGGCTTCAGATTTGGCACATACAGCAGCCAACTGCACCAATAAGACACACCCAAGATGGTGACTTGACGCTGGAGCGATGTTTTGCCAGCTCTTGATAAATGCTGGAGTGAGATGATGTCAAGGACACCAACATGTGCTTTCTGTTCACCCACAGGACGTGAGTGTCACTGGCTCGGCCAGCATTTATTGCCCATCCCCTGAGAAGGTGGTGGTGAGCTGCCTTCTTGAAGCACTGCAGTCTGTATGGTGCAGGTACACCCACTGTTGCAGCATATTGACCGAGCAACAATGAAGAAGTGGCGATATATTTCCGAGTCAGGATGTGCGGGGCATGGAGGGGAACTTGCAAGCGGTGATGTTCTGATACAGTCCACTCTCACCTCACCTCTGGAGTTCAGCTCTTTTATCCAATCTTTGGCCAAGACTGAAATGAGGTCAGGATAGATCCTGGCAGAATCTGAACTGAGCGTCAGTGAGCAGGTTATTGCTGAGTAAGTAATGTTTAATAGTACAGTCAACAGCCCTTTTCATCAGTTTACTGATGATGGAGAGTAGACTGATGGGGTGGTGATTGGCCGGGTTGGATTCGTCCTACTCTTTGTGGACAGGACATATCTGGGCAATCTTCCACATACCAGGGTAAGATGACAGTGTTGTAGCTATGCTAAAACAGCTTGGGTAGAGCAAGGCTAGTTAAAGTTAAAAAAGTTAAAGTTTATTTATTAGTCATAAGTAAGGCTTACATTAACACTGCAATGAAGTTACTGTGAAATTCCCCTAGTCGCCACACTCCGGTGCCTGTTTGGGTCAATGCACCTTAATCAGCATGTCTTTCAGACTGTGGGAGGAAACCAGAGCACCCGGAGGAAACCCACGCAGACACGGGGAGAACGTGCAAACTCTACACAGACAGTGACCCAAGGCCGGAATTGAACCTTGGTCCCTGGCGGTGTGAGGCAGCAGCGCTAACCACTGTGCCACCATGCAGAGTCTTCTCCTCCAATTAATTGTCCATCACCATTCATGACTGGATGTGGCAAGAGAGCAGAGCTTTGATCTAATCCATTGGTTGTGGGATTGATTAGCTCTGTCTGTCATTTGCTGCTTACTCTGTTTGGCACACAAGCAGCCCTGTGTTGTAGCTTCACCAGATTGACACCTCAGTATTAGCCATGCTTGGTGCTGCTCCGGGCATGGCCTCCTGTACTCTTCATTGAAGCAGGGTTGATCCCCTGACTTGGTGGTAATGATAAAGTGGGGGATACGCTGGGCCATGGGGTTACAGATCGTGACTGAACACAATTCTGCTGGTGCTGGTGGTCCACAGTGCCTCATGGGTGCCTCATGAGTTAGATCTCTTTGAAATCTATCCTATTCAGCACAGTCGTAGTGCCACACAAGACAATGGAGGCTTTTCATAATGTGAATACAGGACTTCATCTCCACAAGGACTGTGCAGTGGTCACTCCTACCAATATTATCAAGGACAGATGCATTTGTGACAGGAAGATTGGTGCGGAGGAGATCAAATAGGTTTCTCCCTCTTTTTGGTCCCCTCACCACCTGTGACAGACTCTGCCCAGCCATTGAAGTCTTAGCCAGCTCGGACAGTAGTAATGCTGTTGAACCGATGGACATTGGAGTTCGCCAACACAGATTTCATTCTGTGTCCTTGCCACCTGCAGTGATCCTTCCAATTGTTGTTCAACATGGAAAAACACTAATTCATCAGCAGAGGTGGTGGTGGGGGGGGGGTAGTGAGGCACACGGCAATCAGAAGGCAATTTCCTTGCCCATGTTTGACTTGGTGCCATGACACATCATGTGGTCCAGAGACAATGCTGAGGAGACTCAGGGCAACTCCCTCCTGACTCCATACAACTGTTTCCACCTCTGCTGGATCCATCCTGCTGACAAGACATACCCAGTGATATTGTCAGCACTCATGTACTATCAGGGTCAGGGACATTGGATAAGAGCAAATTACTGCGGATGCTGGAATCTGAAATCAAAAGAGAAAATGCTGGAAAATCTCAGCAGGTCTGGCAGCATCTGTGAGGAGAGAAAAGGAAAAGCTTTGCCAAAGGGTCATCTGGACTCGAAACACCAGCTCTTTTCTCTCCTTACAGATGCTGCCAGACCTGCTGAGATTTTCCAGTGTTTTCTCTCTTAGGGTCGGGGACATTTGTTGAGTGTGATTATATCAGACTGCTGCTTGACCAGTCTGTGGGACAACTCTCCCAATTTTGGCACAAGTCCCCAAGTGCTAGCAAGTAGGACTTTGCAGGGTCAATAGGGCTGGGTTTAGCATTGACATTTTTGGTGCCTAGGTCGTTATAATTGCTTTTTATATAGACTTTCTAATGGTTTGATGCAACTGAGTAGCTTGCTAAGCCATCTCAGAGATCAGTTAAGGTTCAACCACATTGCTGTGGGTCTGGAGTCACAAGTAGGTCACAGTGGATAAAGAATGGCAGATTTCTTCCCCTAAAGAGCAGCAGCGAAACAGATTATTGGAAATGACAATTGACAATGATTTCATGAGTACGGTTATCAAAAGATGCTTTTAATTACAGATTTAATATTAGTTCTTTAAAATTCCACCAGCTGCCATGGTGGGATTTGATCCCAGTTCCTACAGCCTTAGCCTCAGCTGCTGGATAACTAGTCCAATGACATTGTGGGCACTATCTCCCCGAATGACATTTGTCATCACAAATATGCAAACTAGAGTTTAACTGCTCGAAACATCACCACATATGCAAGCTTAAAAGTTAACAAAGGACATGACCTGCATTTGAAGTGGGTGAATTCGAAACTAATCTGCAGAGACAATGAAGAGGATGTTATTTTAGATTCACTGAACCGCAGTGCATAAATCTCAATTATCTAATTAGTTGGTTAAATCGCTGAATCGTTCCAGGAGGTCTATTACTCAACTCTTGGGGACACTGTCCAGGCCACAGAGCTATTGGCCAGAAGACTTACTGTGAACACACGCCTTTTGAATACTTAATTGCTATCCGCTCGTACTCCTTGAGGGAACTGCAGAGGCCAGCCTTTGAGGTTAGGATCCTGTTGTTTGGTATCTGGTTTAATATCTGCCTACCTGTCGGAATGACACAAACCAAAGGCACAAATGTTAAATGGACATCAATCAACAAGATACATTGGCCCAGAATTTGCTGAGATAGTTGTCGGAGATTTTAGCAACACCGTATTTTAAAATGGTTTTCTTATATTTCCTTGCTGCCCGAATCTGAACTTTACATCAGTCAGTCAGCAGTTGTTAGGAGGTGATGGCACTGGATTGGTAAACCAGACACCCAGCTCTGAAGAAGGGTCATATGGATCCGAAACATTCACTCTATTTCCCTCTCCATAGGTGCTGCCCAACCCGCTGAGTGTTTCCAGCATTTTCTCTTTTTACCCAGGGTAACGCTCTGGAAATTCGGGTTCGAATCCCACAACTACAGATAGTGAAATCTGAATTCATTAAAAATCTGGAATTATAAGTCTACGGATGACCATGAAACCATTGTCGATTGTTGTAAAAATCAATCTGTCCTTTATAGGGATGGAAATCTGCCATTCTTACCTGGTCTGGCCTACACACACATGACTCCAATGTGGTTGACTCTTAATTAAATGGGGGGAATTCTCACGTCCTGCCCCTCACGGGAATCATAGCGGATGAGGAACGGACCAAGGCAAAGGTCTGTTGACCTCAGGCAGGATTCTCTGGTTTTGGGGTGGGCGCAGCCAGAGAATGCCACCCAGGCTCTCTGAAATGGCCTAACAAGCCACTCGGTTCAAGGGATGGGCAATAAATGGGCAATAAGTGTCAGCCATCAATGCCCACAACCCACAAGTGAATTTTTAAAAAGTTCTTCGAACTTTCACAGTCTGATACTCAAGAAGATAAATGGTAAACGGGGTACAGACAAAGAACAGGTCAGGTATTAATCAGTCTTATTTTTCAATAAACTGTGAATAACTTACACCATGATGGATATTACTCTTTAAGGAAGATCCAAACAGGGTAAGATTGATGACTATAAAGATGATGGCCGGTGTAGATAAGAGGGGCTGAAGGGCCCCTTTCTGTGCTGTAATACTCTATGGCCGCAATTCTCTGGCCGATTTGGCACTCAGCCAAATCTCTGTCCACTGCAGTGGGACTGGAGAATCCCACTGGCATGAATGGTCAAAGAATCCCACCCGATGAATTTATAAAGACTGGTAGAGATACCTAATGATGTGAGGGACAAGAATTACATCTTTAACTTAGGAAATTGTCCCGCTGTACCTTCGAGAGGTGGGGAATAAAAACAACCAGCTATTGAGGAGGGTGAGTGGAGGGAACAAAAAGACTGCCTGAAAAGTTGCTGTTAGATTCAAATTATTTAACTTTTATGTTGAGCAGGTTGGGATTCCCAGTCTGACACTGGGGGGGGGAATTTTTCCATCTCACCTGTCACAGAAATTGCAGCGGGCAAGAGGCAGACCGTGCAAAGGTCCGTTGATCTCGGGCGGGTTTTTCTGGTTTTGAGGCGAGCGCAGCCAGAAAATCCCACCCTTGGTCCAAAGATGTGCGCGTTAGGTTGATTGGCCATGCTAAATTGCCCCTTAGAGTCAGGGGGATTCGCAGAGTGAATGCGTGGGGTTACAGGAATAAGGCCTGGGTGGGATTGTTGTCAATGCAGGCTCGATGGGCTGAATGGCCTCCTTCTGCACTGTAGGGATTCTATGATTCTAATGTTCGCCGGTGCCAGGATGAGCATTTGCTCCTGACGTCTTTTTCTTCAGCTTTGCCTCACCTAAGTCGCTTGTCGCCTAGCCAAGCCACAGACAGTTTGACTGGGTAGACAGGCTCAGCAATTCGGAGCCTCAATATCTACGTTCTGTTTCTCTTTGTTGTGTCATTGTAAATGCAGCTGGGCAACCCTGCTTGATTTCAGTGGGAATGGCAAGTCTCACCCACAACACTGCCCCCTTGTGGAGAAATTCTAAAGTTTTAACGTTTATTTATTAGTGTCAAAAGTAGGCTTACATTAACACTGCAATGAAGTTACTGTGAGAATCCCCTAGTCTACATGCCCCGGTCTACATCAATGGGGATGAAGTAGAAATGGTCAAGAGCTACAAGTTTTTAGGTGTCCAGATCACCAACAACCTGTCCTGGTCCCCCCCATCCCGACACTATAGTTAAGAAAGCCCACCAACACCTCTACTTTCTCAGAAGACTAAGGACATTTGGCATGTCAGCTACGACTCTCACCAACTTTTATAGATGCACCATAGAAAGCATTCTTTCTGGTTGTATCACAGCTTGGTATGGCTCCTGCTCTGCCCAAGACCGCAAGAAACTACAAAGGATCGTGAACGAAGCCCAGTCCGTCACACAAACCAGCCTCCCATCCAATGACTCTGTCTACACTTCCCACTGCCTTGGCAAAGCAGCCAGCGTAATTAAGGACCCCATGCACCCCGGACATTCTCTCTTCCACCTTCTTCTGTTGGGAAAAAGATACAAAAATCTGAGGTCACGTACCAATCGACTCAAGAACAGCTTCTCCCCTGCTGCCATCAGACTTTTGAATGGACCTATCGCACATTAAGTTGATCTTTCTCTATACCCTAGCTATGACTGTAACCCTACATTCTGCACTCTATCGTTTCCTTCTCTATGAACGGTATGCTTTGCCTGTATAGCGCGCAAGAAACAATACTTTTCACTGTATACTAATACATGTGACAATAATAAATCAAATCAAATCAAATAATTGCCACATTCCAGCGCCTGTTCGGGTGCACTTAGCATGGCCAATGCACCTAACCAGCACGTCTTTCGGACTGTGGGAGGAAACCAAAGCACCCAGAGGAAACCTATGCAAACATGAGGAGAGTGTGCAGACTCCACACAGACAGTTACCCAAGCTGGGATTCAAACCCGGGCCCCTGGTGTTGTGAGGCAGCAGTGCTAACCACTGCCCCTTGTTGGGGAAAAGCACTGAGGATAAACACATCAGGCTCACCTAATTCTTTAGATATAAAAGGCAGAAGCTTGTGGAGGCAACAAGGGTCTCAGCCACCAGCTGGAGACTGGACAAGAGCCCCATGTCACCTCTTTTCAGATTGACCCCTCTGCACCAGAATCATGGGAGTCCAGGTGCTGAAGTCCCGCCCACCGAGAGTTGCTGGCCAATCACAGGCTGGCAGCTCTATAGAACAGCAGTGCCACTGGGAAGGCAGTGGCTGCTGCTGGAATGACAGCCAACTGAGGCTGACTATCCTCACTCATTTAGTCCCTCTAACCTCCATCTTACCTGGACGGAAGTTTTGGTAGTTGGAAAGCAGTCTGTATTCTGACCATTTGAATATGTAGTCGCCTCTGTTGTTGTCAAAGATTCGCTTCCATCCCCTGTTCTCGCAATAGCTGACAACTCTGCATTAAAAAGAACTCGTGTGAGGTTTCATGGGTTCCTTCATGTGGAAAAAGAGCTGAAACAGACCATCTTTCCTGCACAGAGTCATTGAGTCTTACACAGCATGGAGCGAGGCCATTTGGTGTATCATACCTGCGTTGGCTCTTTGCAAGGCCTATTCAATTTACGCCCCACCCTCGATTCCACCCAATAACCTGAAAATTAGTTCTCTTCAAAGACATCCAATTGCATTTTGAAAGTTCAGATGAAATATGATTACACCACCCTTTCGGGTCGCATGTTCCAGATCGCAAAAACACTTTGCGTGAAATCACCATTTTTATTTTATCATGGGATGTGGGTCTCATTGGCAAGGCCAGCATTTATTACTCATCCGCAAATGTCCTTGAACTGAGTGGTTGGCTCGCCCATTTCAGAGGGCAGTTGAGTCAACCACATTGTGTGGATCTGGAGTCACATGTGGGCCAGACCAGGTAAGGACACAAGAACACAAGGAATAGAAGCAGGAGTCGGCCACCAGGCCCTTCAAGCCTGTTCCGCCATTCAATACGATCATGGCTGACCTATGCCGGCCTCAACAGATTTCTTTCCCTAAAGGACATTAGTGAATCAGATTGGCACCAACAAACTGCTGGAAGGTTCACATTAGACTAGCTTTCAATTCCAGATTTATCAGTTTAAACCCACCAGCTGCCTTGGTAGGGTTTGAACCGGTGACCCAGAGTATGAGCCTGGTCTTCTGGATGAGTGAGATTGTCACTGCGGCACCACCTCCCCCAATTATCTTGGATCTAGAACCTCTGGTTATTGTTCCACTTGCCTGAGAAAATGGTTTCTCCTTCATAATCCTTATACTTTTAAATACATTTACTTAATCTTCTCTGACTTAAGGAGAACAACCCCAGTTTACTTGGAGTCTCTCATTACTGGTACCATTTGGTGGGTACGTGATATTGTCACTTGGACTAGTAATCCGGAGAGAGACTCAGATCAATGCTCCGGTGAATCTAGATTCGACAGATGATGAAATTTGAATTCAATATAAATCTGGAATTGAATTTAAAAAGTCTAACGATGACCATGAAACGGCACAGGTAGCCGGGTTCGATTCCGGTCTCAGGTGACCGTCTATGTGGAGTTTGCACCTTCTCCCCGTGTCTGTGTGGGTTTCCTCCGGGTGTTCCGGTTTCCTCCCACAGTCCTCAGGTGTGCAGTTCAGGTGGATTGGCCACGCTAAATTGCTCCTTAGTCTCCAAAGATGCATAGGTTAGGGGGATTGGCCATGCAAAATTGCCCCTTAGTGTCCAAAGCTGTGTAGGTTAGGGGAATTGGCCATGTTAAATTGCCTCTTAGTATCCAAAGTAGGTTTGGACGGTTGGCAGGTTAAATATGTGAGGTTACAGGGATTGGGCCTGGGTGGGATGCTCTGGAGAGTTGGTGCAGACTCAATGGGCCGAATGGTCTCTTCCGCACTGTAGGGATTCTATGAAACCACTTCTGATTGTCGTAAAAACCAATCTGTCAATCTGCCATCCTTTCCTTGTCTGGTACGTACATGTGACTCCAGACTCCCAGCAATGTGGTGAACTCTCTGAAACAACCCAGCAAGAGCAAAGGTTTCAGCTTGATGCCCTTTCTTCTGAAGTGGAAACGGTTAAAGATGCAGCAGGATTTAATCAGGTGCTGAGGCAAGGAGGAAGGGAGCAAAAGGGAAAGGTCCGAGAAAGGGTGAACTCAGGTGAGATTAAATGACAAAAGGCAGGATGGTGCAAGATGATAATGGGACAATAAAAGAATGAAAGAATGTGTCGAAAGAGGTGTAGGTGGGGAAATGAAGAATGATTACCATCAGCAGCTATCCAAACACAAAGAAACGAGAGCGGGGCTGATGATCTGAAACTGGTGAACTCAGAGTTGGGTTTGGAAGGCTGTAAAAGTGCCCAATTGTACGACAAATTGCCACAGACATAAATTAAGCTTCACTTGAGGGCACAGTGGTGGGTAGGAGTGGAGAATTGAAATGATACTTGCAAATTAAATAGACATGAAAATAACTTTTATTTTATTCATTCATGCATTGTGGGGCTTCGAAGGTCTTTTAAGAGTCTGGAGTTACACATAGGCAAGACCAGGTAAGGATGGCAGAGTTGTAGGCTGCAAAGAGACATAGATAGGATGCAAAGCTGGGCTGAAAAATGGCAAATGGAGTTTAACCCTGATAAATGTGAGGTGATTCATTTTGGTAGGACTAATTTAAATGTGGATTACAGGGTCAAAGGTAGGGTTCTGAAGACTGTGGAGGAACAGAGAGATCTAGGGGTCCATATCCACAGATCTCTAAAGGTTGCCACTCAAGTGGATAGAGCTGTGAAGAAGGCCTATAGTGTGTTAGCTTTTATTAACAGGGGGTTGGAGTTTAAGAGCCGTGGGGTTATGCTGCAACTGTACAGGACCTTGGTGAGACCACATTTGGAATATTGTGTGCAGTTCTGGTCACCTCACTATAAGAAGGATGTGGAAGCGCTGGAAAGAGTGCAGAGGAGATTTACCAGGATGCTGCCTGGTTTGGAGGGTAGGACTTATGAGGAAAGGTTGAGGGAGCTAGGGCTGTTCTCTCTGGAGCGGAGGAGGCTAAGGGGAGACTTAATAGAGGTTTATAAAATGATGAAGGGGATAGATAGAGTGAACGTTCAAAGACTATTTCCTCGGGTGGATGGAGCTATTACAAGGGGGCATAACTATAGGGTTCGTGGTGGGAGATATAGGAAGGATATCAGAGGTAGGTTCTTTACGCAGAGAGTGGTTGGGGTGTGGAATGGACTGCCTGCAGTGATAGTGGAGTCAGACACTTTAGGAACATTTAAGCGGTTATTGGATAGGCACATGGAGCGCACCAGGATGATAGGGAGTGGGATAGCTTGATCTTGGTTTCAGATAAAGCTCGGCGCAACATCGTGGGCCGAAGGGCCTGTTCTGTGCTGTACTGTTCTATGTTCTATGTTCTATGTTCCTTCCCTAAAGAACATAGTACAACAATCGACCATTAGACTTTTAATTACTGATTGTTTGAATTCAAACTTCACCATCTACAGTGGTGGGATTCGAACCCAGAACATTGAATACTTTTATATCGAGTATAAAAGTTGACAATTTATGTTACAGTTGTATAAAATGTTGGTCAGGCCACATTTGGAATACTGTGTCCAATTCTGGTCACTACGCGACCAGAAGGATGTGGAGGCTTTGGAGGGAGTACAGAAAAGGTTTACCAGGATGTTGCCTGGTATGGTGGGTATTAGCTGTGAGGAGAGATTGAATGAACTGGGATTGTTCTCCCTGGAAAGACGGAGGCTGAGGGGCGACCTGATAGAAGTTCATAAAATTATGAGAGCTATAGATAGGGTGAACAGTTGGAAGCTTTTTCCCAGGGCAGAAATGATAATTACAAGTTCAAGATAAGGGAGGAAATGTTCAGTGGAGATGTGCGGGGGAAGTTTTTTACAGAGGGTGGTGGAGGCCTGGAATGCACTGCCAAGTTTCTTCCGTCGGGAAAAAGATACAAATGTCTGAGGTCACATGCCAACCGACACAAGAACAGCTTCTTCCCTGCTGCCAGCAGACTTTTGAATGGACTTCCCTTGCATTAAGTTGATCTTTCTCTGCACCCTAGCTATGACTGTAACACTACATTCTGGGGTCTCTCGTTTCCCTCTCTATGAACAGTATGCTTTGTCTGTATAGCGCAACAATATTTTTCACTGTATGCTAATACATGTGACAATAATAAATCAAATCAAATCAAGTGAGGTGGTTGAGGCAGTTACATTAGTCACATTTAAGATGTATCTTGATAGGCATATGAACAAATGGGGAACAGAGGGATATAAGTAGTTGGTTTAGACAGGTAAACGTGATCAGCGCAGGCTTGGAGGACCGAAGGGCCTGTTTTTGTGCTGTACTGTTCTTTGTTCTCTTTGTAATGACACCGGGGGTGGGATTTTCCAGCCACGCTCGCCCCAAGACCAGAAATTCCGGCCCGAGGTCAACAGACTTTCGCATGGTTCTGTCCCGCCCGCTACGATTGCCGTGTTGGGCAGGACAGGAAGATTCCGGTCTGGGTCTCTGGAGCACTAGCCCACTAACAATACCAGTAGGCCACTGCCTCCCCCCTAAATTAAAAAGGCCTAAAGACTGGGAGAGACCTAACACAAAAAGAAAGCGCAAGCAATTACAGGTAGACCTTGGATCAGATCTGAACCATCTGATCTGTGGAGATACTATTCCCAGAACCCAACTGCTAGTTATAATGCAGTCACTACTTTGTATTAGTCACAGTTAATTAAATACTCATACGTTTAATTAGATACAAGTATGGTTAATTAAATACTAGTATTTCTCTTGCACATTGATTGAGATATACAAAAAGCTAATTACTGTGGTGAAAACTTAATTAAACTAAGCCAGCCAGCCATTCAGACACAAATTTCATTGTAATTGATGTGTACATTGCGAGTGCAATTTAAATTCAGCTGGTTTGGGTAGACTTTTTTGACCCTTATTAGCTTCAGCAGTGTTTATAGTGTGTTCTGAAGTGAGAGAGCACTTGAATGAGTGAAACCAAAAGAGAAAATGCTGGAAGATCTCAGCAGGTCTGAGATCCAAGCCCTTTGGGGTCATCTGGACTCGAAACGTCAGCTCCTTTCTCTCCTTACAGACGCTGCCAGACTTGCTGAGATTTTCCAGCATTTTCCTGTCCTGCCCAACACAGCAATTGTAGCGGGTGGCATGGTAGCACAGTGGTTAGCACTGCTGCTTCACAGCTCCAGGGACCTGGGTTCGATTCTCGTCTTGGGTCACTGTCTGTGGAGTTTGCACATTCTCCTCGTGTCTGCGTGGGTTTCCTCCGGGTGCTCTGGTTTCCTCCCACAGTCCAAAGATGTGCGGGTTAGGTTGATTGGCCATGCTAAAATTGCCCCTTAGTGTCCTGGGATGCGTTGATTAGAAGGGTTAGTGGGTAAAATATGTAGGGATATGGGGGTAGGGCCTGGGTGGGATTGTGGTCAGTGCAGACTCGATGGGTCGAATGGCCTCTTTCTGTACTGTAGGGTTTCTATGATTTCTCTTTTGGTTTCAGATTCCAGCATCCGCAATAATTTGCTTTTATTACTTGGGTGACTGCCTGTATGGAGTTCGCATATTATCCCAGTGTCTGCGTGGGTTTCCTCCCACAGTCCAAAGATGTGCAGGGTAGGTTGATTGGCCACACTAAATTGCCCCTTAGTGTCCCAAGATGTGTAGGTTAGGGGGATTAAATGTGTGGGGTTATGGGGATAGGGCAGGGGGGCCTGGGTAAGATGCTCTGTTGGTGAGTTGGTGCGGACATGATGGGCCGAATGGCCTTCCTTTGCACTGTAGGGATTTTATGGTTCTATGATTCTATGTCTGGAAGATGCGGATATTCAGGTCAAGAAACGCACAACAGCAATCCTGCCATGCTTCTTCACCTCTGTGGTATATGCAGAAGGGGCCAGAGAGAAAGAGGAGGGAGAGAAAGAGAAGGAGAGGGAGAGAGAAAGCAAGAGATGCAGAAATAGAGAGAAAGAAAGAGGAGAGAGAGAAAGAGTAGGAGAGAGAAAGAGAGAAAGGGAGAGGCACAGAAATGGAGAGAGAGAAAGGAAAGAGAGAAAGGGATAGAAAAATAAAAGGAGTGAGAAAGAAACAGTGGAAAGAGTAGAGAGAAAGAAACAGATACAGATAGACACTGAGATTGGTGCCTTTGATAATGATTAAGGAGAGACCCTGATGCCTGAGCTGAAGACATCTTCAAAATCATAGACTTTGAAACAGAGGAGGTCATTCAATCCATCATGACATCTTAATGTGTGAGAATAAAACAGCATCAGGTTAATGTTCAGCAGCCACCAGCTGTTTATTGAATATTCTTAACTTACATCTTTTGAAGAACGTGTTGAAAGTTGGAATAACATGAACCAGCGCATTCATTAAAGAGGATATCATAGTCGGACCACCTATCAGTTAAGGAGGCATCAAGTTGCAAGGCGTGCAATGAAACTCTACTCTTATACCTACAGGTCACTTCCATTTGTGCCTCCAACGTAATAGAAAGGCCCATAATCCCTCAGATCGTCGGATTTCCTGTGCTTGCTGGGCCTGGGGCTCATGTTGTCGATTGTCTTCTGGTTCATGGCGCTGGTAGATACCTTTGCATTCTCAGTGGCTCCAGTAAGATAAGCTTTGTGAGCGGCAAGATGAGAGGCAGCGATTCAGAGGGAGACAAGAGCAAAACAGAAATGTTAGCCAAACTTTCCCAGGAACTGACCGCGCTCCATACCAATCCCTCTAAATGTCCATTGAGCTCCCACTGTGATACCCTGTTTCTGATTGTCTCTGTCTGCAAGTTCAGACTCACGAACACCACTCCAACACTGAAGAGAATACCTGAACAGTTTGCCTCAGGCCTTTCTCACACTTTATAGGGACTTTTAAATAAATTATTTCATGAGAGATGACCATCGCTGTCAAGGCCAATATTCATTGCCTATCCCTAATTGTCCTGGAACAGAGTGGCTTGTTCAGCCATTTCAGAAGGCATTTAAGACCCATTGCTGTGGATCTGAAGTCACTTGTAGGCCAAGCCAGATAAGGATGGCAAATTTGCTTCCCTAAAGGACATTAGTGAACCAGTTAGGTTTATACAAAATTTGATGATAGTTTCAAGGTCAGCATTTCTGAGACTAGCTCTCAATTCCAGGTTTTATTAAATGAATTTAAGTTCCACCAGCTGCCGTGGTGGGATTTGAATCCATGCCTCCAGAGCATTAATCTGGATTACTGGTCTAGTGACATTAGCCTTCGTTTCGCCCTCTCTGGAAATGCAAGATCAGAATGGGTTTAGTGTGACTGATAGAGCACAGAGTAAGGGGAAACAGGAAAAGGTAGAGGCCAAGGATCTACAGAAACAATCCTGTGCAACGGGAGGGAGGCAATGGCCTAGTGGTATTATCGCTAGACTATCAATCCAGAAACTCAGCTAATGTTCTGTGACCCTGGGTTCAAATCCCGCCACGGCAGATGGTGGAATTTGAATTCAATTTTAAAAATCTGGAATTTAAAAAATACTGATAACCTTTGTCAATTGTCGGAAAAACCCACCTGGTTTACGAATGTCCTTTAGGGAAGGAAATCTGCTGGCCTTACCTGGTCTGACCTACATGTGACTCCAGATCCACAACAATGTGGTTGACTCTCAACTGCCCTCCAAGCGCAACTAGGGATGGGCAATAAGTGCGGGCCAGCCAGCGACGCCCATGTCCCACAAATAAAAAAAAACATTATACTCGCTATCTATGAGGATAAGGATGCAGAGTCTGAAGCAAAGACAGCCAGGACATAAACCGTGGCACATTGAAGAAGCAAGCTACCCAAAGGGTGGAAAAGGGGATGTATAATGTGTTAATTGTAAGGGGTTCGACAAATAGGGGACAGATAACACCTTTGTAAGCATAATCAAGAGTCTAACATAGTATGTTACCTGCCTGGAATCAGGGTCCGGGACACCTCTAACCAGGTTCAAAGATTGCCAGAGCTGGAGGAATAGGGTCCCATCATGTGAGGGCTAACAGCAAATGTGAGAGTAGCTGAGACGTCCTGTTCAGAGAGTACCAGGAGCTAGGAGCTAAATTAAAAACCAGGACATTAAGGGTCATAATCATTGGATTATTACCCAAACCACATGCAAATTGCCCTGGGGATAAGAAGGTTAAGGGAGGTGAACACATGGCTAGAGGCGTGACGTGGGAGAGAGAGAGAGACTCTCTTTCATGGGAAGCAGGCACCTGTATTGGGAGAGAAAGGAACTGAATCAACACTGAGACCAGGATCCAACTGGAAAGGATAAGTAGAGGGATGATAGGAACTTCAAACTAGTAAATGGGCTGCAGTTTTGAAGGGGTGGTGGGTTGGGGAGGAGTTGGGAGGGGGGGTGGGATGGGATGGGGGGAAGATACGGTTAAGAGGGGTGGAAAAAGTCATGTGATTCATAACTCCAAACTCCAAACCAAATGAGAAAGAAGTCAGGAGAGAGAAATAGGAAATGTGGGAGAAAAGTAAGATCTTCCAGAAGGAGAGGCTAGTCTGTGTGGCTCAGCTAATTCAAGTTAAAGTGTTCAACATGGTTGGCATTACCGAGACACATCTGCAAAGCAGGATTAGGAATTGAATTAACCAAGTTATTAGGTCTATAGGAACAATCCCCCCATACATGGGGAGGAGTGGTTAATGTGATTTGGATGAAATTATTCCTGTGTTAAAAGAGATGATATAATTAGAGGTAAGCAGGAAGTGGTTTTTATGGGTAGAATTAAAGTTTATTTATTAGAGGTCACAAGTGGGCTTACATTAACACTGCAATGAAGTTACTGTGAAAATTCCCATGTCGCCACACTCCGGCGCCTGTTCGGGTACACTGAGAGAGAATTTAGCATGGCCAATGCATCTCACCAGCACATCTTTGGACTGTGGGAGGAAACCGGAGCACCCGAAGAAACCCACGCAGACACGGGGAGAACGTGCAGACTTCGCACAGACAGTGACCCAAGCCTGGAATCGAACCCGGGTCCCTGTCATTGTGAGGCGGCAGTGCTAACCACTGTGTCACTGAATTAAGAAATAGAAAATGATTTAGGATTGTGGTGGGAGTCGTGTATAGGCTCCCTGCTAACAGCCATGACGTGGCAGAATGTATTAATGCAGGGATTAGACAAGTGTGTGGCAAAGGCAAAGTAGTTTTAATGGAAATTTTAAACTCTATGTAGACCAGCAGATGAGTTCATGACAGAATATTCAAAAATTACTCGCGATGTTTAGGATAGCTTCCTGCAACAATTTGTCCCAGAATAAATGAGGACGCAGGCAATATTAAATTTAATAATGAGCATTGAGCCAGATTCAGTTAACGGTTGAATGTTAAATTAACATTAATTCAATAGCAACTAAAATATAATTGAATTCAATCTTGTCTTTAACTGGGAAAAATGTGAAACAGCTATGGAGATTATAGATTTAAGTCAGGCTGATGTCAATGGGAAAAAAACAGGGGTCGCGTAAGGGCCTCAACCCACCACTGCTGGTATTCAGCTATCAAGGATGTCACGATGTTGACAAACTACCAATTAAACCCCAGGTGGCATGCCTTCTGCCTTGTGGGAGGGGTACCATTTGACTTGGGCAGCCCATGCCAAATGGAGAGAGACCCATCGGAGGCATGACCACTCACGGCTGAAGACCCCTCTCTGTCCTACATACTAATTCCCTTCCTCCACACCTTCACCGGGGCCTCCCCAACTGGTCCTGGTGAGACCACCTTACCTCCCTTCACTCCGAACCCCATTGATGACCCGGCAGCCTGGGTCTACTGCAGTACCGGCAGTGGCCACCACTCCCAGTGGCACTGCAGCTACTGGAGAGTTGCCATTCTTTGATTGCCTGGCAGCTTTCAGAACACATTAAGGAACCTGACTCTGACAAGGTAATTGCCTGATTGGCAGTAAAACAGGTTGAGGGATGGGAGGAGAGGGGAGGAGAGGGAAGGGAAAGGGGCGGGGCAGGGCAGGGCAGGGCAGGGGGCAGCTTCATGAATGACTGGGTTCTGCTGGTTCTCGAGCTGATGGATGTGCCCATCTCTGCAAGCATTAAATTCCACCCCAAGTTTGTCCACAGTAAACTGGGGCAATGGGTAAACTGACAGAACATCAGTGAGTGATGTTCAGAAAAGCATTTGTGACACTGATATGTGCCTCGACAGAGTACGACCTCCATTTGTCAACAGCAACAGCAATGGACAATTTAAGAGATACAGACACTGTAAACAAAATGGATGGAAGCTTAAGCTTACAAAGAGATTTTAACACATTGGACAACTGTGCCAAATGGATTTCAATGGGGCGACACGGTGGCACAGTGGTTAGCACTGCTGCCTCACAGCGCCAGGGACCTGGGTTCAATTTCCAGCCTCGGGTCACTGTCTGTGTGGAGTTTGCACATTCTCCCCGTGTCTGCATGGGTTTCCTCCGGTGCTCCGGTTTCCTCCCACAGTCCGAAAGATGTGCTGGTTAGGGTGCATTGACCGTGCTAAATTCTCCCTCAGTGTACCCGAACAGGCAGCGGAGTGTGGCGACTAGGGGATTTTCACAGTAACTTCGTTGCAGTGTGAATGTTAGTCTACTTGTGACTAATAACTTTAACTAATTTAACACTGTAAACAAAATGGATGGAAGCTTAAGCTTACAAAAAGATTTTAACACATTGGAAAACTATGCCAAATGGATTTCAATGGAGACAAATGTGATATCATTCACTTGGAATCCAAGAATGATATTAACAGGTATTTTTGAAATGGTGAAAAACTAGAAGCATTGTGGTCACTGATTCTCAGATGTTCAAAAACAAAGATAAATAAAATGTAACTTAAGCAGGTGCAAAAAAGTCATCAAAATGTCTAACAGAATGCTGTCCTTTAATTCCAGAGGACGATGATATAAGGGATAAAAGCCATGATCTCCCTGCTTAGACCACACATGGAATATTGAGTTAAGTTCTGAACAGTATCTCTTAGGAATGATCGTTAAACCTTGGACGGGGTAGAATGACACCTCCCTGGGTTAGATTACAAGAAGAGATGACAGGCTGGATTATCCGACCTCGCTCGCGGCTGAGATTCTCCAGTCCCACTGCAGTGAACAGAGATTTGGCTGAGTGCCAAATTCTCAGATCTCGTTGGCAGCGGGGCATGAACGGCCGGAGAATTCCGGTCATCACAAACTTGCGTTGTGTTCTTTAGAATTTCGAAGTTTTAAAGATATTCGGGGGAACTGGTGTGGTGGATAAAGAGAAACAATTGAATTCGACCGCCCTGCCCGCCACGGGAATCGGAGCGGGCGAGGGGCGGACAGTGAGAAGGTCTGTTGACCTCAGGTGGGGTCTTATGGTTTCAGGGTGGGCAAGGTTGTAAAATCCTGCCCTATGGGCGGAATTCTCCGATTTCGTTCTCCCCTCCCCCACTGCCAGTGAGAATTTGGCGCTCAACCAAAACTCCATTCACCGCGCCAATGTTGGCGAATCCCAGCCGCGGACCATGTCGAAGGTTTCTGCACATTCCTGCTGGTTCTAGGACTGGGGACACACCCTAAAGATTAGAACTAAACCTGTTAGGAAACAGTTCTGACCAAAAAGGGAAGTAGAAGTTTGAAATTCCCTATTGTAAATGGCAATTGATGCTGGGTCAATTGACTATTTTAAATCTGATATTCATGGATTCCTATTAATCAATGTTACTCAGGATTGTGGGGCAAAAGTGGGTATATGGAGTTACATCATAGATCAGCCACACTAAGTGAGGGGTTAGACCTACTCCTGTTCCTAGGTTCCAGTATTTAGGCTGAAAAAGTCCTCCTCTAACCTGGTTATTATCTTGAAGACTGTCCAATCATGGTATCACTGCACTTACAAGAAAAAGACTATAACAGAGGAACTTTAAAAAGAAATCTAAGTTTGGAAATTCATCTCAGCCTGTAGGGCAAATTGGGGAGGTGATTACCGAGTGGTATCATCGCTCGACTGTTAATCCAGAAACTCAGCGAATATTCTGGGGACCCGGGTTCGAATCCCACCACAGCAGATGGTGGAATTTGAATTCAATAAAAAAAATCTGGAATTAAGAATCTACCGATGACCATCGAATGATTATTGAAAAAAATCCATCTGGTTCACTCGTGTCCTTTGAAGAAGGAAATCTGCTGTTCTTACCTGGCCTGGCCTACATGTGACTCCAGAACCACAACAATGTGGTCGTCTCTCAACTGTCCTCGGGCAACCAGGGATGGGCGATAAATGCTGGCCTGCCAGCGACGCCCATGTCCCACAGATGAATTTTTTAAAATGAGCTGAATTGTACTGTCCTCCAGTTGTACATCCCATACTGTCCAACAATTCATTTCCTTTCCTTCAATGGAAAGTTTGGGGTGGAAATTCTAGAACTTCAGTCGCAATCAATGATGTGGTTAAATAAACCAAGGAGTCGAAAGAGGTCAGAATTGGAGGAACACACAGTTTTGGAACTTTGTAGGTTTTGACGAGGTTACAGAGACAGAGAGAAGAGAAGGGCGGCACGGTAGCACAGTGGTTAGCACTGCTGCCTCACAGCGCCAGGGACCTGGGTTCAATTCCCGGCTTGGGTCACTGTCTGTGCTGAGTCTGCATATTCTCCCCGTGTCTGCGTGGGTTTCCTCCGGGTGCTCCGGTTTCCTCCCACAGTCCGAAAGACGCGCTGGTTAGGTGCATTGGCCGTGCTAAATTCTTCCTCAGTGTAACCGAACAGGCGCCGGAGTGTGGCGACTGGGGGATTTTCACAGTAATTTCATTGCAGTGTTAATGTAAGCCTACTTGTGATACTAATAACTAAAATTTAAACTTTGGAAGGCACAGATGACTTTGAAAATGAGAATGGGAATTTTAAATTCGGGGCGTTGTATTGGCTTGAGAGCCAGTGTAGGCCAACGGGCACAGGACTTGGCATGAGTTAGGAGACAAATATCAGAGCTTTGGTTGTACTCAAGTTAATGGATGGTGGGAGGTAGCTGGCCAGGCAAGCGGGTGTTAGAATTAGAGGGCGGAATTCTCCAACCCTTCCCGCCGACTGGATCCCCTGGCCCCGGTGAAGTCAGCCCTCGCCGCAGGTTTCCCAATGGTGGCATGGACGAGGATTGTAAATCGCCATCAACTTTGATGGGACTGGAAGATCCTGTTATGGGAATGGGGCGGGGGAGAGCTGGAAAACTCCAAGCCCAGGGTGTGTGAAGTTAATGAGAGCCTGGCTGACTGTTTCATCAGCAGCTAGGCCGAGGGAAAGCTGGAGCCGAGTGCTATTCGGGAGGTGGAAGGAGGCGGTGTAGGTGGCGGAGTGGATAATAAAAATATTTCATCAAGGAATTCAAAAGATGTCAAAAAGCATGAAACTAAAGCCATTGGACTGGTCAGGTGACTGGTGATCTTCATGGCGCCAGGGACCCAGGTTCGATTCCCGGCTTGGGTCACTGTCTGTGTGGAGTCTGCACGTTCTCCCCGTGTCTGCGTGGGTTTCCTCCAGGTGCTCCAGTTTCGTCCCACTGTCCAAAAGACGTACTGGTCAGGGTGCATTGGCCATGCTAAATTCTCCCTCAGTGTACTCGAACGCCGGAATGTGGCGACTAGGGGATTCTCACAGTAACTTCATTGCGGTGTTACTGTAAGCCTACTTGTGACACTAATAAATAAACTTAAACTGATCGCTTGCTGGTAAGTTTTACAATTTCATTTCTATTCTGAATGTTTTCTTTCGAGTCCCTGGGGTCAGTCACAGTGGTGGTGACAGCAGGTAGAGTCTTTGTGATGTAAGTGCTGTGTCACAGTGAAAGGGGCCTTCACGAGAAGGGTTGTAACAACAGCTGTCAGGAAGGCACAAACAGGAGTCGCTGTTAATCCCTCTTTTCTGGAAGAGGGCTTATACTTTCAGAGACAAAATGGCAAGACAAGCGCTCATTTACAGACTGTCTTTGTCACAGATCTTAAAATAGCTGGACTGCACTCAAAAGATCTCCCAACCTTGAGAAGTATATATTTTTTAACCATTTACTGACAGAGCACGCAGGCTGATCGACCAGGATATGCAGTACCAAACCCAGGTCTGGGTCAGGGTCTCATTTCAACAGATGGGTTGAGCTCCCGGCCCCAAGCTGGCAGCCCCATGAAGCACACCAGGTTCTCACCGGCCATTACGTCAACTAGAATCAAAGAAGAGCCAGTCAGGAGCAAGGTAAGCTTTTGGGTTGGGATGGGCTGTATGATTGCAGGGTACGAGTGGGATGGGAGGAGAGGGCGGACAGTTGGGAGGGAGGCAGTGGGGGATGGGGGTGCAGAGCTCTCAGACAGCAGGGGCGCAGGTTACTCTTTATGGGAGCCAGCTCCTAGTCCCTGGCCCCACAATAATAACTTTTCTCTCCCAACTCTGGGGACTTACTAGTGGAGGCTCCACAGAAAAAAGTGGACCCAGTAAGCTGTACAAATTGGCCCGGTGTCCTAGCTGCATAACAGGAGTTGATATTTCCTCTTTGCATTCCTGGGTGTTCACATACTCCTCAAATATCATAGAATCATAGGATCCCTATAGTGCAGAAGGAGGCCATTCGGCCCATCGAGTCTGCACTGACCACAATCCCACCCAGACCCTATCCCCATCACTCTACTTTTTTACCCTACTAACCCCCTGACACTAAGGAGCAATTTAGCATGGCCAATCAACCTAACCCGCACATCTTTGGACTGTGGGAGGAAACGGGAGCACCCGGAGGAAACCCATGCAGACACAGCGAGAACATGCAAATTCCACATAGACAGTGACCCAAGCCGGGGATTGAACCCAGGTCCCTGGCGCTGTGAGGCAGTAGTGCTAACCACTGTGCCACCGTGCCACCCCACCCCATGCCATCAAAATCCAAAGAGTGTCTTACATCTTTAACCTCGTGTTCATGATTCTGTCTCTTGTGGATATAGACAAACAATCAAACGATAATTAGATAACTGTTTGGTGGCATTCATAGAAACTAGAAGCAGGAGTAGGCCATTAGGCCCATCGAGCCACCTCTGCCATTCCTTTTGATCATGGCTGATCATTGAATTCAATATCCTGATCCCCCCTTCCTCCCATATCCCTTGATCCCTTTAGCCCCAAGAGCTAAAAGTTGGGCGAAGGGCCTATTTCCGTGCTGTAAAGCTATATCTAATTCCTTCTTGAAATCAGACAATGTTTTTGCCTCAACCATTTTCTGTGGTAGTGAATTCCACACATTCACCACTCTTTGGGTGAAGAAATTTCTCCTCACCTCAATCCTAAAAGGTTTGCCCCCTATCAAACAATGACTCCTAGTTCTGGACTGCTTCACCAATGGGAACATTCTTTCTGAATCTACCCCGTGTAACGCTCAAAATATTTCACTGTAACCTGTTCTCATTTCCTTTTAGGCCCGAATCTAATTTGGCAACTACTTTAGAACATTACAATGTGAAAATAGAGGTCACAGCATTTGCATCTATCGGAAGGACAGTGGAGTATTTTTTTCATTTGTTCATGGGATGTGATGGGTTACTGGCTGGGCCATGCATTTGCTGCCCATTTCAGAGTCAACGACATTGTTGTGGTTCTGGAGTCACATGTAGGCCAGACCAGGTAAGGACGGCAGATTTCCTTCCCTAAAGGACATTAATGAACCAGATGGGCTTTTCCGACAATCGACAATAGTTTCATGGTCATCAGTAGATTTGTAATTCCAGATATTTTTTATTGAATTAAAATTTCACCATCTGCCGTGGTGGGATTCGAACCCGGGTCCCCAGAACATTACCCAGAGCCTTTGGATTACTAGTCCAGACTTTTCCAGTGGGTCAGTGATCACCAAAACATGGTAAGTGGAAGGAGGTGGCAGCAGAATGGGAGGAGCGAGGTGGGGGTATGGGGGAAGTGGGGGTGGCGTTGGGAAATGTTCCTGACTAATCTAAATCCCACCCAACTGCCGATGCAGATAAATGGCCAGAGCTGCAGGCGGACTCGAGCCTGCGAAGGCTTCCACTTCCCCCATAACAGTCCAGCAGCTAAGGCTAGTTTTCTTTTGGGGTGGCACGGTGGCACAATGGTTAGCACTGCTGCCTCACAGCACCAGGGACCCAGGTTCAATTGGGTCACAGATTCACAGAGGATTACAGCATGGAAACAGGTCCTTCGGCCCAACTTGTCCATGCGCCATTTTTTTTTAAACCTCTAAATTAATCCCAATTGCCCGCATTTGGCCCATATCCCTCTATACCCATCTTATCCGTGTAAATGTCTAAATGCTTTGCAAAAGACAAAATTGTACCCGCCTCTACTACCACCTCGGGCAGCTAGATCCAGACACTCACCACCCTCTGTGTGAAAAAATTGCCCCTCTGGACACTTTTGTATGTCTCCCCTCTCACCTTAAACCTATGCCCTCTAGTTTTAGACTCCCCTACCCTTGGGAAAAGATATTGACTATCTAGCTGATCTATGCCCCTCATTATTTTATAGACCTCTATAAGATCACCCCTCAGCCTCCTACGCTCCAGGGAAAAAAGTCCCAGTCTATCCAGCCTCTCCTTATAACTCAAACCATCAAGTCCCGGTAGCATCCTAGTAAATCTTTTCTGCACTCTTTCTAGTTTAATAATATCCTTTCTACAATGGGGTGACCAGAATTGTACACAGTATTCCAAGTGTGGCCTTACCAATGTCTTGTGCAACTTCAACAAGACGTCCCAACTCCTGTATTCAATGTTCTGGCCAATGAAACCAAGCATGCCAAATGCCTTCTTCACCATTCTGTCCACCTGTGACTCCACTTTCAAGGAGCTATGAACATGTACCCCTATATCTCTTTGCTCTGTAACTCTCCCCAACGCCCTACCATTAACTGAGTAAGTCCTGCGCTGGTTCACTGTCTGTGTGGACTTTGCCCGTTTTCCCCGTGTCTGCGTGGGTTTCCTCCGGGTCCTCAGGTTTCCTCCCACAGTCCAAAGATGTGTGGGTTAGGTTGATTGACCATGCTAAATTGCCCCTTAGTGTCAGGGGGTTAGTTGGGTAAATATGTGGGGTTATGGGAATAGGGCCTGGGTGGGATTGTGG
This sequence comes from Mustelus asterias, assembly GCF_964213995.1. Taxonomy (NCBI): domain Eukaryota; kingdom Metazoa; phylum Chordata; class Chondrichthyes; order Carcharhiniformes; family Triakidae; genus Mustelus; species Mustelus asterias. Next base: position 11,229,890 of record NC_135822.1, on the reverse strand, counting down.
TCAGTGCAGATTCTATGGCCAAATGGCCTCCTTCTGCACTGTAGGGATTCTATGGATTCCTGTTAAACGTTTTTAAAGTTCTGAAAGCATGCCTCTGTCTTGAAGCCTCCTCTCACTCCCTGGCCTTTATCAGAAGGTTGCAGCTTTCTTACAGTGGCGGCACGGTGGCACAGTGGTTAGCACTGCTGCCTCACAGCGCCAGGGACCCGGCTTTGATTCCCAGCTTGGGTCACTGTCTGTGTGGAGTTTGCACATTTTCCCCGTGTCTGCGTGGGTTTCCTCCGGGTGCTCTGGTTTCCTCCTATAGTCCAAAGATGTGCTGGTTAGGTGGATTGGCCGTGCTAAATTGCCCCTTAGTGTCAGGGGACTAGCTGGGGTAAATGCATGGGATTTGGGAATAGGGCCTGGGTGTGCTTGTGGTCAGTGCAGACGCGATGGGCCGAATGGCCTCCTTCTGTGCTGTAGGTTTATGATTCTATGATTCAGTGGAGGGCTTCCAGTGGATCCTCCAGCCATCGGGAGCTTGCCTGTCTCCATCATTGGATGACCCGTGTGCCCTCTGGCTGCTAACTGACCAATCCAACAGAAAAAGAAACATGCAGGGTTCAGATCCCAAAACGCTGTCTGCAGACTTTATCAATGTCAGGGAAAAAAATTACCTTCTGCAGCGCAGCAAGTGCTGAATGTTTTGTGTTGTTCTAGAGAACTTCTGTGACATTTGGGAGATTGCAGAGGAGATCACAATTAACTTGCCTTTAATATTCATATTAAAGTTGGGCAAACAAGGTTTCGTGATCGGGGGCGATGGGGGAGTTTAGAAAGATTGAGACTAGTATTGGATACGATCAGCTTGAAGTATTCAGTGAGTTGCAATCCGAGCATTCCTGTAAGCCAAAGGGTTTGACTCACCTCCTCTATCTTTGCCTTCCTCTTGGCATCTTGGTAAAGGTTTGATAATCTCCAGAGCAAGGTTATGCAGTGCACAGCTAACCGCTATCACATGGGATTCAACTTCTGGACTCGACAAGGGGAAGCCACCAGATAGGTCTTGGTCTGTGTGGAGTTTGCACGTTCTTCCCATGTCTGCATGGGTTTCCCCCCACAGTCCAAGCGATGTACCGGTTAAGTGGATTAGCCATGGTAAATTGCCCCTTAGTGTCCAAAGATGTTCAGGTTCGGTGGGTTGGCCGTGCTAAATTGCCTCTTAGTGTCCAAAGATGTGCAGGTTAAGTGGATTGGCCATGCTAAATTATCCCCTTAGTGTCCAAAGATGTGCAGGTTAAGTGGATTGGCCATGCTAAATTGCCCCTTAGTGTCCAAAGATGTGTCGGTTAGGTGGATTGGCCATGCTAAATTGCCCCTTAGTGTCCAAAGATGTGTCAGTTAGGTGGATTGGCCATGCTAAATTGCCCCTTAGTGTCCAAAGATGTGTCGGTTAGGTGGATTGGCCATGCTAAATTGCCCCTTAGTGTCCAAAGATATTCAGGTTAGATGGGTTGACCATGATCAATGCACGGGGTTACGGGGATAGGGCGGGGAGTTGGCCGAGGTAGAGTGCCCCTTTCAGAGGGTCGGTGCAGACTCGATGGGCCAAATAGCCTCCTTTTGCACTGTTTGGATTCTATGACAGTGAAATTCCTGCTTGTGAGCTCCAGTGATCTCGATAGAGATCGAGTGAAACCATGAATGTGAGTTTATCGCAGTTCAGTTTCTGCACATGGGTTCCTGAGTGGGTGGGGCATTGTCCCCAAGCTGGTTCATGGGAAGGGGCAAAGACTGAGCAAGTGAAGGATTGCTGCAATAAAAATGGCTTATGGCAGCTGCCAGAAAACTGGGTAGAGACCTGCATGGTACATTGCTGGTGGTCACATTGGTTTCGGGGTGATAGAGATAAAGCCCTCGTGTTTTGTGAGGAGCTCCAGGCTCGACACAAACAGCTTGAGGGCAATACGGATGTGGTCAATGACCCCTGCCACTTGTGGAGACCTCCATCTATGCAAACCCCAGGTCTATATCCTGCTATGTGAGAGCATGACGTAAGTGTTCTGGCAAATGTAGCATTAGCCAGATGCAGATTAAGCATGAACGACAGACTGACTGATGCCCCTGATAACCCCCTTTATCAGGAGAGAGCAGGAGACAAAGAAATGAAGCCTTTTATCTCTATCATTCCTCTTAGCAGCACCTCAGGACATCACAAAGCATTTTACAGCACACTAAAGACTTCTTAAAGTCTCGTTATCACTGTAATGTCACGGGAAATGTGACAACAAATCAGGGCTCATATCCCACAAGCAGTGATCTGGATTGCAAGGTAAAGATTACGCAGGAGACTGGGGAGATAATCCCTGCTGCGTTTTAATGATAGGCCCATGATAATTTCACGTCCACTCACGAAGGTTTCAATTCTCATTCATAGGACGGCACCCCTGACAGTGCAGCACTTGCCTCAGTGCTGCACCGGAGTGTTAGCTTAGATTGATGTTCAACTCTGGAGTGGGACTTGAACCCGCAACCTTCTGACTCAGATGTGAGAGAATGCTCCCAACCAAAACACAGCCACAGTGATTTTATGCCGTGTTTTGGGAGATTAACACAGCTCAGTGACCAGCCTCTCTATAGATGTGCAGCCCGCAGGAGCAGTGTTCCTCATAGAGATACAGGTATGTTGACCTACACCTGTAAAAATTCTGCTGTGTGGATAAGGCAACCAATAGACTTATCTCCTTCTGGCTAATTTCTGTCTACCTGTAACTATATGTCGTTATTTCACCATTGCTATTCTTTTTCCTCTTAACTGGTCTGGAATTGCTAGCTGTGATGATACTGTGCTATTTTATGCTTAAGGTGGGGTTGCTTTAAGAGGCAGTGTGTTGTTACAAGAGTCAATTTGTCTGGTAAACATGCAGCAGATGCTTAGAATGCAGGATAATAATTGATTTTAGCTAGGAATATCTTACTTTGTAGAGTTAATGGACCTTCTGTTTATTGAGGTTCTCTTGGAATTGCAGACGAGGTGTACAGAGTCATGTGGTTAATGGGAGGAACTTGCAGGGAAGAAATACTGTTTCAGTTTCATTTTCAAAATACAAGCAGTTCCTGCCTGAGCTGCCTGAAGAAAACAGTGCTTTCCTGCCCCTCTCTCCAAAGGTTTTCTGAAAGCTCCAAACCTGGTAACTTAAGACAAGCAAACATGCCTATGTTTTGCTAATTCATTTTAAAGAGGGGGTTAAGTCTATAAGAGGAATATTGTTTGAATTGGAACTCAGGGCAATAGGTTAGCAGTTAAGAATTGTATCTTGTCATGATTATGTGCTCAATTGTTAGAAGTTAAGCTAATTCATTTTATTATAATTAAACTGTGTTGTTAGATAAAGTTTGATTTGATAAGCGCTTCCAGTTTGTCAGTAGAATCGCACCTGGAGTAAAAAACCTTATCACAAGACCATAAGACATAGGAGCGGAAGTATGGTCTTATGATAAGGTTTTTTACTCCTCACAAAGTAAAAGAGGGGGAGGTGTGGCATTGTTAGTCAAGGACAGTATTACGGTGGCAGAAAGGACATTTGATGAGGACTCGTCTACTGAGGTAGTTTGGGCTGAGGTTAGAAACAGGAAAGGAGAGGTCACCCTGTTGGGAGTTTTTTATAGACCTCCGAAAAGTTTCAGAGATGTGGAGGAAAAGATTGCAAAGATGATTCTGGATAGGAGCGAAAGTAACAGGGTAGTTGTACTGGGGGACTTTAACTTTACAAATATTGACTGGAAAAGCTATAGTTCGAGTACTTTAGAGGGGTCGGTTTTTGTCCAGTGTGTGCAGGAAGGCTTCCTGACGCTGTATGTAGATAGACCAACAAGAGGCGAGGCCACATTGGATTTGGTACTGGGTAATGAACCAGGCCAGGTGTTAGATTTGGAGGTAGGTGAGCACTTTGGTGACAGTGACCACAATTCGATTACGTTTACTTTAGCAATGGAAAAGGATAGGTATATACCAAAGGGCAAGAGTTATAGCTGGGGGAAAGGAAATTATGATGCGATTAGGCGAGATTTAGCTGGCATAGGTTGGGGAAGGAAACTGCAGGGGATGGGCACAATTGTAATGTGGAACTTGTTCAAGGAATAGCTACTACGCGTCCTTGATAAATATGTACCTGTCAGGCAGGGAGGAAGCAGACGTGTGAGGGAACCGTGGTTTACTAAGGAGGTTGAATCTCTTGTGAAGAGGAAGAAGGAGACTTATGTAAAGATGAGACGTGAAGGCTCAATTATGGCGCTCGAGAGTTACAAGTTAGCCAGGAAGGACCTAAAGAAAGAGTTAAGAAGAGCCAGGAGGGGACATGAGAAGTCTTTGGCAGGTAGGATCAAGGAAAACCCTAAAGCTTTCTATAGGTATGTCAGGAGTAAAAGAATGACTAGGGTAAGATTAGGACCAGTCAAGGACAGGAGTGGGAAGTTGTGCGTGGAGTCTGAAGAGATAGGAGAGGCACTAAATGAATATTTTTCGTCAGTATTCACACTGGAGAGGGACAGTGTTGTTGAGGGGAGTACTGAGATGCAGGCTGTTGGACTGGATGGGATTGATGTTCATAAGGAGGAGGTGTTAGCAATTCTGGAAAGGGTAAAAATAGATAAGTCCCCTGGGCCGGATGGGATTTATCCTAGGATTCTCTGGGAGGCTAGAGAGGAGATTGCAGAGCCTTTGGCTTTGATCTTTGTGTCGTCATTGTCGACAGGAACAGTGCCAGAAGACTGGAGGATAGCAAATGTTGTCCCCTTGTCCAAGAAGGGGAGTAGGGACAACCCTGGTAATTATAGACCGGTGAGCTTTACTTCTGTTGTGGGCAAAGTATTGGAAAGGATTATAAGAGATAGGATTTCTCATCACCTAGAAAGGAATAATTTGATTAGGGATAGTCAGCACGGTTTTGTGAAGGGTAGGTCGTGCCTCACAAACCTTATTGAGTTCTTTGAGAAGGTGACCAAAGAGGTGGATGAGGGTAAAGTGGTTGATGTGGTGTATATGGATTTCAGCAAAGCGTTTGATAAGGTTCCCCATGGTAAGCTTTTGCAGAAAATACGGACACATGGGATTGAGGGTGATTTAGTGGTTTGGATCAGGAATTGGCTAGCTGTAAGAAAACAAAGGGTGGTGGTTGATGGGAAATATTCATCCTGGAGTTCAGTTACTAGTGGTGTACCGCAAGGATCTGTTTTGGGGCCACTGCTGTTTGTCATTTTTATTAATGACTTGGATGAGGGCGTGGAAGGATGGATTAGTAAATTTGCGGATGACACTAAAGTCGGTGGAGTTGTAGACAGTGCGGAGGGAAGTGGCAGGTTACAGAGGGACATAGATAAGCTGCAGAGCTGGGCTGAGAGGTGGCAAATGGAGTTTAATGTGGAAAAGTGTGAGGTGATTCACTTTGGAAGGAGTAACAGGAATACAGAGTACTGGGCTAATGGTAAGATACTTGGTAGTGTGGATGAACAGAGGGATCTGGGTGTCCATGTGCATAGATCCCTGAAAGTTGGCACCCAGGTTGATAGGGTTGTTAAGAAGGCGTACGGTGTGTTAGCTTTTATTGGTAGAGGGATTGAGTTTCGGAGCCAGGAGGTCATGCTGCAACTGTACAAAACTCTGGTGCGGCCGCATTTGGAGTATTGCCTACAGTTCTGGTCGCCGTATTGTAGGAAAGATGTGGAAGTGTTGGAAAGGGTGCAGAGGAGATTTACCAGGATGTTGCCTGGTATGGTGGGAAAATCATATGAGGAAAGGCTGAGGGGCTTGAGGTTGTTTTCGTTAGAGAGAAGAAGGTTAAGAGGTGACTTAATAGAGGCATGCAAGATGATCAGAGGATTAGATAGGGTGGATAGTGAGAGCCTTTTTCTTCGGATAGTGTTGGCTAGCACGAGGGGACATAGCTTTAAATTGAGGGGTGAGAGATATAGGACAGATGTTAGAGGTAGGTTCTTTACTCAGAGAGTCATAAGGGCATGGAATGCCCTGCCTGCAGCAGTGGTGGACTCGTCAACGTTGAGAGCGTTCAAGTGGTTATTGGATAAACATATGGATGATATTGGAATAGTGTAGTTTAGAGGGGCTTTAGATTGGTACCACTGGTCGGCGCAACATCGAGGGCCGAAGGGCCTGTACTGCGCTGTAATGTTCTATGTTCTATGTTCTAAAACAGAAAGTCATTGTGGTCTAGTCTGGGCTCCGTAATATAGTTTGCAGTTTCTGATCTGGTATTCTAACATAGGAGGAGGCCCACTTGACTAAACAAAAAGTGTGTTATCCGATTTCCGAAGCTCGGCTAACATTTATAGTTGATGCTCAATTAAGTTGCCAAAAGTGAACTATAAACTACCAGCAAAATAGTTCCTAAATTTATGTAAATGAGAGCTGCAAATGGAAATGGAAATCACAGGATAACACAAAACTGACGTTGAGGAACTCCTGACAACATCACTTCCTGCCCATGCTTACAAAACCCCTTCCCTTTTTTGGTAGACATTGATTTGACAGTGCGTGTCCCCAGTGCGGTCAATGTCTGCCAAAAATCATACCCTCCCCCCCAGAGAAAATTGTCAATTTTTATTTTTGCCTGTGCTTTGCCCTCCTATTCCCCAATTCAGGCCTAAAATATGAGATGGTGGCAAGATTAAACTTAACACCCTTGTGACTGCCATTCCCGCAATGGTCCCACAGAGATTGCTTGCAATGGAATAACTGTAGGTAATCTCCACGGGCAACATGGCAAGACACCATCCAGCCCATGCCACCCCACCCCCGTCAAAGGCTTGCACCAGATTGTCAGTTTAGCTTGCACGCCCAGATCCCAGAGTGGAATTTTGTGAAGCAAAATCAAGCTGTTGGAGGTAGAAGTGCACAAGTTAAAACTGGAGCGTGCGGGTTAACATCAGCACCACCTGATACTGATGTAACTGTGATGCAGTGTCACATGACCACAACCTCGTGTTGAGTTGCTGGGATGCTCATGGATCTGTAAATAGACGAGAATGGTGTGGACAAGAAAGAGTCTATGACAGCATTCATAGGGTAACCAGCAGACTCGAAAGTAACCCCACCTGGATCCTAAACCCCAGACGAGACAGAGAACATGCCAGGATGATGCAGTTGGCTTGGATCGTTAACTGACCTGTTGAACCTTGGCGCAATCTGATGTCTGGGAAGAGAAGTAGATTGCTTAGGAAGACGTTCCGGAATTCTTTGGAGTTGGAAAAGAAAGGCTCATCCGTATTTGAAGCCATGTCATCTTTGGCCAAGTTGTCCCTTTTGTGACCTGCCCAGCTCAGGTTGTAGGGCAGAGACAGCAAAATATGAGTGGTTTGTGACACGTGTGTAAAGCCTGAGATCAAAGGACAGCATTATTCCCCATTCGCCAGCTGTGTGCTGCGTTGGACAAAGGCGGTCTTAACCAGATAGATACGGTGTTAGATGCCTTTAAAGATGATGGGGGGTGGGGGGGTGAGACATATGTGGATTCAACACTGCAAGGAGCTACTGTGATGTCAGCGCTGCATTATAACATGATGGAGGATGTTACAGAGGGAGTAACAGATGATGTGGGACACTGAAAATATCTTCTTGGGAACTGAGAGGGAGATTTGTCACCGAGCATTTCGCACCGGGATCATAAAAGCAAAAACAAATCCAAGTTTTTGAAGACGGCCTTTTTTAATATCTCTCATCAAAGGAAAAAAAGCAAAGAAAGGACTTGCATTTATATGGCACCTGGCATGACCTCAGGACGTCCCAAAGTGCTTTGAGACCAATGAGGTACTGCTGATGTTCAGTCACAGTTGGAATACGGGGCGATCGCCTCATGCCGTGGGATATGTCTTGCAGGTGCAGGATGTGGCCTGGTGCCCAGAAGCTGTTTAAAGAACGGAGATTGGATGTGAAACCATCCCCCCACCCCACCCTCCCCACCTCACTGCCCCACCACCTCACCCACCTCACCTGACGCCATCACCCTTTCACTTTCCAGTCAGGATCACTGAGCAATGAGAGGAATGAGGCGCAGGAACCCTGGTTGTTCCACCCCTGGCCCTGCCTGGTATTCCTGGCTATGTGGAGGTCTAGACAGGGTAGATGCAGGGAGGATATTCCCGATGGTGGGGGAGTCCAGAACCAGGGGTCACACTCTGAGGATTCAGGCTCATTTAGGGATGGAAGTGAGGAGACATTTCTTCACCCAAAGAGTGGTGAGCCTGTGGAATTCATTACCACAGGAAGTAGTTGATGTCAAAACATTAAATGTAATCAAGAGATGGCTAGATATAGCACTTGGGGCGAATGGGATCAAAGGTTTTGGGGAGAAAGCAGGATTAAACTATTGAGTTGGACGATCTGCCATGATTTAATGAATGGCGGAGCAGGCTCGAAGGGCCAAATCACCTCCTCCTGCTCCGATCTTCTATGTTTCTACATTTCTATCTGGAAGACACAGTTCTACGAGAATACAATTTCAGATTTTACCTGCCCCTCACCGGCGATATCACCGGGTCAACCTGCTTTATACGGATTTGAATATATTTTAATTTAATTAACCAACCCCCCCTCGACAGATATTGACCCCCTCCTCCTGCCATGCCACCCCCCGCCGTATATTGCGTGAACTTGTCATGGGGGTCTCTCCCAGAGCATAAAGTTAAGCATAGGCCCATGGGGAGAGGGGCATGGACTGGCAATACCCTGGCAATGCCCCCTGGCAATGCCCCTTGGCAAAGTTATTCACTTGCTGCACTGTGTAGATTGTTTTAGTCTAACATTGAATGGTGTTAATTCAGGGCACCTATCAATGAAGATCTGTGGTGTTGTCCATCTCAGTCACTAATTGCAGGCTGGAACCTGTCTAGCAGGCCCCTGATGTCAGAACCTTTCTATTCTGACATCATAAACTGACATCACAAGTAAGGGACACTCCCAGAATCCCATGTCACCCTTCCTTCCCCCCCCCCCCCCCCAACTTCATGCTGTCACTCAAAATTGACTGCATGATGTCACAATTGAGTGGAGGAAGGGTTGCACAAAATGGCTTCTCATAACTGCCCCTTCAAATGGTCCAGATGTACATTTATTTTTTTATTAATTCGTGGGACATGAGTATCGCTGACTGGTCAGCATTTATTGCCCATCATTAGTTGCAGCTGAGAGTTGACCACATTGCTGTAGCTCTGGAGTCACATGTAGGCCAGACCAGGTAACGATGGCAGATTTGCTTCTCTAAAGGACATTAGTGAACCAGATATTTTTTTCCAAACAATCAACAATGGCCTTATAGTCATCAGCAGATTCTTAATTCCAGCTATTTTTCTATTGAATTCAAATTCCACCATCTGCCGTGGCGGGATTCGAACCTGGGTCCCCAGAACATTAGCTGAGTTTCTGGATTAATAGTCTAGCGATAATATCACGAGGCCATCGCCTCTCCTTTATCTGTGGCATTTATAAAAGTTTGGTCTGCTTTGGGAATATCAATTTGCTACATGGTTCCAGATTACGGCCTAAACTTTCCAGTTCTCTTCCTCTGGCCTACATGCACTTACCGGCATGCGATCAGGTACATGTAGATCACAAGATAATGAGGTAATGCAACCTTCATCCTATTTTTTATGTTTGCTCATGTCCAGGGCTTGCCGGTTAGGCCCTGGCTTGCAGTGCTCAATGTGCTGAGGGAGCATCAGGGCTTGGGCAGAACAGGCCAGTGGATAGACATGCTCAGGCAGGCCTCATCAGCAAACGTAAGATAAAATAACAACAAAGTAAGAGATTTCTTCAGACACCTCAAAAATCAACTCTATCTACCTTCTGCAGCAGGGCCTGTCTCTTAGATAGAATCCATACAGTGCAGAAGGAGGCAATTTAGCCCATCGAGTCTGCACTGACTCTCTGAAAGAGCATCTTACCCAGGCCTACCCCATGCCTATCCCTGTCACCCCGCACATTTACCATGACTAATCCATCTAATCTACACATTTTGGGGCATTAAGAGTCCCTGGCACTGTGAGGCAGCAGTGCTAATGACTGTGCCACTGTGCCGCCCCTCTTGTACATCCTCAATCATTTATCACAAAAGCATTATAGAATCTCACAACACAGAAGAAAGCCATTCGGCCCATTGTGGTTTTGCTGGTTCTTCAAAAGAGCTACCCATTTAGTGCCACCCCCTTGTCCATTTCCTAGAGCAATGACTGATCTGATTGTAAACTGAATCCCGCATTTCACCCTCATCTATCTACCTCTGCCATAAAAATATTCAAAGACTCTGTTTCTGCTGCCTTTTGAGGAAGAGAGCTCCAAACACTCACTACCCTCTGAGAGAAAAACAATTTCTCCTCATCTCGGTCTTAGATGGGCGACCTCTTATTTTGAAACAGTGACCCCTAGTTTCAGATTCTCCCACAGTTGGAAACATCCTCCCCACATCTACCCTGTCAAGAATGCTCAGGATCTTAAAGGTTGCAATCAAGTCACCTCTTACTCTTCTAACCTCCAGTGGATACAAAGCTAGCCTGTCCAAATGGTTCTCATAGGACAATCCACCCATTCCTGGGATTAGTCCTGTAAAAAAAAGTAAAGTTCCCATAGTCCCAGATGATCATAGGCACTGACTGGTGAGGATTTAATCTGAAGATCACCTCACATGAGGGACAAGGTTGAGAAGGCTGACCTTTAGGAATAACCTCAGCTGCTATGGGAATTGAACCTGCACTGTTGGCGTTATTCTGTATTACAAACCAGCTATCCAGCCAACTGAGCTAATCGACCCCTAGTCCACAGGTTAGAGGAATGCATGGGGTTTCGGGGATAAGGTGTGGGCGGGCTGTCGGAAAGTCGGTGTAGACTCAATGGGCCAAATGGCCTCTTCTGCACTGTAGAGATTCTATGATTTCTACGATACCCGTCTAGTTTTCTTTTGAAAGCTATTTGCCTCAACCACTTCCTGTGGTAACGGGTTCTACATTCTCACCACTCTCTGAGCAAAGAAATCTCCCCATATTTCCCTGGAATCAATGAAAAGCAAAGAGCTGGATTCACTGAATGTCAATGAATCTTGATTAATATTATTTTCAATTAATCGGATGGATTTCTTTCAGCTGAGTAAGGTAAGTGTCACATTTAAAAGGAAGGGGAGTGGGACGGGCGGGGAGGGCAACCCTGTTATGCTGAGGTAAAAATGAATAGATGGCAACTTGAAGGAAGGTTTGCCTTTTATTCCAGAAAATGTGTAGCCAATACAGTCCAATCAAGGATATTTTCTATTGATTTAGAGATGATTGGAAACACTAACCTATTTTTTGGAACAGCACTCATCTCAATGAGATCAGTGTCAATCATAGAATCAACTGTCCCGTAGGAGGATGGTAGGAATTTTAAGACAACTTTGTTTTGTGAGGAGTGATTGTCCATCCATTGCTATCATTGCCAACTAGGCTGCATCTCCAGACTGTGTCTTGTTCTCTTTGGAGCTCATCTTCATCTTGGATGATTTTGTGACCATCTTGGTAATATACCGCGGCTGAAAGCCACTGCTGACCAACAAGGGACTGCTCTCCATACTTGGGTGTTGCTGGGGGCTGGCGTGCGGGGTTTTGCTGATTAGAGGTCTTAACTGTGCGGCAACTGGTAATTTTTTGAAAGCGTCCACATCTCGGCTGGATTTTAGCTGGTCCGGTTCACCCAAAGTGGCTACGGCCAGTTGGTGAATTGCCGGAGGGTTATTCTTCACGGGGTACCATTTCCCCGTGAGTGAGATGGCTGGCAACTTTCTGTAAGGCACCAGGGAAACCACTTTCTGAAGCCTTTTCCCTTTCGCTGGAGAAACGACATGATCTGAGGAAGCCGTGGGCTTTTGCGTGGGAGTGTTCTCGGTGCGTTTTACAGAACCCAGAGTCACGTGGTAAGGTTGCTTAAGAATCGGTGAAATGTTGTTTTCTGTCCTCGGCACAGACTTGGTAAGCTTTTCCTGGTGGCGCCCACTGTATAACAGGACAAACTCCCTTTGTGACTGAAGGGGCAAGGCCTGCAATCCTTTGCTGCATTTTTTGAATATCTCAACTACCACATCTAAGAAGAGAAAGAAATATTGTTGAAAGCACAACCCTTTAATAGTTTATGACAGCAATATTAATTTCACCGATTTAGTGGGCGCCACAAATCTCCTTCTGTAACAATGTAATGAAGGCAGCAAGCATCTTACCAAGAGCTTCATACACTAATTTGGGGATGACTGTTTTGAGAACTTCACAGTGCCTCTGTAAAGATGGATTGGCGTTCATCTCCAATAACCAAACCTGAAAAATAGACCAAAAGCAGATCCGTTAATCCATATGTGTGCCTTCCATCTTTCGTTTTGATGGCACTGGGTGGCGTCATGGGTTGAGTGGTCTTTCACCTCCACGACCTGAGATCAAATATCGTTCGGAAACATCTCCCATAGCTGGAATTTTACCAGCATGCCCGCCCTGATTCCGGGGGCGGATGAGACTCGGAGAACGGCATTCACTGTTGGCCTCGGGCGGGATTGTACGAACCTCGGGCAGATGTGCTGCTAAAATTCCATCCCATATCTATAAGGTTTCTCCATGAAACTTTTTTTTACAATCGCTAGCCATTTAATAGCAAAATTGTTCTTCACACCGCAAGTTTTGGAGGTTGAAAAAAGCCACGGGGCAGGATTTTACGGCCTCATTCGTTCTGAAACTATAAAATCCCGCCCAAGGTCAACAGACCTTTCTATGTTCCTCCCCTCGCCCGCTCCAATTCCTCTGATGGGAGGGGCAGTGAAATTGCGGCCATCATGTTCGGAAAAGGAGAATGTCACACTGACGTAGTGAGTTTCTGAAGGGCAGGGGGTCACAGTTAGATAATTCTCTCTTTGAATGGCAGTGCTTACTGAGCAGGTAGTCGCAGCAACTCATGTCATGAATGACCGCTACATGTCCGTGCTGCTGGTTGAGGGAGGAATGTTGGCTGGGACATCAGGATAGTTCCCTGCACACCCTGCAATAGCATCCATTAGATCTATTGATATATGAGATGCTTTGAAGATACGGGATAATCTGACATTCGCGGTATTTGATTGTGGCCACTGAACCAATTGATGCAGCTTCCCTAATGAAGGGCAGCCGCCACTTATACTAACCGTTTGCCAAAGTAAAGTGATGTAGATGTGGCTACTAACAGATGGGTGTTCTGTAACCTGCGTGATATCCCTCCTTAGATCCTCCTCTTCTTTCTGCAAACATTCAGATAGAAAGATCCCTTTTCCAAAAAAACTATCATTGTTTCGCCAAAGGGACTGGGGTGGGGTGGAGTGAGAGGGAAAGAAATGGACAGGAGAGCTGGTGACTGAATCATAGAATCATAGAATCCCTACAGTGCAGAAAGAGGCCATTTGGCCCATCGAGTCTGCACCGACTCTTTTAATGTAAATGCATTAGAGGCAGTTTAGAGAAGGTTCACGAGATTGATTCCAGCCTTGTCTTCATGAAGAAAGATTGAGCAGATTAAGATGTTGAAGGGGATTGACAGCGTAGACGTAAAATTTAAAGTTTATTTGTTTGGCTTACATCAACACTGTGTGAATGTAAGTGTTTAAAGTTGCAGGCTTCTATAGAATAAATATGAGGAAAATTTAAGGGGGGTCATGGTGGCACTGTTACACCTGAAGAGATGGTGGAAGCGGATTCAGTAACATTTTTCAATAGGGCATGAGATAACTGAGGCAGGGTTCCAGGGATAGAGCAGGGCAATGAGACTAAGTGGACTGCTGTACAGAGGGCTGGTACCAGACCCGATGGGCCAAATGGCCTCTTTCTGCACTGGATGGACTTTATAACAATTATCACTAAAGCCGATGAAAGTTAGGTGCCAAAAGGAAAATAAAAACACAAAGAGAAAAGGTTGAGAAATGGATGACATGCACATGTGATTCAAGTCTATCATCGAGAAAATATTATCCATGTTCATAATCTCAATAAGTTTGCAAACCTTCAGGATTTGCTCATATTCTAACTTTCCTTTTGATTGTGCTGAGCAGCTGTCATATTTATGTAACTCTATTAGCAAATAGGGCGGCATGGTGGCATAGTGGTTAGCACTGCTTTCTCACAGTGCCAGGGACCCTGGTTCAATTCCAGCCTCAGGTGACTGTATGAAGTTTGCACGTTCTCCCTGTGTCAGGGTGGGTTTCCTCCCAGTGCTCCGGTTTCCTCCCACACTCCAAAGATGTGCAGGTTAGGTGAATAGGTGATACTAAATAGCCCCTTAGTTAAAGTTAAAGTTTATTTATTAGTCACAAGTAGGCTTACATTCATACTGCAATGGAATTACTGTGAAAATCCCCAAGGGGATTAGCAGGGTAAATATGTGGGGTTACGGGGATAGAGCCAGGATGGGATTGTTGTTGAAAACACATCTTAACATCTTCTCAATAATGATAATTCTGAACGTTCAGTACTACACCTAGCCCATGATTGGCTCAATGGGCCGAATGGCCTCCTTTTCTGCACTGGGGAAGTTCTATGTTTAAAGTTACTTTCTCTTACCTATTCTATTGACATGCCCTAAAAGTGAAGTCTTTTAACAATGAGAACATATATTTGCAAACTAAAAGCAGAACATGCTGGAAGATCTGGCGAGGACCACTGACCTGAAACATTCACTCTGTTTCTCTCTCCACACACAGATCTTGCTAGACCCGCTGAGTGTTGCCAGTCTTTTCTGCTTTCCTTTCAGATATCCAGCATTCGACTTTTGTGTGTATAGTTTTCAGTTAGATTTTATCAGTTTTTCTCAGCCAACCCCTCGACCCACATGTTAACGTTAGATTAAGCACTTTTTTTAACTAAAGGCTCACTACTTTTCCAGCAGCCTTAAAGGGACATTGTCTTCATGAACAAGAGTCCAAAACTTGGTCCATCTCCCCACCCCCCCCTCCCCCACCCCCACCAATCCCCACCTCCATCCCACCTCAGCCCCCATGCAATGTGGTTGACTCTTAATGCCCTCAGGGATGGGCAATAATTGTCGGCCCAGCCAGCGACGCCCACATCCCATGAATAAGCGAATAAAAAAATCCCACTTTTTCCTACGATTATAAGAATTCTGAGGCCAAGACCCTTTAAAGTTTATTTTATTAGTGTCACAAGTAGGCTTACATAAACACTGCAATGAAGTTACTGTGAAAATCCCCGAGTGGCCACACTCCGGCGCCTGTTCGGCTACACTGTGGGAGAATTTAGCACGGCCAATTTACCTAATCTGACATCTTTCGGACTGTGGGGGAAAACCGGAGCACCCGGAGGAAACCCACGCAGACACAGGGAGAACATGCAGACTCCGCGCAGACAGTGACCCAAGCCAGGAATCGAATCCGGGTCCCTGGCGCCGTGATGCAGCAGTGCTAACACTGTGTCATCTTGCAGGTATCATTGTACGCTGGGATAGCTCACTATGTAGATAGAGTTCTGGCACCATGAGCAGAAATTTATTGGAAGAACCCCATTTCCCATTGGCTGCCATTCCCTTCCCTCCCTCTCACTGATGGGGATTCATTATTGCGCAGTGTTTTGCACACATTAATGCAATCCAAATAAACTATAGCTGGGTCAATGCTGTCTTCGGCATTGACATCTGTGTGTGTTCGACCGGGGCCTGCGACTGCTAGGTAACACGGTTGAGGCCTCCAGAAAACCAGCAAACTATTGTTCCCATTCTTTGCTGAAAGATTCCCCGTGACAAAGGGCTGAACACTGAATTTGTGAAGTGGGTAAATCAGCAAGTAAATAAACAAGGGCAAACACGGCCACCTCAAACACTGCACTCTGTCCTTTGATGCATTCTCTATACTACTGCACAACTTAACATAGGAACATAGAAAATAGGAGCAGGAGTCGGCCATTTGGCCCTTCGGCCCTGCTCCGCCATTCAATATGAACATGGCTGATCCTCTATCTCAACATCACACACCCCTGTTCTCCCCATACCCATGGAAACATAGAAGGTAGGAGCAGGAGGAGGTCATTCGGCCCTTCGAGTCTGCTCTGCCATTCATCACGATCGTGGCTGATCATCCAACTCAATAGCTTAATCCTGCTTTCTCCCCATAACCTTTGATCCCATTCGCCCCAAGTGCTATATCCAGCCGTGTCTTGAATACATTCAATGTTTTGGCATCAATTACTTCCTGTGGTAATGAATTCCACTTGATGCCTTTTTAATTGACATAAACATTAATTTAATGTTTTTTTATTCCAATCACAAGGATTCCTTCTTGTCTTCCAATCCTATGCAAGACATCAAGTGGGACAAACTGTCTACTACTCCCTGTGTTCTCACTCCAAGTTATCAAGTTCACTGAGAGCAAAGATAATCCCTGCCGTTGTTGACTCCAATACAATTATCCATGGACATTTCTCCCTTGCCCACTCCAGCCTCACCTCCAACAATCGCGAAGGAACTCGTGGACATCTTTGTCACTAACTACAAGATCATCCTCTGCTGCACCATTCCCATTCTCTTGCACACAAAGCCACCTCTTATTCATGTCCCCTCTCACCTGTATCTTTCTCCAGTTCATCTCCTATCTTCCCTCTTGCCCTCTCTGAGCTTATTATCCTGCCCCTGTGACCTATCTCTTGCTCCTTCAGCCCTGTTCCTGCCGCTCACTCTAGCTTCCATTCCTGGCCCCATGCCAGGAGGTGACATTGTAAATCGTTTAGTTATTGGTCCTCGGGTAAAGTCCATTCTCTTTTGAAACAGCCAACATCATCCTCTCCCTGTAAGGTTCACTCTCAACTTCTCTGTCCTTGCAGACTGCCACCCCATCTCCAATTGCCCTTAACCCCTACAAAGTTCTTGAAGTCGTTATTGTCCCAGAGATCTGTGCCCATCTTTCTTGCGACCCAATGTTTCAATCTATCCAAACAAGTGTCCATCCTATCTACAGCATTGCAAACATCCGAACCAAAGTGACAAAATGGCACCTTCCGTGATCGCAGTCATGGTGCATAATTATAGAATCCCTACAGTGCAGAAGGAGGCCATTTGGCCCATCAAGCCTGCACCAACAACATTTCCATCCAGGCTCTATCCCCATAACCCCAACTATGTACCCTGCTCGTCCCCAGACATTAAGGGTCAATTTAGAATTGCCAATCCACCTAACCTGCACATCTTTCAGACTGGGAGGAAATTGGAGCACCCAGAGGAAACCCATGCAGACACGGGAAGAATGTGCATACTCCACAAAGGGGTGACCCAAGCTGGGAATCAAACCCGGGTCCCTGGTGCTGTGAGGCAGCAGTGCTAACCACTGTGCCACCGTGCTGCCCCCTACTCCTCATTCTTCTCAACTGCTTTGCAGTCAACAACACCATCCTTCTCTAAAATCTTTCCTCTCTTCTCCAGCTTAGTGCGATTGCCCTCAGTTGATTTAAACCTAATCTTTCTGATCGCAGCTACAGTATCTCCTATAACCACTCAGTTACCTCCGGGTGCCCCAAGGATTTATCAGTGGCCCTCTCTTGGTGAAATTATCTGTGGACATGGAGTTGATTTGCCCCCTTGTTCAATGATGGCTCCCTGCTCTACAACTGCACCACTCCTGTCCGATTGCCATCTCCTGTTATTGATATGATGGTTCAAAACCTGTTCACATTGAACTTTCACCCCAGTTACATCACCGATTCCACCCCATCTCAACCCATCTGCCGGTGAAGCCTCATTTTTGCCTATCATCTCTAATCTCAAATAATCCAGACTCCAAGGCCAGACATGTATGCAATGAAAACTCCTCTGCACTTCTTTGAGTAGTGGTGGCACAGTGGTTAGCACTGCTGCCTCACAGCACTAGGGACCCGGGTTCGATTCCCGGCTTGGGTGACTGTGCGGAGTCTGCACGTTCTCCCCGTGTCTGCGTGGGTTTCCTTCGGGTGCTCTGGTTTCCTCCCACAGTCCAAAGATGTGTAGATTAGGTAGGTTGGCCATGCTAAATGCATGGGGTTATGGGGATAGGACAGGGGTGTGAGCACTATTGTGGCACTCTTGCGTATTGTTTCTGTGGTACAGTGGGTGTTGTGTTTGCTTTATACCCAAAAGGTTCCCAGTTGCGAAGCTTAGGGGACTTAGGGGTGGCACAGTGGTTAGTAATGCTGCCTCACAGTGCCAGGGACCCAGGTTCAATTTCGGCCTTGGGTCACTGCCTGTATGGAGTTTGCGCATTCTCTTCGCGTCTGCGTGGGTTTCCTCCAGGCGCTCCGGTTTCCTCCCACATTCCAAAGATGTGCAGGTTAGGTGGATTGGCCATAATAAATTGACCCTTAGTGGCCCAAGATATATAAACTGGAGGGATTAATGGGATACATATGTCAGTGATGTGGGCATCACTGGCTGGGCTAGCATTTATTGCCCATCTCTCACTTAAGAGCCAACCACATTGCTGTGGATCTGGAGTCACATGTAGGCCAGACCAGGTAAGGATGGCAGATTTCCTTCCCTAAAGGGACATAAGTGAACCAGATACGTTTTTCCGACAATTGACAATGGTTTAATGGCCATAATTAGACTTTTAATTCCAGATTTTTATTGAATTCATAGTTTACCATCTGCCGTGGTGGGATTCGAATCTGGGTCCCCAGATTATTACCCTGGGTCTCTAGATTACTAGTTCAGCGACAATACCACTTTGCCACTGTCTCCCCTAACTATACCAAGGCTAATGTTAATGACAAGTAGGATTACAAATTAGGTCCACAAGAAATCAGCTTACTCTTCGAAAATTTAGCATTCTTCATCTACTCCTAACATTAGCCAACTATCTGATTAGTCAATCACTCAAACCAGCCTCCCATCCATTAGCTCTGTCTACACTTCCGGCTGCCTTGGAAAAGCAGCCAGCATAATCAAGGACCACACACACCCCGAACATACTCTCTTCCACCTTCTTCCGTGGGGAAAAAGATACAAAAATCTGAGATCACGTACCAAACAACTCAAGAACAGCTTCTTTCCTGCTGCCATCAGACTTTTGAATGGACCTACCTCACACTAATTTGATCTTTCTCGACACCCTTGCTATGACTGCAACACTACATTCTGCATCCCCTCCTTTCCTTCTCAATGAACGGTATGCTTTGTCTGTATAGCGTGCAAGAAACAATACTTCTCAGTGTATACCAATACATGTGACACTAATAAACCAAATCAAATCAAAACAAAGGCTTAACCCTCTAACTTTGAACCTCGTTACCAATCAGATATTTATTAATCCACTATCTGGAGGAGTTAATCCACAAATAACAATTTGACAAAGGATCATCTGGACTCGAAACGTCAGCTCTTTTCCCTCCTTACAGATGCTGCCAGACCTGCTGAGATTTTCCAGCGTTTTCTCTTTCGGGTTTCACAAATAACAATTTATGCTTGCATATTCGGTAGTATCTGGAGAAAGAAATCGCCATGTTCTCAAGGATGTTCAATCTGAATGTTTAGTACTATATCTGGAGTCCAAGTTAACAGCTTCAAACTCTCTGGGTATTTATGTATTGGATTATTTCAGTATTCTTTTGTCCAATGGTAAGGGGAAAGTTCATCATGTAGAGGTTCCCCCCATTCTATATGGTGGAATCTAAAAAAACACCAACGAAACATTTGCATGAAGTGGTCACCAGGCATCAAGTTTTTGAACTGATGAGATGAGACGTGAAGGCTCAGTTAGGGCGCTTGAGAGTTACAAGTTAGCCAGGAAGGACCTAAAGAAAGAGTTAAGAAGAGCCAGGAGGGGACATGAGAAGTCTTTGGCAGGTAGGATCAAAGAAAACCCTAAAGCTTTCTATAGGTATGTCAGGAGTAAAAGAATGAATAGGGTAAGATTAGGGCCAGTCAAGGACAGGAGTGGGAAGTTGTGCGTGGAGTATGAAGAGATAGGAGAGGCACTAAATGAATATTTTTCGTCGGTATTCACACTGGAGAGAGACAGTGTTGTTGAGGGGAGTACTGAGATGCAGGCTGTTGGACTGGATGGGATTGATGTTCATAAGGAGGAGGTGTTAGCAATTCTGGAAAGGGTAAAAATAGATAAGTCCCCTGGGCCGGATGGGATTTATCCTAGGATTCTCTGGGAGGCTAGAGAGGAGATTGCAGAGCCTTTGGCTTTGATCTTTGTGTCGTCATTGTCGACAGGAACAGTGCCAGAAGACTGGAGGATAGCAAATGTTGTCCCCTTGTTCAAGAAGGGGAGTAGGGACAACCCTGGTAATTATAGACCGGTGAGCTTTACTTCTGTTGTGGGCAAAGTATTGGAAAGGATTATAAGAGATAGGATTTATAATCACCTAGAAAGGAATAATTTGATTAGGGATAGTCAGCACGGTTTTGTGAAGGGTAGGTCGTGCCTCACAAACCTTATTGAGTTCTTTGAGAAGGTGACCAAAGAGGTGGATGAGGGTAAAGTGGTTGATGTGGTGCATATGGATTTCAGCAAAGCGTTTGATAAGGTGCCCCATGGTAAGCTTTTGCAGAAAATACGGACACATGGGATTGAGGGTGATTTAGTGGTTTGGATCAGGAATTGGCTAGCTGTAAGAAAACAAAGGGTGGTGGTTGATGGGAAATATTCATCCTGGAGTTTAGTTACTAGTGGTGTACCGCAAGGATCTTGTTTTGGGGCCACTGCTGTTTGTCATTTTTATTAATGACTTGGATGAGGGCATGGAAGGATGGATTAGTAAATTTGCGGATGACACTAAAGTCGGTGGAGTTGTAGACAGTGCGGAGGGAAGTGGCAGGTTACAGAGGGACATAGATAAGCTGCAGAGCTGGGCTGAGAGGTGGCAAATGGAGTTTAATGCGGAAAAGTGTGAGGTTATTCACTTTGGAAGGAGTAACAGGAATACAGAGTACTGGGCTAATGGTAAGATACTTGGTAGTGTGGATGAACAGAGGGATCTGGGTGTCCATGTGCATAGATCCCTGAAAGTTGGCACCCAGGTTGATAGGGTTGTTAAGAAGGCATACGGTGTGTTAGCTTTTATTGGTAGAGGGATTGAGTTTCGGAGCCAGGAGGTCATGCTGCAACTGTCTAAAACTCTGGTGCGGCCGCATTTGGAGTATTGCGTACAGTTCTGGTCACCGTATTATAGGAAAGATGTGGAAGTGTTGGAAAGGGTGCAGAGGAGATTTACCAGGATGTTGCCTGGTATGGTGGGAAAATCGTATGAGGAAAGGCTGAGGGACTTGAGGCTGTTTTCGTTAGAGAGAAGAAGGTTAAGAGGTGACTTAATAGAGGCATACAAGATGATCAGAGGATTAGATAGGGTGGATAGTGAGAGCCTTTTTCCTCGGATAGTGTTGGCTAGCACGAGGGGACATAGCTTTAAATTGAGGGGTGATGGATATAGGACAGATGTTAGAGGTAGGTTCTTTACTCAGAGAGTAGTAAGGGCGTGGAATGCCCTGCTTGCAGCAGTGGTGGACTCGTCAACGTTGAGAACGTTCAAGTGGTTATTGGATAAATATATGGATGATATTGGAATAGTGTAGATTAGAGGGGCTTTAGATTGGTACCACTGGTCGGCGCAACATCGAGGGCCGAAGGGCCTGTACTGCGCTGTAATGTTCTATGTTCTATGTTCTATGACCCAAAGCAGCTGTTTATGACAGTACAGTCAATCCACTTACTCTCATAATGTATAAAATGAAAAGCACAATTACCTTGAAGTTCTGATCAACCATAAAGTCGCAGCCCAACAGATTGAAGTAGCCCAGTTTGCATTCCAGTTTCCCCTTGACAGCGAAGTAACATTGTATCATGATTTTCTTCATTCTCTTCTGAAAAGAGGTTAATGAAGCTCAGGATTACACAGCTTAATCTTTCCTTACCCGGGCAGGTTATCTCTCAATTGAGCTTACCTCTGTTACCCCACCCCCCCCATTACCCATTCCCCCTCCCCACACACACACAACCCATACCCTCTCTGGATTCTCCATCAATCTTTAAAAGGTTGTGATCCAAAGCCCACTCCAGCAACTTGGGCACATAATCCAGGCCTTCACTCCAGAGCAGTACTTGAGGGAGTGCCATGCTGTCAGAGGTGCCGTCTTTTGGATGAGATGTTGAATCAAAGCCCGATCTGCTTTCTCAAGTGCACAATTGCAAAAAAATACATGAGGACTCTGGGCAGAGTAGATAGGGTGCAACTGTTCCCACTGGCGGAACCAGAATGCACAGATTTAAAGAAGACTTGGCAAATTTAAGCAGTGGCTGGCTCAGATCTGGGGAGTACTGTCCGAGCGTGGTGGTGGCAGATACAACCAAGGCCTTCAAAAGAAAATTGGGTAATTATCTGAAGTGAAAAAAAATTGCAGGATTATGAGGAAAAGGTGGGCGAGTGGGACTAGGTGAGTTGGGCTCACGGAGAACTAGCATGGACACTATGGGCCAAATGGCCTCCTGTGCTATAACCATTCTATAATTCAATGATACGAGCAGGGGAGTTATCCCCAATTTCCTGGTCAATATTTATCCCTTAATCAACATTATAACCAACAAATTGGTTTGCAACAAGAATTATCACATTACCACATTGCCGTTTGCAGGAATTTGCTGATTGCAATTTGGTTGTGGCACCTTCTATGAAGTAACAGTAAAGTCGCCATTGTCCCAGATGACCAAAGGTATCCACAGGTGATTTAACCTGTGGATCACCACCACACCTCAGGAGAGGGGGCAAAGTTGAGAAGGCGGGGCCTGCATGAATAACCTCAGCTGGTGCGGGATTTGAACTCACACTGTTGGTGTCGCCAACCATTTATCCAGCCAACTGAGCTAAACCAACCACCACCTTCTATATTACAAAAGTGATTGCATTTCACAAAGTATTTACTTGGCTATGAGGTTGTGGAAGACACGATATCAAGGCAAGCTTTTCTTTCTCTGTTTTTGGGTAAGAATTCGTGGTCTACATCTCTGCAGTTTCAGGAATCGGCCTCTTTTGAGGCAAGGCGTTGCATATGAAGAGCCTGAATACTGCAGCCTCCAACACTCCAATGGGACAAACAGTGAAACTGGTTCAAACCGTTCTTCTCACACATTGGTGATTGGGAACGGGATTCTCCGTCTGCGAGTAGCCCAAGACAGGACATTCCCAGGTCCCCAGAACATTAGCTGAGTTTCTAGATTAATAGTTGAGCGATAACACCACTGGGCCATCGCCTCCCCCCATTGGAAAGAATAAAATGTAAAACAATCAACCTGAGATGTTTTATATTTTACCACAAAAACAGTACCTCACGCCTCTGATGCTAACACAACTGAATCTCCTTAACTAAAGCATGAGTGAAAGCTAAACTTACCTCAAAAACACTGAAGACCCAGTCCTGGGGGAGACTCTTTGCTTCCATATAATTCTCATTAATATACTCATTCAAGTGCTCCATGGACCAGACTGTGTCCTCCTTCATCTCACTGTACAGGGGGTTCTTTTTCTGTACAAACTGCAGATAAGATAATGCAAAGGTGAAATTAATGGAATAATACTCCAACCACATGGGCTTGGGGGGTGGAGGGGTGGGGGGTGGGGGGCAGCGGGGGGGGGGGGGTGATTTCTGACCAATGGTGACTTTTGCTGAACACTGGGGATAGTCAGCAATTGAGAGGAATGAGGGGCTGTGGGTGGTGTAGGAGACATGGTGCCGATCACAAGTGACAGGTGAGGGGGGAGTGGTAGAGATCATAGGGGTGGATGATCATGGGGAAGAGAGGAAAAGAGCATAGGGGTGGAGGATTACAGTGGATGAGTGAGCGGCAAAGATTGAGATCAAAGAGTGGCAGTGCATGAATCATAGAATCATAGAATCCCTACAGTGCAGAAGGAGTTCATTCAGCCCATCGAGTCTGCACCAACCACGATCCCACCCAGGCCCTGTTCCCGTAACCCCACATATTTACCCTGCTAATCCCTCTGACACTAAGGGACAATTTAGCATGGCCAATCAACCTAACCCGCACATCTTTGGACTGTGGGAGGAAACTGGAGCACCCGGAGGAAACCCATGCACACATGGGGAGAATGTGCAAACACCACACAGATAGTCACCCAAGCCGAGGATCGAAGCCTCCCTGGTGCTGTGAGGCAGCAGCGCTAACTACTGTGCCACCGGGGGAGGGAGATTACTGCAGAAGGGAAAGATTGCGGAGGGAGAAGAGACCACATGGGGGAGAGATCCCGGGGAGAGAGATTACAGGGAGAGATTATAAAGAGAGAGTTTGCAGGGGAAGAGATCACAAGGAAGAGGTCAGAGGGAAGGGGTCAGAGGGGGAGAGGTCAGAGGGGGAAGAGGTCAGAAGGGGAGATCAGAGGGGGAGAGGTCAGTGGGGAGAAGTCACAGCAGGAGAGGTCACAACTGGAAAGGTCATGGGGAGAGGTCATGAGACAGAATTCAGGGGAAAAAGCCACAGAGGAGAAATCAGAGCTGGGGCAGGTCAAAGTAGTTACGGATAGTAGGCAGGGGGATAGCGGATTATGAGGAGGGAGGCAGGTGGTGGCAACATAGCTTGAGAGACTGGAGAGGACGCATTCCTGGCTCACAGGCACTGCTAGAAAGTCACTTACTGCTGATTCTGTCAGCTCCCACTTCTCTCCCACTGACAAGGTTCCTGCACCCAGGATACCTGTGCTGGAAGTGCTGACCTGAGGTGAGTTACAGAGCCTGATTTATTTACTATAATTACGAGCTTGTCCCTCCAGAATGGGTTACTCAGCAACACTCAAACTCTACCCCCACCCCCTGCAGTTAAACTGGAAGATGGGGGCAGAGGTAGAGGGGGGGGCAAGGGGTGGCAGGTGGCGGGTGGGCTCAGGGGCAGGGGAGGGGTGGGGGGGTGGGGGTGGAGGACCCCTCTAACCATCAGGAGATTGGACATTGTGGGCTAATAATTCTTTACGCATTGAGTCCTAAACAGCATCAATGCACAGTTTGACAAATGTGCCCAGGATAAGGATCAATGCAGTTGACCTAAAACACTTCTCAGTGGTTTCGGTTGGAAGATCTTAAGCATTGTTGTAGGTTCCTGTGTGTGCTCCAACTCTCCAACCACAGCCTGGCAGAGTTTTAAGTTGCCTGGACCGCAGTCTTTGCAATTCCTTCACTAAATCCCTACGTGGCAGATTCCCATCTCTGGAATCCTGTGCCTCCAGTATTTGCTGCATTTTCACCTCTGGCAGCCAAGCCTCCAGTTTTCTGGACCCTGAACTGGAACTCCTTCGCCAAACCCCGCCACCTCCATAACTCTCTCCCTTAACACAATCTTTAAAATGTACTCATTTAACCAAGCTTTTGGTCATCCCCACTAATATCTTCTCGCATGGCTTAGTGTCAAATTGTTTCGTTTGATAACACTCCTGTGAAGCACCTCAAGATTTTTTATTATTCATTCGTAGGACATGGGTGTCGCTGGCTGGCCAGTATTTATTGCCCATCCCTAGTTGCCCTTGAGCTGAGTGGCTTGTTAGGACATTGCAGAGGGCAGTTGAGAGTCAACCACATTGCTGTGGCTCTGGAGTCACATGTAGGCCAGATCAGATAAGGAAGGCAGATTTCCTTCCCTAAATTACATTAGCGAACCAGATGGGTTTTTCCGACAATCAACAATGGTTTCATGGTCATCGGTAGATCTTTAATTCCAAATATGTTTTATTGAATTCAAATTCCACCAGCTGCTGTGACGGAATTCAAACTGGGTCCCCAGAACATTGGTTAACTTTCTGGATTAATAGCCTAGTGATAATGCCACTAAACCATTGCCTCTCCATTAAACTATGATAAAGGTGCTATATAAATGCAAGTTGTTGTTGATGATACACGTTTGCTTCATTCAATCCTCAGTGACTTCTCATTTTGATCCTACAATTTCTACTCTTCACATCAGTGCTGGGGGATTAGACAGTGACGGACTTTTCCAAATGTCCAATACAAGAATCAGTGACAGTGGGGATGATGTACAGCTGAGGGGAGATTCAAAATGAAGTTCCCTCACCTCTGCCCGAACATGCCTGAGCCCTGTGTCTTTAGAGATTCTGACAGCTGTTATATCGGAAGATTCGTACAGATGTAGATTTAGCATTAGCGATTCTATATGGGCGGCACGGTGGCACAGTGGTTAGTACTACTGCCTTACAGTGCCAGGGACCCAGGTTCAATTCCCGGCTTGGGTCACTGTTTGCGCGGAGCGTCCCCCTGTCCGCGTGGGTTTCCTCCGGGGGCTCTGGTTTCCTCCCACCGTCTGAAAGATGTGCTGGTTAGATGTATTGGCCATGTTGGAGGCATGGTGGCACAGTGGTTAGCACTGCTGCCTCACAGCGCCAGGGACCTGGGTTCGATTCCCAGCTTGGGTCACTGTCTGTGTGGAGTTTGCACGTTCTCCCTGTGTCTGCGTGGATTTCCTCCGGGTGCTCAGGTTTCTTCCCACAGTCCAAAAGACGTGCTGGTTAGGTGCATTGGCCATGCTAAATTCTCCCTCAGTGTACCCGAACACTCATTGGAGTGTGGCGAATAGAGGATTTTCACAATAATTTCATGGCAGTGTTAGTGTAAGCCTACTTTTGACACTAACAAATAAACTTTTCAAAAAAATCATCAAAAATTGAGATTTTCACTGGTAAAGTACAAAAAGATTGACTGATACATGAGAGATGTTTAGGTGCACACCTCTGGAAAAGATTGTCAACAGCTGCCAAGGTGGGTTTTTGCTCACCCACCCCCTTGGGGGTTGCTGGGTAATCAACACAATACTAATGAACACCAACCCAAAATTCACCTGGGAGGCCTGGCCTCACCTGAGCAGCTGAAATTCGCACTCCCTGACTACACGAACAAACAAGAATCAACAAACTCCTGAGATTTCTTTCTATGGAGTAGATATCGACTTGGTGCAATATTGCAAAACAAGTGACAGTAAGCCAGCAACCCAGTTACACCCTGATGTTTATTTCCATCATTTTTCTATGCAGTGAGTTGCTCTGATTTCAAATGCACTGCCTGAAAGGGCAGCGGAAGCAGATTCAACAGCAACGTTCAAAGTGGATTTAGATGCGTGTTTGAAATGGGAACTAGCAGGCCTTGGAGGAGTAAGAGTAGGGGAGTAGAACTAATTGATTCGGTCTTTCAATGAGGGCTCAAAGGGCTGAATGGTCTTCTTCTGTGTTGTAGAATTCTATCCCTTGCCGATAGGGTGGGAGAAAACTGTCCAGGCCTCAGGAAATTACCTTACGTAAATAGGTGCTGAAATTAGCCTCCACTCAACATCTATCCATAAGATTCAACATCTTTATACGAACAATTTACCAGTCAATGGATGAGGAAATAGGGTCAGCAAACCCCAAGTTGTATTTTCATAGAATCATAGAATCCATACAGTGCAGAAGGAGGCCATTTAGCCCATCGAATCTGCACCAACCACAAGCCCTATCCCCGTAACCCCAAACATTTACCCCAGCCAATTCCTCCTGACACTAAGGGGCAATTTAGCATGGCCCATCAACCTAACCCGCACATCTTTGGAGTGTGGGAGGAAACTGGAGCACCCGGAGATAAACCCACGCAGACACAGGGAGAATGTGCAAACTCCACACAGACAGTGACCCGAGGCCGGAATTGAACCCGGGTCCCTGGCACTGTGAGGCGTTTAACAACACCAGGTTAAAGTCCAACAGGTTTATTTGGTAGCAAAAGCCACACAAGCTTTCGAGGCTCTGAGCCCCTTCTTCAGGTGAGTGGGAATTCTGTTCACAAACAGAACTTATAAGACACAGACTCA
This sequence comes from Mustelus asterias, assembly GCF_964213995.1. NCBI lineage: Eukaryota > Metazoa > Chordata > Chondrichthyes > Carcharhiniformes > Triakidae > Mustelus > Mustelus asterias. The sequence continues at coordinate 11,202,042 of NC_135822.1, read as the reverse complement.
ATTTACATGAATAATGGTTGGAATGCGAATACTTACAACTAATCCAGTCTTTAAGAAACAAAACAATGGGAGTGGAGAGAGCATCAAGACAGGCTAAAAAGATGTGTATTGTCTCCAGACAAGACAGCCAGTGAAACTCTGCAGGTCCACGCAACTGTGGGAGTTACAAATAGTGTGACATAAATTCTGATTCTAGGATCGCATGATAAAGACTCAGGAGGAAAAAAGCAGAAATATTTATGTGAAATAGTGTGACATAAACCCAATATCCCGGTTGAGGCCGTCCTTGTGTGTGCGGAACCTGGCTATCAGTTTCTGCTCCGCGACTCTGCGCTGTCGTGTGTCGCGAAGGCCGCCTTGGAGAACGCTTACCCGAATATCAGAGGCCGAATGCCCGTGACCGCTGAAGTGCTCCCCAACAGGAAGAGAACAGTCTTGCCTGGTGATTGTCGAGCGGTGTTCATTCATCCGTTGTCGCAGCGTCTGCATGGTCTCCCCAATGTACTGTGAGGCAGCAGTGATAACCACTGTGCCACCGTGCCGCCCCCATTTTAATTAATTATTTTAATTAATAACAAAATCCATGTGACAAACTTGATTTTTCTTGAAATGGATTCTTATTTTGGTGCCTTCGCTTTAAGATGGTTATTAAACATGCGGGGTGGGGGGTGGTGGGGGGTGTGGGGGGGTGGAATTTCAAAGCCAATAATGCGCAGAAAATCTATATAACGTATATTGTGGTGAGGTGTGTCATCATCATCTTTTTGATTATGGGTTTAAGATGGGGTCCAACACAGATTCGAACATATGAATTTTGCAATTGATTTGCAGAGTGGGAAATTTTGAAATAAGTGCCTGAGTGATGGAAAACTGAAAAGTCCAACACGTATTGTTAACCCTTGCTCCTGGGTGTTATGGTAGCTACGAAGAACTCAAGATTTCCTCTTAGGCTTCGTGGAGAACGGGTTTCCTTATTGAGCAAGTGGGAGCTCGCCCAATGAGAGATGAGTAGCGGGAGCTTAAAACCGACACTCTCAACCTGGACCTGGAGTAGATCTGGACCTCAGGGCTTGTGTTGCTGTAAGCCACACACATGGCTTTTCCTTTGTGTTAAACAAAGCAGTGTGGCACTGGAAGACTGGCCTTGGTGAGATTATTACAGTGGGATTTAAGAGAGACTTTTCAAATTGGAGTAGTTTCTCAAGAGGGACGATGGCTGGAAAATGGAACACTTTTCATATCTTAAAAAAAAGGTAAAGGAGCTGTTTTCAACTTTCAGGAGAGACCAGGGAAGCACCTGGAATTCTCCGGCCGTTCACGCCGGTGGGATTCTCCAATCCCACCGGCAGTGTGCCCCCCACCCACAGGTTTCCCGCCAGTGTGGGGTGACATTAATCGGAATTCTCATTGACAGTGACGGGACCAGAGAATCCCACCGCTAGCAAACAACGCGCCACCTTCCGCCAGCAGGAAACATGCAGCCCGGAGGCCAGAGAATTTTACGCCCGCCTTTGAAAATCTCTTCCAGAGGAGGATTAATTTCATTCCTGGATTTATAACCTTTTATTTTGTCAAGTTAGATATAAGATTCCAAAAACAACAACTTGCTTTTACGATGCTGCCTATAACATAGCAAAATGGCCCAAGGCGATGCAGAGCAGCATAATCAAACTAGATTTGACACAAGACACATGGGGAGACCTTTGGACAGGTAACTGGAAGCTTGCTCAAGGAGATAAATTTTAAGGATCGCCGTGGGAGAGGAAAGGAGATAAAGAGGTGGACCAGCTAATGGAGGGAATTCTAGAGCTTAGGCCTTTGACAGCTGAAGGCATGAGCAGCTAGAATTCAAGAAGTACTGATATTTGAAAGGGTGCAAGCCTGGAGGAACTCATAGAGATAGGAAGGGATGAGACTAGGAAGGAATTTGACTATGTAAATGTGTAAATGTATTGTATTGCTGCCAGATTATTCTCTATATCATGGTTAGTTGAAAACAATTACTTGATGTTTCACATTTCACATGAGGTCTGATGTGATGCTTTCAAAGACTGAAGGTAATAACTTGGTCCGGTACTTAAAAGCAATCACAGAAACATAGAAACTAGAAGCAGGAGGAGGCCATTCGGCCCTTCGAGTCTGCTCCGCCATTCATTTTGATCATGGTTGATCATCAAATTCAATATCCTGATCCCCCCCTTCCTCCCATATCTCTTGATCCCTTTAATCCCAAGATCTGTATCTAATCTCTTCTTGAGATCTGACAGTGTTTTGGTCTCAACTATATTCGGTGATAGTGAATTCCATACATTCACCATCCTCTGGGTGAAGAAATTTCTCCTCACTTCAGTTCTAAAAGTTTTACCCCTTATCCTCAAACTATGATCCCTAGTTCTGGACTCTCCCACCATTGGGAACATTCTTTCTGAACCTACCCTGTCTCACCCTCTTAGAATTTTATGAGTTTCTATGAGATCCCCTCTCACTCTTCTAAACTCAAGAGAATATAATCCTAACTGACTCAGGCTCTCCTCATATGACAGACCTGCCATCCGAGGAATCAGCCTGGTAAACCTTCGCTGTATTCCCTGTATAGTGAGGGCATCCCTCCTCAGATAAGAACACCAAAACTGCACCCAATACTCCGGGTGTGGCCTCACCAATGCCCTATACAATTGCAGCAAAACATCCCTATCCCTACACTCGAATCCTCTCGCTATAAAGGCCGATTTACCATTTGCCTTCCTTACTGCTTGCTGTACCTGCGCGCTTATTTTCAGCAGGGTTTGAGTGGAGCTGTGGTCCTCTAAGATGGCGTTACCTGAGGGCCATGTGATCAGACCAAACCCTATGGATTGTCAATCAGGAGTGAGGGCGCAGAAAGTCCTGGAAAGTCGAGGAAAGTCCTGCAAACGGAGCCTGGGAGGAGAGTTGTCAGCCTGACCTTTTGTATCTATAATTATTTATTGTTGGCAATAAATTTAAGCCAATTGAGTCGCCCTCAATTTATTACACTGGCAATGAGGATGGGATCGATGTAATAAATCGAGGGATGCTTTGCAAAGCAGGCTTATGGCAAGGTTGAGGAGCTGAATGAATGGAAAAGTCACTCACCCATGGCTTAACAGACTTGAACATGTTTGGTCAATTTTTATTGTCATAAAATGATTGAAGAGTTGAAGTAAACCATATAACCATGGTAACAGGGTGAGATTGAGAACTAAAATATACTTTCTTGGCTCCATGCTGTAAACCTGATGTCTGTACAATGTATCTTTGATGATTATGGTTTGATATCAGTATATATTCAATGTAGAGATCATGGCTGGCATTTCCCCGATGATGCACGACCCGCTATCACTGCCAGCGAGAACAGAGAATTTGGCGCACAGTAAAATCGCTATTCACTGCAGCGGGACTGGGGAATCCCAGCCGCGGACGAGGTTGGAGAATTCCGATCCAAAAGCTTGAATTGGTCTAAGAGTTTTAGGCAAACCATTGTTTGAATCATAGAATCAGCATCGAACCCCTACAGTGCAGAAGGAGGCCATTCGGCCTATCAAGTCTGCACTGATCACAATTCCACCCAGGTCCTATCCCCATAACCACATGCATTTATCCTAGCTAGTCCGCCTGACACTAAGGGGCGATTTAGCATGGCCAATCCACTTAACCCACACATCTTTGAGCTGTGGGAGGAAACCAGAGCGCCCGGAGGAAACCCACACAGACAGGGAGAGAATGTGCAAACTCCACACTGACAGTGACCCAAGCCGGGAATGGAACTTGGGTACCTGGCGCTGTGAGGCAGGAGTGCTAACCACCGTGCCACCGTGCCGTGCTGTAGTCACATTGGAATTGTGAATTGTGGTACCTGGTTTTTTGTAGTGAATAGTGAACTCAGCAATAAAGAATCATGGAATCATACGGAAACCATGCCCTGTATGGTGAAAGACAAAGACCTGGGGTGTTACAACTAATAGAACAGGAAAACAATCTGAAACCCAACACTTACAATAATCTCCGGGAAGGGAGTGAGGGGTCCCTGCTGGAGGTTTGGGCCGTTGAGACATACCCGTGAGTGATCTATGGCAGCCAGTGATTTAGGGTAGGAAGATTTTAAAAAGACCCAAAAGCATTAAATCAATCTATTTTACATCTTTATTTTATTTTGTGACGCTCTAATAGTTCAATTCATAACTTCCAACAGAAACAAGGGAATGGAAAGGATGACATTTTCCCACTGTTCACCTTACCTGATTGGTCAGGTGACTTGTCAGATCATCCGAATAAGGATCATATTTGTTGCATGCCAATTTGACGTAACCATGGCGAAAGAAGATCATGTGAGGTGAGGTACAAGCAATCAGGAGGTAAGATCGGACATCAAACTTTCGACCTTCCAGAAGTAAAGGTTTGTGCAGATACCTGTTTGGGTCAAAGCATAGGTATTTTAGCACTGTTTTAAGATCGGTTGGGGAAGTATCACACGGATATTTAATTTCTCATGCTTTCCGCCGCACTAGTGCTGGACCTTTCATCTTTCCACAGACAAATATACAAATTCAGAGCAAGAGTCAACCATTTAGGTGGGGCAGCACGGTGGCACAGCGGTTAGCACTGCTGCCTCACAGCGCCAGGCACCTGGGTTCAATTCCGGACTTGGATGACTGTCTGTGCGGAGTTTGCACATTCTCCCCGTGTCTGCGTGGGTTTCCTCCGGGTGCTCCGGTTTCCTCCCACAGGCCGAAAGACGTGCTGGTTAGGTGGATTGGCCATGCTAAATTCTCCCTCAGTGTTCCCAAACAGGCGCCGGACTGTGGCGACCAGGGGATTTTCACAGTAGCTTCATTGCAGTGTTAATGTAAGCCTACTTGTGACGAATAAATAAGTGTCAGTCCCTCAAACCTGCTCCGCTTTTCAATAACACCATGGCTGATCTGATTGTGGCCACAACACCATTTGCTTCCTACCTCCTTATACCCTTTGACTCCCTTGTTAGTCAAGAATCTATCAACCTCTGCTTTAAAAATATTCAATAACCCTGCCCCCACCACTCTCTGAGGAAGAGAGTTCCACAGACCATTTAAGAGAGAGAATTTCTTTTCACGTATCTCTGTCTGGGCTGGCACGGTGGCACAGTGGCTAGCACTGTTGCCTCACAGCTCTAGGGACCCAGGTTAAATTCCAATCTTGGATGACTGTCTGTTTGGAGTTTGCACGTTCTCCACATGTCTGCATGGTTTCGTCCGGGTGCCTGGTATCCTCCCCTACTCCAAAGTTGAGTGGATTGGCCAAGCTAAATTGCCCCTTAGTGTCCCAAGATGGATAGGTTAGAGGGATTAGCCATGCTAAAAGCCCTTTAATGTCCCGAGATGTATAGATTAGGTTATTTGGACATGGTAAATTGATCTTTAGTGTCAGGGGGATTAGCAGGGGAAATATGTGGGGTTATGGGATTAGGGCCTGGGTGGGATTGTTGTCAGTGTGGGCTCAATGGGCTGAATGGCCTCCTTCTGCACCGTAGAGATTCTAAGATGAAACGTCTTTATGAAACATTGGCAAGGTCTCAGTCGGAAAATTGTGTTCCAGTCACTTTAAGGTAGACATCAAGGTCTTGGCCAAGATGCAGAAGAGATTTCTTAAAATAGTGTTAGAGATGAGGGCCTTCAGTTACGGGTAAAACTTGATTTGTTCTTCTTAGAATAAAGAAGGTGAAGAGGAGATTTGATACACGGTGTTCAAAGTTACGAATGGTTTTGGGTCTGCAACCAGAGGACAAAACAGAGGCAACAGGAGGCAACCTTTTTGTTTATAGAATGAGTTGTTGTTATCTGGAGTGCACTGTCTGAAAGGCTGGTGGAAGCAGGTTCAATAACAACTCCCTAACCTGAGCTGGGTAAACAATTGAAGGGAAAAAAAATTACAGGACAGTGGAGAAAGAGCGGGGGAGCGGGATTATTTTGGCGCGGCACGGTGGCACAGTGGTTAGCACTGCTGCCTCACAGCGCCAGGGACCTGCATTCGATTCCTGGCTTGGGTCACCGTCTGTGCAGAGTCTGCACGTTCTCCCCGTGTCTGCGTGGATTTCCTCCGGGTGCTCCTGTTTCCACCCACTCTCCAAAGGTGTGCGGGTTAGGTTGATTGGCCATGCTAAATTGCCCCTTAGTGTCCCGGGATGCGTAGGTTAGAGGGATTAGTGGGGTAAATATCTGGGGTGACGGGGAGAGAACCTGGGTAGGATTGTTGTCAGTGCAGACTCGATGGGCCGAATGGCCTTCATTGGCACTGTAGCATTTTTATGATTCAATTAACTCTATCAAAGAGCTAGTATGGACAAGATGGGCTGAATGACCTCTTTCGGTGCTGTAACGTTATATGATCCAGAAATCAGAACCAATGGCAACTTTTTCCAGAACCGACGTCCACATCGGGTACTCCAGGCCTGATGCAGTAAAATAAAAAAGATTTACATTTACATAGGGCTCAATTTCACAACCTCGCTTTGTTCCAAAATACTTTACAACCAATGAAGTACTTTTGGAGTGTTGTGACTGTTGTAATGTGGGAATCGTGGCAGTCACTGGCAATGTTGGTTGAGGAATAAATATTGACGATGACACTGGGTCAAATTACCCTGCTTTTCTTCGAATAACCATTTACATCCACCGGACCTTGTCTCAACATCTCATCCAAAAGAAGGCACTCATGACAGTGCAGCATTCCCTCAGTACTGCACTCTAGATTTAGGGGCTGAAATTTTCCATATTTTGTGTCTGGAGTGGAGCTTGACCCCACAACTTTCTGACTCAGAGGCGAGCTACCCACTGATTGACAGCTGATATCTATACTGATACAGGACAATCCTGAAGTGTCACATCCAATTAACAGAAGAATGAGACTATTTCAATACCCTCTTTCATTAAATGCGATTTATAATTCCCTTTGCATTCATTCTGTGCACATAACCTGCAGTTTGGATTATTTTCTCATTGCCCTTAATTACCGTTGCACTATTCTGTTGATGGGTAAACTGTAATAATACATCTTGCCGGAAACATTCCGCTCCACACTTTCCAGTTTCTCACGGAAGTCCAGTAAATCCTCCTGGCACTTTAAGAGAAAGATTCCTTTGCCCAGGTTTGACCCGGCAGGTTTCGAAATCCAAATGGGTCCATCTGTGTGGTGAGAAACACAGGAAACAAAACGTCAGCAGAAAGGATGCGGTCCTTCCTAGCGATCAGCAAACAGTTGAATACATCATAGAATCTCTACAGTGCAGAAAGAGGCCATTCAGCCCATTGAGCCTGCGTCAACAACAATCCCACCCAGGTCCTAACCCCGTAAACACACGTATTTACCCAGCTAATCCCCTTGACACTAAGGGGCAATTTAGCATGGCCAATAAACCCAACCTGCACATCTCTGGGAGGAAACCGGAGCACCTGGAGGAAACCCACACAGACACGGGGAGAACATGCAGACTTCACACAGACAGTGACCCAAGGCCAGAATCGAACCCAGGTTCCTGGCACTGTGAGGCAGCAGGGTTAACCACTGTGTCACCATGCCGCCCAGTGGCACAGTCTCTGCTTAGTTCATCTCTTTCTATAGAATACTATTAGGAGCTGAATAAAAGAATTTACCTGTGTTGTCCAATGATATATAGATTAACAGTAACTGTTACGCAGTAGATTGCACCACAGCAGATTGTAATGCATAGAATCCCTACTGTGCAGAAGAGACCATTTGGCATATGGATCTGCACCGACTCTCTGCCAGAGTATCTTACCCAAGATCTCTACCTCGCCGTATCACCACACACATTTACCATAGCTAATCCATCTAACCTGCACATCTTTGGACACTAAGGGGCAATTTAGCATGGCCAATCCACTTAACCTGCACATCTTTGGAGTCTGGGAGGAAACTGGAGCACTCAGAGAAAACGCATGCAGACATGGGGAAAACATGCAAACTCCAGACAGTCACCCAAGGCCGGAATTGAACCTGGGTCCCTGGTGTTGCGAGGCAGCAGTGCTAACCACTGTGCCACCGTGCAGCAGGCTGTAATGCAGCAGTAATGCAGCAGATTGTAATAGAGGGAAGTATTTGAGGCAATACCAAGTGAAATGTGATGATAATTGAGGCAGGTAAGAGTTTCCACCAAGGATCAAGCAACGCAGAGCTCCACAAAACAGCCTGACATCTGGCAGATTCTGGGGCACAAAGGCAGCATCGCAGGAAAAAACACCAGGTGGAGGAAAAGGAGCTCCCATACAAAATAGAGAAACCAAGTGGGGGCGAGGGGGGTGGGGGGGAGAGGTGGGGGGGATTAACAGTTTTTAAAAAACTTTTCCAATTCAATCAAATCAAGTCCAATTCAGAGTCTCAACAAGTTGAGACATTTCCGATCCAAGCTGACAAGACAGGGCCTCCACTCCTGTCTTGGGCCTGATCGACATGAGCCAAGCTGATTGGAGTAGGTGCAAGTCCTCCTCCTCCAAGGCTTGATCTGATTTGCATCTTAGCCAAAAGGCCGAGATACCGCTTTTAAAAATTGCTTCAAATGAAGCTTAAATGCAACCTAATGACCTCAACCAAGCGCAGCATCCGGTCCATACTACACTTGATCTTAGCCAAAAGGCCAAGAAGCGATGGGATTAACAGTTTTTTGGGGGGTTTTTTTGGATTAACAGTTAATGGAGCAATCGCTACCCAGAGTTATGAACTCTGGATAATGATTGCACAAGTTCAGTGTCAGTTTGAAGCAACACTACCACTTCACACAGTAATTGCTAAAGTTAATAAAAATGCACCATCAAAGGATTCGCAAGCACAGATCAGTTCGAACCCAGGAAAACAGGGGGTGGGGAGGTGGGGAGGAAAACAACAGATACAGGTCAAGAATTCAAGCTTAAAATGTTCAAACAGCTGTGAAGTACATCAAAGGAAAACTCAGGTGTGCACAGAAAAGTGAAAAAGATGAATCAGGAAAAATGGGAAGGAAAGATAAAGAGTATTTCATAGATCGAGCCCCAAAAACCTGTGTTTATAAAACGCCTTTAAGATGGAAAAACATCCTAAGGTGCTTATTTTAATCACACACAATCACTATACTAGTGTGTACATAATATACAAATATCTTCATTGCCGGAAAGGTGAAGACAGAAGGTTATAGACAGTCTGCAGCAGACTCCAATCTGTTCTCAAAATGACTACAAAATGTACTCTGTAGTTTTGCTGCGTATAGCATATTGTGCTTTTAGAATCATAGAAACCCTACAGTGCAGAAGGAGGCCATTCGGCCCATCACATCTGCACCGACAACAATCCCACCCCAGGCCCTATCTCCACAACCCCACACAGTTACCCCGCTAATCCCTCTAACCTACAAATCCCAGGACTCTAAGGGGCAATTTAACATGGCCAATCAACTTAACCCACACATCTTTGGAGTGTGGGAGGAAACCAGAACACCCGGAGGAAACCCACACAGACACGGGAGAATGCGCAAACTCCTCACAGACAGTGACCCAAGCCGGGAATCGAACCAAGGTCCCTGGCACTGTGACGCAGCAATGCTAACCACTGTGCAGCCCACAGTCAAGAGCAAACCACTTGCTAGTATTATACTGAAAATGACATGCATACAGCCAAAACATCAAGTTAAAAGACAACATAACTCAACTTTTAAACGATAGCCAACAGAAATGGAGTGAAAGCAACTCAACAAAGTGTTTTAATAGGCTTCCGTTTGGTCCTCTGACTTGATTTGCCATCCTTACAACTGAAGTCCAGGAGTATTATCTAATACAATTTGATACCCAAGCCACAGGAGGAGATATTAGGACTAATAATTAGAACTTTCGTCAAAGAGGTAGGTTTTAAGATGTAGCTAAAGGAGGAAAGAGATTTATTAAATCAGAGAGGTTTACGGAGGGAATTTCAGAGCTTAGGGACCATGACTGCCAGCGGTGAAGTGATTAAAGTGGACAGCATGGTCGCACAGTGGTTAGCACTGCTGCCTTACAGTGCCAGAGACCAGGGTTCGATTCCAGTCTTGGGTCACTGTCCGTGTGGAGTTTGCACTTTCTCCCCATGTCTGCGTGGGTTTCCTCCGGGTGCTCTGGTTTCTTCCCACAGTCCAAAGATATGCAGGTTAGGTGAATTGGCCAAGGTAAATGTGTGGAGTAATGGAGATGGGGCGGGGGAGAGGACATGGGCCTCTCTGTCAGAGAGTCAGAGCGGACCCAATGGGTCAAATGGCCTACATCTGCACTGTTGAGATTCTATGAAAATCAAGGGTGCGCAAGTGGCCAGAATCGGAGGACTGCAAATATCTCAGAAAGGTGTGGAGGAGGATAGACAGAGAGGGACTGGCAAAGCCAAGGAGAGATTTGAAAACAAGCAATGAACTTTCCATGTCATAAACCTCTACACCTCTCTCCAACCTTTTCTAATTTCTTAATAGTTCTTTAAACCCATGGGAATGGTTATTTGGATAGTGGTTGTAAGCCCCTGTTGTCCAGTGGTCTGTGTTGCTAATGGGCCTAGCCACAGAGAGGATAGCACTACGCTCTCTTGGTAAGCTCTCTGTTGCAATTTAAATGGATTCTTTGAGGAAGTAACTAATTCATTCTTTGGCCTTCCGGTCAATGATGCATCATAAAAACAAACATCAAGGTTTATACCTCCTCCACCTTCACCCCATTTTTTATTTCTATCAGGTTATTTTCATTTCTTCCATAGATTCATTTTTCCTCCATTTTTTATCCTGCTTTCCATCTTTTTTTTCCCTTTAACATCATCTCCTCTTCTCACTCGGGCCATCTGTTACATGTCTCAGGTTGTCATTTGTCACACTGCTTACACCTTTGCTCTGCCATTGACACATTCTGATCTCCTAATGTGCTGCTATTAGCATCCTTCTTAGCCATGATCACCACCATTTACATCCCCTTTGTCCTTCTGTCCATGACATCTTTGTCAATCTGTCCCGTGCCTCCATTGGCCCTCTAAGTCAGCCCCGACTCACTCCCCTCCCCCCGCACATAACAGTATAAATGTCAGCCTATTTCTAGTTTTCTTTCGCTCTGATGCTGAGTCATTCAGACTCGAAAAGTTAACTCTATTCCCTCTCCACAGATGCTGTCAGGCCTGCTGGGATTTTGCAGCGTTCCCTGTTTTAGCATCAAGGTTTACTCTGTGGGGAGATGGGGCAGGGAAAGTCATATTTTGGAATGGGGGGAAAGAGAGAATACCTTGCATAATTTCAAAGAAAGCTAGACGTTCACTTTTCACATCCATCCGATACGTTTCAGGATAAAACTCTGCCATTTTCAGAAATCTAGAGTGAAAAAAAAGGATAGAAATTGCATTGACGTATCTTGTTTTACAGCTTCAGGATGTGCCAAAGCACTTTACAACCAAAATAATTGAAGAGAGATTTGCTGACGCTGTTCAAAATGAAGAAGGGTTTTGATAGAGTGGACAGGTAGAAACTTCAGAAGGGATGGTAACTGAAGGAGACAGGTTTAATGCTCGTTCACACAAGAGCTCGACAGACGCAAAATGAAGGGACATTCATTCATGCAGAAAGCTGCTATGATCTGGAATGCATTGCCTGAAAAGAAAGTACAGCACAAAGTCTCACAACACCAGGTTAAAGTCCAACAGGTTTATTTGGAATCACGAGCTTTCGGAGCGCTGCTCCTTCATCAGATTCCAAATAAACCTCCTGGTTCCAAATAAACCTGTTGGACTTTAACCTGGTGTTGTGAGACTTCTTACTGTGCCCACCCCAGTCCAACGCCGGCATCTCCACATCATGAAAAGAAGGTGGGCGCAGTTTCAGTAGTAACATCAAAAGGGATACATTTTTTAAAAGGAAAAATAATTGCAGAGAAAGAGAATGGGACTGATTGGATTTTGGAGAGCTGATAGCATGGAAAAATCATAGCATAGAATCCCTACAGAGCAGAAGAAGGCCATTCGGCCCATCGAGTCTGCACTGGCAACAATCCCTCCCAGGCTGTATCCTCGTAACCCCACGTATTTACCCTGCGAATCCCTCTGACTGAGAGGAAATTTAGCATCACCAAGCAACCTAACCTGCACATCTTGGTCTGTGAGAGGAAACCAGAGCAAACCCACACTAACACGGGGAGAACATACAAACTCCACAGACAGTCACCCGAGGCCGGAATTGAACCCGGGTCCCTAGCATTGTGAGGCAGCAGTGCTAACCACTGTGCCACCCCAATGCAGACTTCTCTCCTAGTCTGCTCACACTAATTTTCGGATACACATGACATTTCTGTAACGGTACAGAGGAGAGGACCACAAATATGGGGAGAAAGTCAAGGACTTTCCCCATACCCCAGACAGGGTAGATCCAGAAAGAATGATCCCAATGGTGGGGGAGTCCAGAACTAGGGGTCATAGTTTGAGGATAAGGGGTAAACATTTTAGAACTGAGGTGAGGAGAAATTTATTCACCCAGAGGGTGGTGAATGTGTGGAATTCACTCCCACAGAACGTAGTTGAGGCCAAAACGTTGTTTGCTTTCAAGAAGAAATTAGATATAGCTCTTGGGGCTAAAGGGATCAAGGGATATGGGGGGCGGGGGGGGGGGGTGATGAGGATAGTGAATTTGATGATCAGCCATGATCAAAATGAATGGCGCAGCAGGCTCGAAGGGCCTATTCCTGCTTCTAGTTTCTGTGTTTCTATGTTTCTATCACAGGTGGGGACTGCAGGGAGGACCAGGGAGAGTGAATTAAGCATCAGGTGGGGTGGGGGAAGGAGGGAAGGCAGGCATTGTAAACATCACAACTCAGGAGAATGAAACCACCCTCAATTTTGATGAGATACATGTTCACCAGCAGTCCAATGTTTGAATCGAAAACAATCGGATTTGTGCCATGTGGCATTGTTAAGGATGACATTGCTTAAGTACCTAACATGCACCTGTATTCAAATGGGCCACTAACCAGTTCTGCTCTGCTTTAATTATTTACTGACTATAAATGATTCACCTCATACTAATTATTTAAAACATCTGCAGCTGAAATTGCATCATTCAACGGCACATAAACATCTGTTGTCGCAGACATGTTCCATTCAAATGGATAAAGCAGAACAGATGTTACTTAAATTAAAATATCAAAGCAAAATATTAATAAGCAGATGAATGGCCCATATCCTATTTCAGCAGAAGTAAATCTTCAAAATTCTGTAGTAAATATGTTGGGAGGCATGGTGGCACAGTGGTTAGCACTGATGCCTCACAGCACCAGGGACCTGGGTTCAATTCCCGGCTTAGTTCACTGTCTGTGTGGAGTTTGCACATTCTCCCCGTGTCTGCGTGGGTTTCCTCCGGGTGCTCCAGTTTCCTCCCACAGTCCAAAAGACGTGCGGGTTAGGGTGCACTGGCCATGCTAAATTCTCCCTCAGTGTTACCCAAACACGCGCCGGAGAGTGGCGACTAGGGGATTTTCACAGTAACTTCATTGCAGTGTTAATGTAAGCCTACTTGTCACACTAATGAATAAACTTAAACCTAAAATGTTTGCACAGCCAATGTTCATTTCAAACTGGACTCATGGCAACAAACCCTAAATCCAGCCTCAAGCGAGAGTGTTACACCCGGAATAGCTTCAGATTCCTCTCCAATCAGCCGGTCTGGCTCAGGCTAAACCTCGACAGAATCCCGAGACGGATGAAGAGATCAGTGGGAAGAAAATTTGTAGCATTTGAGTTCCACGATGCGGGCTGTTTGCTGATTTATTTTTCATACAGTGGGCTTTGGGATTCAGTATAGCCTCTGACTGTGTTCAAATATGAAGTGAACTTGCACAAGTTAAATGAAAGCCACTGTTTGCGGGCGTTGTGAAATACAGAACGATGGCAAACTGCTCAGAGAATATCACAACTCCCGCTTTATTTAAAGCCGTCACAACATTTGTCTCATGCTAGGTCCAGCAGCCAAGATGGCCAGAGATCTTGAGTAATTTCCCATCTCATCTCAGGCAACCAATTGTTTATGATGTGTAGGTTAGGGGAATTAGCAGGGTAAATATGTCGGGTTACAGGGATAGGACCTGAGTAAGATGTTTAGTCAGAGAATTGGTGCAGATCCAATGGGCCAAATGGCCTCCTTCTTCACTGTAAGGATTCTATGAACAGAACTGCTGCATGTGCTGGTAAAACATGGACTCCTCTTTCCCCTTCTGGAGGGTGGAGTCTATGATTCGATTCACATGGCCTTGCAATCAAGACTTGGAAGACAATACAGATTTTGTGGAAGAGGTTTGATGACACCTCTTGAGGATACCTGGTGAAAGCCTGACAAAAAGAACATGTCAGAGATCCTGCCTGTATGGTTCCACGTGTCAGAATGGCCAGGGTTAAAGAATCCAGGGGCAATTAGGTTCTGAATAGGGGGCTGCGAGCCGCAGCCATTGGCTAAAAACTCAGTTTGAGAGGTGAAACCATGACCACCGGAATAGTTGAGGACTCTGGGTCTGTATTTGTTGGAGTATAGAAGGATGAGGTTGGATCTTATTGAAACTTACAGGATACTGCGAGGCCTGGATAGAGTGGACGTGGAGAGGATGTTTCCACTAGTAGGAAAAGCTAGAACCAGAGGGTACAATCTCAGGCTAAAGGGACGATCCTTTAAAACAGAGATGAGGAGGAATTTCTTCAGCCACAGCGTGGTGAATCTGTGGAACTCTTTGCCGCAGAAGGCTGTGGAGGCCAGGTCATTGAGTGTCTTTAAGACAGAGATAGATAGGTCCTTGATTAATAAGGAGATCAGGGGTCATGGGGAAAAGACAGGAGAATGGGGACGAGAAAAAAAGCAGCCATGATTGAATGGTGGAGCAGACTCGATGGGCCGAGTGGCTTAATTCTGCTCCTATGTCTTATGGTCTTATGGTCACCTGGCGGGGGTGCACTTCTTAGCCTTTTGGCCAAGTCAAGCGTCAGATCAAGCCACAGTTGGGGTGTAATGCCTTTCCTTGTCAGTTTGGATCTTGTTTGTCACTCTTGCCGGGACCATGAATTGGATTCAATTTGAATTTGAATTGGAGAAGATGGATTTGGGTCTCTGTGATCCACTCGGCGCACTGACTTTGTAACTTTAAGAATGGAGGAAGAAATGAAAGTGAAGTGGAGCCAAAAGGTGGCACAGTGGTTAGCACTGCTGCCTCATAGCGCCAGGGACCCGCGTTCGATTCCCGGCTTGGGTCACTGGCTGTGTGGAGTTTGCACATTCTCCCCATGTCTGCGTGGGTTTCCTCCGGGTGCTCCGGTTTCCTCCCACAGTCCAAAGATGTGCAGGTTAGGTTGATTGGCCATGCTAAATTGACCCTAGTATTTAGGGGGACGAGCAAGGTAAATACGTGTAGTCCAGGGGATGGGGCCTAGGTGGGATTGTGGTCGGTGCAGACTCGATGAGCTGACTGGCCTCCTTCTGTACTGTAGGATTCTATGATTCAAATACATCATCTCCCTAAAAGGGAAGGCAGATGGTTCATTATTGTTTTTCTGTTCTCTTTTAGCTGAGACTAGTGAAGTTTAGTTTGACTGAGGCTCCGCATGTTCCCATTTAATCTATGGGATAAATCGGTTTAATGATTTGTGTCCAGCCTCGCCTGGCCAGGCTTTTCCCTCAGAATGATCATTGCACGGTGGCACAGTGGTTAGCATTGCTGCCTCACAGCGCCAGGGACCCGGGTTCAATTCCCGGCTCGGATCGCTGTCTTTGCAGAGTCTGCGCATTCTCCCCGTGTCTGCGTGGGTTTCCTCCAGGTGCTCCCGTTTCCTCCCACAGTCCGAAAGATGTGCTGGTTAGGTGCATCGGCCATGCTAAATTCTCCCTCAGTGTACCTGAACATGCACCTAAGTGTGGCGACTAGGGGATTTCACAGTAACTTCATTGCAGTGTTAATGTAAGCCTACTTGCGACATTAATAAATAAACTTGAAGTGCATCTGACCACAGGTGTGAAAAACACGAGGCTAAATTTTCCTTGCTGACATTAGCACCACTTCTGGGTGCGGAGTTTGAGAATTTTACTAGTGCAACCCCTGGGTTAATTTTGCCAGCCTCTGCATTCTCTACCCAATTAGGGAAGGCAGATGGCACGAGATCCACAAGATCCTTAGACAGCACCTTCTAAACCCATAAGCACTTCCATCTAGAACTACGGCAGCACAGTGGCACAGTGGTTAGCACTGCTGCCTTACAATGCCAGGAACACGACATGCATGACTCTCTGTGTAGAGCTGGACATTCTCCCCTTGTCTGCGTGGGTTTCCTCCGGGTGCCCTGGTTTCCTCCCACACTCCCAACATGTGTGGGGTTAGGTTGATTGGCCATGCTAAATTGAGCCTAGTGTCAGGGGGATTAGCATGGTAAATATGTGGAGTTACAGGAATAGGGCCTGGGTGGGATTGTGGTCAATGCAGACTCAATGGGCTGAATGGCCTCCTTTTGCACTGTAGGGATTCTATGATTCCAGAAGGACAAGGACAGCAGATACATGGGAACACCACCACCTGGAAGTTTCCCTCTAAGCACTCACCATCCTGACTTGGAAATATATCGCCATTCCTTCGCAGTCGCTGGGTCAAAATCCTGGAAATCCCTCCCATTGGCACTGTGGGTCAACCCACACCACTGCAGTGTTTCAAGAAGGCAGCTCACCACCACCTTCTCAAGGGCAACTAGGGATGGGCAATAAATGCTGGCCTAGCCAGCGACGCCCATGTCCCATGAAGTAATGAAGAAAGGATGAGGGAGGACTTATTTGGGGGAGGTGATGGCCTAGTGATATTATCGCTAGACTATTAATCCAGAAACTCAGTGAATGTTCTGGGAGACCTGGGTTCCCAAATCCTGGCACGACAGGTGTTGGAATTTGAATTCAATAAAAAAAAGTCTGGAATTAAGAATCTACAGATGACCATGAAATCATTGTTGATTGTCGGAAAAACCCATCTGGTTCACTAATGTCCTTTCGGGAAGGAAATCTGCCGTCCTTACCTGGCCTGGCCAACATGTGACTCCAGAGCCACAGCAATGTGGATGACTCTTAACTGCCTTCCAAGGGCAACTAGGGATGGGCAATAAATGCTGGCCAGACGGCGACGCCCATGTCCCACAAATGAATTTTTTAAAACTGGAAAGTATGAAGAATTCCCATTTCTCTGACCCCCATCCTTTGCGTCACTATTGGTGGCTGTGCCATCAGCCTGTTAAGTTCCACTTTCTGGAATACCTTTCTCATGCCTGCCTCCCTAAAACTGAATTATTTAACCAGTATTTTGGTCACCCCATTTAAACTTTCCCTGCATATTTCCTTTATTAAGGAAAGTTTAATTCCTGATGACACCACCATAGTGGGTCGGATCTCAAACAATGACGAGACAGAGTACAGGAATGAGATGGAGAATCTGGTGAACTGGTGCAGCAACAATAATCTCTCCCTCAATGTCAACAAAATGAAGGAGATTGTCAATGACTTCAGGAAGCGTTAAGGAGAACGTGCCCCTGCCTACATCAATGGGGATGAAGTAGAAAGGGTTGAGAGCTTCAAGTTTTTAGGTGTCCAGATCACCAACAACCTGTCCTGGTCCCCCCATGCCGACACAATAGTTAAGAAAGCCCACCAACGTCTCTACTTTCTCAGAAGACTAAGGAAATTTTACATGTCAGCTACGACTCTCACCAACGTTTACAGATGCACCACAGAAAGCATTCTTTCTGGTTGTATCACAGCTTGGTATGGCTCCTGCTCTGCCCAAGATTGCAAGGAACTACAAAAGGTCGTGAATGTAACCCAATCCATCACGCAAACCAGACTCCCATCCATTGACTCTGTCCATACTTCCTGCTGCCTCAGCAAAGCAGCCAGCATAATTAAGGACCTCATGCATCCCGGACATTCTCCCTTCCACCTTCTTCCGTCGGGAAAAAGATACAAAATTCTGAGGTCACATACCAACTGACTCAAGAACAGCTTCTTCCCTGCTGCTGTCAGACTTTTGAATGGACTTACCCTGCATTAAGTTGATCTTTCTCTACACCCTAGCTATGACTGTAACACTACATTCTGCACTCTCTCATTTTCTTCTCTATGAACAGTATACTCTGTCTGTATAGTGCGCAAGAAACAATACTTTTCACTGTATGTTAATACATGTGACAATAATAAATCAAATCAAATCAACGCAATGTCCTTTTTCCCTCAGATCTTTCAGAAGAGCCTTGGGACATTTAATTCTAACGTTGACAGCATATAAATGTGAGTAGTTTTTATTTGTTCTGGAAATATGCAGGGAATGAATTCTCTTACCTGGGATATATAATCTTTGTATATTTAGTTACTGTCTGTTCATGGGTCTTCAGGGCAGAGCAGAGACCAACCTTGGTGGTCAGGAGCCTGTCGTTTGGGATCTGGTTTAAGAGCTGCTTACCTGTCAGATTGAGAGAAATAAAAGCCAGACGTATTAGAGAGGCCAATTAACAATCATAGAATTCCTACAGTGCAGAAGGAGGCCATTCGGCCCATCAGATCTGCATCAATTCTCTGACAAAATATCTTACCCAGGCCCTCTCCGCTACCCTATCCCTGCAACACCAGGTATTTACCCCACTAATCCCCCTAATCCACATATCTTTGAACACTAAGGGGCAATATACTATGTGCTGTACTAGCCAGCACATCTTTGGGCTCCAAGCTCAACATTTTAAAATAAATTAAAACAATTGATGTTTCATTTAAAACATTAAATGAAGTGATAAAAATCTTCCACCTACCCCTTGTCAGAATGTGGGAGGAAACTGGAGCACCTAGAGGAAACCCACACAGACATGGGGAGAAAGTGCACAAGGACAGTCACCCAAGGCCGGAATTGAACCCGGGTCCCTGGTGCAGTGAGTCAGCAATGCTAACCACTGTGGCACATATATTTACATTTTTGGGAAATAATGAATGCTTACAAGCCTCAAAATTCCCCAAATTTCTGCACATCCTTAGCCACATCCTGATATGCATTGCACCTGTCTCTCTGATATACCAAGGTTCCTTTGATGTACCATGTATGTATCATGTGTTGGTCTCTTTGTTATAATGTGGTCCAGTTGTGTCTGTACCACTGACAGAAATATAAAAACATGGGGTTAGAATATCCTATGGGCTTGGGGGAACCTGATGTGTCCACTTTAGCACTTTCCAAAATGCACTTCTGATCCATGTGTGACTTTGCCTTGGATATTTGCCTTTTCACACAGTGTTCGCAGTGCTTTTTTGCAAGCCAGCATACTGTACATGAGGAGTGTGGGTCTGGATATCAGCTGATTAGGAGGCCCACCTTGGTCTCCAACTCAGCAGTCCAGCTCTCAACATCAATTAAAGGCCCCCCCTACACCTCATCCCTCAACCCGTTCGCCACCTCCCCCACCCTCTCTCCCTCAACCACTCACTCCACCACACCCCATGTGTATTAGGTTATATGCAAACAAGAAACCACATCAAAGACATATTCTGTTATTACAGCCTCTTAATAGTTACAATCATTCTTAGATCAATAGACCACATGCCGAGCTGAAGCTATCAACAGCTTTTGAAATCCAGCCAAGTATTCATAATGGCTATGTCATTACAAAAGAAGGTATCAGATGCATTGGCTGAAACTGACAGGAGAGAATGGCGTCCCATTTCCATTTTAAGATCTATAGAAAAATGATGTGGGTTTGGCAAGGCAGAGGAAAATTGTACTTCGACTAAAAATAACAAAGTTTGGTGTTTCATGACTTGAGTCGTACTCTATTCTCTAGAGTTCTGAAGAATGAGAAGTGATAGGATTGAAACCTACAAAGGGATACACAGAGTAGAAGAAGGTAAGATGTTTCCCCTCGTTGGGGAGTCTGGAACCAGGGGACACAATTTCAAAATAAGGGAGAAGTCACTTCAGACCGAGATGAGGAGAATTTTTTTTTTTACTGAGAGGCCTATGGAATTCCTTACCCCAGGGGCTGTGGAAGTTCAGTCACTGCATCATTAAAGCAGAGATTGACAGATTTCTAAATAACAATGACATATCGGGATTTGGGGATAATGTGAGATAAAGTGGATGATCAGCCATAATCGTACTGAATGGTGGAGCAGATTTGATGGGCTGAATGGCCTATTGCTGCTCCTATGTTCCACAAGGAGATAGAGACCGGCCATTGGGCTGAAGATAAAGGCATACCACTGGGACAATCCTGTGAGCCACATACATGGGGAATATCCCAGGCTTGATCTGTATTAAGTTAGCTGCCCTTAAACCAGGATTATGGTGGAAGCATTAAAACTTGCCTTGACATCCGTGATGGAAACAAAAGAGGAAGCCTATCACCTGGCATTCCAGCTGTTGGTTACTGTCCAGTGTAGCCAGCTGGAAAGCTCCTTGTTTTAATATGGTCCAGTTGTGTCTGTACCAATGACAGAAATATAAAAACATGGGCTTGGAATATCATGGGGAGGTGATGGCCTGATGGTATTATTGCTAGACTATTAATCCAACAACTCAGCCAATGTTCTGGGGACCTGGGTTCAAATCCCACCACGGCAGACGGTGCAATCTGAATTCAGTAAAAGATACATGGAATTAAGAATCTACTGATGATAATGAAACCATTGTCGGAAAAACCCATCTGATCCTTTAGGGAAGGAAATCTGCTGTCCTTACCTGGTCTGGCCTACATGTGACTGTGAGAGCCACAGCAATGTGGTTGACTCTCAAGTGCCCTCTGAACATTGGCAACTAAGGATGGAGAATAAATGCTGGCCAACCAGCGACGCCCCCATGTCCCACAAATAAATTTTTAAAAAATCCTATGGGCTTGACATGTCCATTTTAGCACCTTCCAAAATGTACTTCTAATCCATGTGTGACAAAAGATCTTCTTAGCCTTTTCGCACAGGGTCATGTTCGCAGTGCATTTTTGCAAACCACAATGGAGTACATGAGGAGTGTGCGTCTGGATGTGTCGGCTTTTTAGAAGGCCCACCTCAAATCTCCAACTCAGCAGTCCAGCTCCCAATGTCATTGAAAGGCCCCCTGCACCTCATTCCTCAACCCTTTACCCCTTTATGTCATTGTTATTTAGAAATTATCAATCTTTGCTTTAATGATGCAATGACTGAGCTTTCACAGCCCCCTGGGGTAGAGAATTCCAAAGATTCACCACCCTCTGCGTAAAATAAAAATTCTGTTCATCTCGGTCTGAAGTGGCTTCTCCCATATTTTGAAATTGTGCCCCTGGTTTCAAACTCCCCAACCATCTTACCTGTATCTATGTTGTAGCTTGGATATTTTTCCCCTTTGTGAAGGGAAAATGCACCTACACTTTTTTGCTTGCTCAGTTTGATAGTATATGTAATAGAATCATAGAATCTTACAGTGCAGAAGGAGGCCATTCGGACTATTGAGCCTGCACCGACCACAATCCCACCCAGGCCCTATCTCCATAACCCCATGCATTTACCCTAGTTAGTCCCCCTGACACTACAGGGCAATTTAGCATGGCCAATCCACCTAACCCGCACATCTTTGGACTGTGGGAGGAAACCAGAGCACCCAGAGGAAACCCACACAGACACGGGGAGAATGTGCAGACTCCACACAGACAGTGACCCAAGCCAGGAATTGAACCCAGGTCCCTGGCACTGTGAGGCAGGAGGGCTAACCACTGTGCCACTGTGCCACAGTGTATCCCTTTAAGTATTTTGTTGGTTTCACTTATATCGCTGATCATTCTTCGGAATTCTCAAGAAAAAAGTACGACCGAGTTCATGAAACACCAAACTTAGTTTATTTTTGCTGGAAATACAATTTTCCTCTGCCTTTCCAAACTCACATCATTTTCATTAAGGCCTTAAAATGGAAATGGGGCACTATTCCCTCCTGTCAGTTTCAGCCAATGTATCTGGCAGCTTTGTTTTAATGACATAGCCATGATGAATACTTGGCTGGATTTCAAAAGCTTTTAATAGCTTCAGCTCAGCATGTTGTCTATTGATCTAAGAATGATTGAATAACATATGACTCAGATCGTGAAACACAACTTAGTTTTTGCTGGACAAAGAAAAGGATTGCCATGATATTCTCCAATAACTGAGTCCAGGAAAAGCCCACACTTGAATAATGGCTAGCTGGCTGGGTATGGTCGAGGGACACACCAGAGTGGTGATTATGGAATTATGCTTTGACTGTCTTCCAGGCAGGACAGAGAGGAAAAAGAAAGATTAGGGACAAACATATGTTACTGACAGCGAATCTCATAGTACTTCAATTTGCAAAGAAACCAAATATTAAAAAAAAATCAGTGGCTCTAAAATAGAAAGAACTATTGGAGTGGCACGCTGGCACAGTGGTTAGCGCTACTGCTTCACAGTGCCAGGGACCTGGGTTCAATTCCCGGCCTCGGGTCACTGTCTGTGCGGAGTTTGCACATTCTCCCCGTGTCTGCGTGGGTTTCCTCCGGGTGCTCCGGTTTCCTCCCACAGTCCAAAGATGTGTGGGTTCGGTGGATTGGCCATGCTAAATTGCCCCTTAGTGTCAGAGAGACTAGCTAGGGTAAATGCATGGGGTTAAGGGGATAGGGCCTGGATGGGATTGTGGTCGGTGCAGACTCAATGGGTCGAATGGCTTCCTTCTGCACTGTAGGATTCTATGATATATGCCATCAATCTGAGCAAGCAAAAAGATTAGGTGCATTTTCCCTTCCCAAAGTGGATAAAAATTCCAGGTTACAACATTGTGCATACAAAAAAGGATCTAAAAATTTGGGATTGTGGGTTTATTATGTTCCACTTACAACATCTCCTTTATTTATTCATTCAAATAAACCTTTACCTTCTTGGAAGTATTGGAAGTTGGTTGACGTATTAATCTCACACCATTTTAATAAGTAGTCAGCTTTGTCATTGTCATAGATCCGCTTCCAGCCCCTATTCTCACAGAAGTTGACAACTCTGTATTGAAAAGAAATATATCTTAAAGTGCAAGAGTCAACACCGAACAAAGCAAAATGTCGACAGGTTACATTATTTGTCGCTCTGCTCGCCTTTCTCTCCCAGTCAGCATTTTCCCTGGATCCGCACACACACAGCTCTCAGCCTGACTTGGGGTCAGTAATTTCTTTGGGATTGCTCTTGCTTCACGATTGCAACATGGCCGGTAACATGCAGGAGGCCTGATAGCATGTAAACAGGGTGTCCACCACAACATTGTGGTAGAAAAACAGCAACTTAAAGGAAACCCCAGCTTTGCCACTCCCAACTTCCTCCCTTCTCTCACTCTCTGTACATTGCAACTTGTTACGCTGGACAACATGCATTGTAAGAACATCAATGCCAGTGGTTTGGGCAATGATGCTTGGGAGCCATTTGAAACCCAACCTCCTCTATCTTTTTGGCTCTGTGCAATGTATTACTGTACCTGCACCCAAAACCTGACTGTTCTGGCAGGTTGTGGTATGAAAGAGAAACAGATAGGTATGAGGGGAAAAATGTAATTAGTCTGTGCTAAAGCAATTTAGTCCCAGAAAACTACATCAAATTCAAGTTTTGAGCACTCGTATAGTAGTTACTAAGCAAGAAAGTGACAAAACAATCTTAAATTGGAGGCGGCACGGTGGCACAGTGGTTAGCACTGCTGCCTCACAGAGCCAGGAACCTGGGTTCAATACCAGCCTTGGGTGACTGTGTGGAGTTTGCACATTCTCCCTGTATCAGCGTGAGTTTCCTCCGGGTGCTCCAGTTTCCTCCCACAGTCCAAAGATGCGTGTTAGACGGATTGGCCATGCTAAATTGCCCCTTAGTGTCACAAGATATGTGGGTTAGATGGATTAATGGCATAAATACATGGGGTTATGGGGATAGGGCCTTGGCAAGATGCTCTATCAGAGTGCATCGGTGAAGACTCGATGGGCTGAATCGTCTCCTCGGGATTCTATGATTATATTTCTGAATATTGGGCTAGAATATTTAATGAAAGCTGCATTGTGTAATAACTTACAATGAAATTCTACTTTTATACATACAGGTCAGTTCCATTTGTGCCTGAAGCATAGAAGATCGGCCTGCAATCTTTGGGGTCCTCCACCTTCCTGGATTTGTTGGGCCTGGGGCTCACGTCTCCGCTTGCTTTGAGATGAGAGATGTTGTTACGAGACCTTGCATTTTCCAATTTGTGGTGTGAGGCATCAGGTCCTGCTGTGTAGGATGGGGCAATTCAGAGGGAAGCAAGACAAAAAGCATCAGAAGAGGCTTACAAGACTCCTGGGAGTTCTCAAAAACTTCAAAATCAATGTTATGGTTCAAGTCAGAAATGCCAATGTGTTTTACGGAGGCCGCCTGAATTATAAGTTTTGCACCTTAAATTTGGCTAGGATGAGCATGATATGTTTCACTGCAGGTATGATTCAAATAACCCACAAGGGAGCTTTTATCAAGGTTTAATTAAGAATATAGTTAACATGTATAGTAAGAATATTAGCAAGAACTTTTATCAATTACAAACAAAAAACAAAGCAACCACAATAATATATGACCCACAACAAATATATATCTAAGATGTCCAATCAAAACCAATCCCATAAACAACACTTTAAACAAGTTCGACAATGCAAAGACTAATGCTCACGTGATACTGGAATTGAGTCCTTTAGATGAATTCTGCAGTTCTCTTGATAGACTCTGAAGAGTTTGAAGTCAGAACAGCTTCCCAGAACACCAGGGAGAGACTCTAGTTAAGCCCCCAGCAGCAGATTCTCTCCTTCAGAAAGGCAAGACCTTGTTTTCAGATAACCAGCAGAATTTCAGGAGAGAAACTTCTTTTCAGCTTGCTGTCTCTTCCAAAACCAAACTGCAGCTCAGAACTGAAAATGAAAGTGTTCCTATCACCTGACCTGCCAACCAGTTTTCCTCCTAGCAGAGTGATCCAACTAATTCTAGAAAGTACCTGAGGCGATCTTCCCCTGCCATTTGTTTTCCACGTAATCAGCCTCGCACCGGGAAAAAGTGCAAGGCTGATTACAATATGCAAAAGCTGATTTGAATCTACTTAGTGAGCCCGGGACACAATCGCCCAGGCTTGGTAATGTTTCCGACCTTGCTGGTGGAGGGCCACAACAGCGGGCATCACGTATGGTCCCCAGCATGCCCCCGATGGCCGGCTTGCTGATGGCAACCCTGTAAACATAGAAACATAGAAGATAGGAGCAGGAGGAGGCCATTTGGCCCTTCGAGCCTGCTCCACCATTCAATATGATCATGGCTGATCATGCGCTTTCAGTATCCCACTCCTGTTTTCTCTCCATACTCCTTGATCCCTTTAGCCACAAGGGCCACACATCCAGCTCCCTCTTGAACATATCTAACGAACTGGCCCCAACAGCTTTCTGTAGTAGAGAATTCCACAGGTCCATAACTCACTGAGTGAAGAAGTTCTTCCTCATCTCAGTCCTGAATGACTTATCCCTTATTCTCAGACTGTGACCCCTAGTTCTGGACTTCCCCAACATCGGGAACATTCTTCCTGCATCCAGCCTGTCCAGTCACACCAAGATTTTGTATGTTTCAATGAGATCCCCTCTCATTCTTCTAAATTCCAGTGAGTACAAGCCCAGTCGATCCAGTCTCTCTTCATATGTCAGTCCTGCCATTCCGGGGATCAGTCTGGTGAACCTTCGCTGGACTCCCTCAATAGCAAGAATGCCCTTCCTCACACTAAGAGACCAAAACTGTACACAATATTCAAAGTATGGCCTCACCAAAGCCCTGTATAACTGCAACAAGGCATCCCTACTCCGATCCTCAAATCCTCTTGCTATGAAGGCCACCATGCCATGAGCTTTCCCCACTGCAGTGAGGAACTGCTTTCCTCACTGCAGTTGGTACCTGCATGCCATCCTTCAGTGACTGTTCCACCATGACATCCAGGTCATGTTGCGCTTCCCCTTTTCCTAAATTGCCACCATTCAGATAATAATCTTCCTGTTTTTTGCCACCAAAGTGGATAACCTCACATTTATCCATGTTATATTGCATTTGCCAAGTATTTGCCCAATCAGTCAGCCTGTCCAAGTCATCCTTCAGCCTCTTAGCATCCTCCTCACAGCACACACTGCCACCCAGCTTAGTGTCATCTGCAAATTTGGAGATATTGCATTCAATTCCTTTGTCCAAATCATTAATGTATATTGTGAACAGCTGGGGTCCCAGCACTGAACCCTGCGGTACCCCATTAGTCACTGCCTGCCACTCTGAAAAGGACCCGTTTATTCCCATCCTGCTTCCTGTCTGCCAACCAGTTCTCTATCCACGTTAATACATTCCCCCAATACCAGGAGCTTTAATTTTGCTCACTAATCTCTTGTGTGGGACCTTGTCAAAAGCCTTTCGGAAGTCCAGATACACAACATCCACTGGTCCAGCCTTGTCCACTCCACTGGTCACATCCTCAAAAAATTCCAGAAGATTTGTCAAGCACGATTTCCCTTTAGTGAATCCATGCTGACTTAGACCGATCCTGTCACTGCTTTCCAATGCTCAGTTATTATGCCCTTAATAATTGACTCCAGCATTTTCCCCACCACAGATGTCAGGCTAACCAGTCTATGAATCCCTGTTTTCTCTCTCCCTCCTTTTTTAAAAAGTGGGGCTACATTAGCTACCCTCCAATCCATAAGAACTCTCCCAGAGTTTATAGAATGCTGGAAAATGATCACCAGGGCATCCACTATTTCTAGGGCCATTTCCTTAAGACTATAAGACCATAAGACTGTAAGACATAGGAGCAGAATTAGGCCACTTGGCCCATCGAGTCTGCTCCGCCATTGAATCATGGCTGATATTTTTCTCATCCCCATTCTCCTGCCTTTTCCTCATAACCCCTGAACCCCTTATTAATCAAGAACCCATCTCTGTGTTAAAGACACTCAATGACCTGGCCTCCACAGCTCTCTGTGGCAAAGAGTTCCACAGATTCACCACTCTCTGGCTGGAAAAATTCCTCCTCATCACTGTTTTAAAGGATAGTCCCTTTACCCTGAGGTTGTGCTCTCTGGTTCTAGTTTTTCCTACTAGTGGAAACATCCTCTCCATGTCCACTCTATCCAGCCCTCACAGTATCCTGTAAGTTTCAATAAGATCCCCCTCTTATTCTTCTAAACTCCAATGAGTACAGACCCAGAGTTCTCAACCGTTCCTCATACGACAAGCTCTTCATTCCAGGGATCATTCTTGTGAACCTCCTCTGGACCCTTTAAGTACTCTGGGATGCAGAGCATCAGGCCCTGGGGACTTATTGGGTTTTAATCCCAGCAATTTCCCCAATCCAATTTTCTAACTAATAAGGATTTCCTTCTTCCTTCATGCTAAACACTCTATTCCCCAGTATTTCTGGAATTTATTTGTTTCCTCCTTAGTCAAGACAGATCCTTAGCACTGTCCACTGGGCATCCTGGCACTGCTAGGCTAGCACACTGACAGTGCCTACTGGACACAGGGCAGTGCCAAGTGAGTGAGGCCAGATGGGGCGGAGCCAAACTGAGGGGTTGGGGGAGGTAAGAAGGGAGGGAATGGGGGAACTCTGCATCGGGAGTGTGGGGGCTGGTGTTGGGGTCGGGGATCGGAGGCCGGGTCTGGTCATCAGGAGGCCAGCCATTGGGGGAGTTCGGGGCCGGCGATCAGCAAGGTGGGGGTTTGGGGCTGGCGATCCAGAAGCCGGTGATGTCTGGGCGGAGGTGCATGTCAATTGAGCTCCCAGTATACTTGGAGATCGGCACATGCGCAGTGGCCCACTCAGCAGTCTGATGCCAGCTTCTCGGGCAGCTTTAGGTCCATTAGATTGGAAGATAGCAAATGTAACTCCTTTATTCCAAAAGGAAGGAAGACCAAGAGCAGGATAAAAACAGGGCTGTTAGCTTCATATCAGTCAGCTGGAAACTGTTAGAAGTCATTATTAAAGATGTCATGTCAGTGCACTTCGAAAAATTCAAGGCAATCAGGCAGAGTTAACATGGTTTTGTGAAAGGAAAATCATATTTAACTGATCTTTAAAGGAGTAACACGTCTTGTAGATAAAGGGAAACCTGCGGATGGGTTAGTAAATTTGCGGATGACATTAAAGTCGGTGGAGTTGTGGACAGTGCGGAAGGATGTTGCGGGTTACAGAGAGACATAGATAAGCTGCAGACCTGGGCTGAGAGATGGCAAATGGAGTTTAATGCGGAAAAGTGTGAGGTGATTCACTTTGGAAGGAGTAACAGGAATACAGAGTACTGGGCTTATGGTAAGATACTTGGTAGTGTGGATGAGCAGAGAGATCTCGGTGTCCATGTGCATAGATCCCTGAAAGTTGACACCCAGGTTGATAGGGTTGTTAAGAAGGCGTACGGTGTGTTGGCTTTTATTGGTAGAGGGACTGAGTTTCGGAGCCATGAGGTCATGTTGCAGCTGTACAAAACTCTGGTGCGGCCACACTTGGAATATTGCGTACAGTTCTGGTCGCCGTATTATAGGAAGGATGTGGAAGCATTGGAAAGGGTGCAGAGGAGATTTACCAGGATGTTGTCTGGTATGGTGGGAAAATCGTCTGAGGAAAGGCTGAGGGACTTGAGGCTGTTTTCGTTAGAGAGAAGAAGCTTAAGAAGTGACTTAATAGAGGCATACAAGATGATCAGAGGATTAGATAGGGTGGACAGTGAGAGCCTTTTTCCTCGGATGATGATGGCTAGCATGAGGGGACATAGCTTTAAATTGAGGGGTGATAGATATAGGACAGATGTCAGAGGTAGGTTCTTTACTCAGAGAGTAGTAAGGGCGTGGAGCCGATCCGAAAGCTTGTGATTCCAAATAAACCTGTTGGACTTTAACCTGGTGTTGTGAGACTTCTTACTGATTTAACCAAGGTACAGGACGACTTCTTTACTTTTCAATTCTAGTGTCCTAGAAATAAACCCTCGTGCTTGGATTCCTTTTTCATTAACCTGCATTGCTATTTTTAGTGGTTTGTGTATATGTACTTTCAGATTCCTGCTGTATTTATATTCTTATTTTCTGGGTAACATGTGACTTATCTTCTTTTCTTACCAAAATGCAATATCTCACACTTAATTACAGTTGCCAATTATGTGACCACTGCACAAGATTATTAATATATTTCTTGTGATTTGTTGTAGCTCTCCTCAGTATTGCCTCTTTCTCCCGATTTGACATCATCCTCAAATTTAGAACTTGTGATTTTGATCCCAAAATCTAAATCATTGTGAATAATCGTGATCCTCGTGGCACTCCACTTTGCACTCTCTCCTTCTCAGAATAGCTACCCTCACACCCCTACTCTCTGCCTTCTGCCTTGCAGCTAACTTGCACCTTGTCCCCTGGACTAACAATGCTCTTATTCTTAATAGTAAAACTACAAGATGTGGGATGGGAGGCAGTGTGGTGACACAAAGAGGCTTTGTGCTGCAGGCAGCATGTGACACGGAAAAAGACTTTGCAAGAAGGATGATCACAGCCTCCAAGTGATAGGAGGACACTTCTATTTGCGAGTTGTAACATTCCCGTCATCCACGATTTCTCCAATATGTCAGCATCAAAACTCAATTCCAGAAACCAGTTGACCAGGGAGGTCGATTCCGGTTTTGTGACATAGTTGCGAGCCTTTGGATTCTGAAAGGGGACCCAGTGGCAGGTCCCACTCCAGACCACAATGCAACAAGCTTTACCAGGGAGTGAGTGCCTGTTGTGTTGACACCAGGTAAGGACAGGATCAGGGCTCAGTCTCCAGTTGGCTTGCTTGCTGACAGAAATGGTTAAAGATCATACGTGAAGAATGGCCGTCCCAGCAAGGTATTGGAACAGCAACCATCTGAGAGTATCGCCCTCAGTGACTAGTTAAGACCTTCGGGACACGAGGGATTGGAAGAAAATTAGAAAGTTGAAGGAAGACCCAAAATCAAATCTGGGCCTCCAAGTAACATAAAAACATAGAAGATAGGAGCAGGAGGAGGCCATTTGGCCCTTCGAGCCTGCTCTGCCATTCATCACAATCGTGGCTGATCATCCAACTCAATAGCCTAATTCTGCTTTTTCCCCATAACCTTTGATCCCATTCGCCCCAAGTGCTATACCCAGCCACCTCTTGAATACATTCAATGTTTTGGCATCAACTACACCCTTTGGATGAAGAAATGAGTCCTCATCTTCGTCCGAAATGGTCTTCCCTGAATCCTCAGACTGTGACCCCTGGTTCTGGACGCCCCCACTATCAGGAATATCCTCCCTGCATCTACCCTGTCTTGTCCTGTTCGAATTTTATAAGTCTCTTAAGAGATTTTTATAAGTCTCTATGAGATGTAGCATGACTTCATCTCCTACACCCTTGAGCTCAATTGAAGTTGAGTTCAATGAGAACTGTTGGACTTAAATAACATTCAAGGTGACATAAATGCCTTGTAATCCTGCCTAACAACAGAGACATTTAAAGCTGTTGGACCCATTGGCATTAGTAAGATGACATACATGATGTGATTTCTCTAGAATGTGCTATCGGCCACAAGTTCATTGGGCAGCACATTTCAAAAATTCACACACGCTCATTGTAAATTCCACTCCAAAACTTCACAATCAAGTTTTGCGAGAGTGCTGCTGAGATGAAAACTCCCTAATCATACAGATTAAACTTTAACCTGGTGTTGTGCGACTTCTTATTGATCTAACCAAG
Organism: Mustelus asterias; assembly: GCF_964213995.1. Taxonomy (NCBI): domain Eukaryota; kingdom Metazoa; phylum Chordata; class Chondrichthyes; order Carcharhiniformes; family Triakidae; genus Mustelus; species Mustelus asterias. Next base: position 11,171,248 of record NC_135822.1, on the reverse strand, counting down.
GTACAGGATGACTTCTTTACTTTTCAATTCTAGCGTCCTAGAAATAAACCCTCGTGCTTGGATTCCTTTTTTCATTCACCTGCATTGCTATTTTTAGTGGTTGGTGTATTTTCAGATTCCTGCTGTATTTATATTCTTATTTTCTAGACATAATGTGACTTATCTTCTTTTCTTACCAAAATGTAATATCTCACACTTAATTACAGCGAAATCCAGTTGCCAATTATGTGACCACTGTAAGAGATTATTAATATATTGATTTGAAATATCTGCAAGGATGCAACAGAGTCTGGGGTTCCACAAGATATTCACAAACCTCCCAACTCTTGGGGGTCGCAAGTTATGATTCCCAACAAGACCTTACATCATCTGCACAACCGTTTAAATAAAAAGCATTCACACTGAATAGCGTTCTTTGTGAGATTAAATATGTTACTTTGACTGATACGGAGGGTGGAATTTTCCCATCCCGCCTGCCACGGGAATTGTAGCGGGTGGACCATGCAAAGGTCCATTGTCCTCGGGCGGGATTTTCCGGTTTTGGGATGAGCGCAGCCGGAAAATCCCGCCCAGCCTCTCTCCTACTGACTATCGCTTGTCTCAATCAGTGTGATATGGCATCATGGAAGATATCTCAGACTATGCAGCAACTCCCCCCACCCCCACACCCCTCCTGCCCACCAAATAAAGAACAATAGGGGGCACTTTTAACCTCTGCCACTCGTTGAGAAACTAAGGGTTGGGTGTAACACTAGACTTATTCTCTACCCATTGTCTGCGCTGCGGTTAGTGCAGACTGAGTATGATTCAAAAAGCAACGTTCCACACCATGTTGTTAGCTTCCAGATGGATAGCTTGAGGTAAATTTGTCCCAGTTTTGAGCACAATGCAATCAATATCAAAGAAAATGATTGTTTGGTGCTTTCCGTCTGTACGTCCCATGTAACTTGGGCTAGAGATTCTGCTGATTGTGGATCACAGGTTGACAATGCGAAGGATGCAGGATAATATGTGCCGGGTTGCCATTCTGCAGCAAGTGACATAAAGGTTGAACACTAACCTGTAGAATGGTCGTACTGTTTGTTGGTGAGGACTTCCGGAATGTGCTTTGCATTGCTGAGGAAGTTGATTCTGAATTCTATTAAATTGGAAAAGTAGACTTCATCTTTCTTTGAAGCCATATCATCTTTAGCCTAGTCCCCATAATGCACTATGATGCCAGTTGTGACCTCTATCAGTCACAAAGCCGTTGCTTAACATGGCTTTGCTGGGCTTGTCATCTTTGTAGCCACAGCAACGGTTATAAATCTCATCACTAAAATATGCCCACTGTTACAACTTTCGAATGTTTGTTTTGTTGTGTGTGCTGAGGGAGGAACTGAGAACAAACCATTCCATTAACAAGTTCATTATATCTGGTGCCACTTTCACGAGGGGGCATGGTTTTAGGGTGAGGGGCAGGAGATTCAGAAGGGGTTTGAGAGAAAGCTTTTTCACTCAGAGACTGGTGGGAATCTGGAATGCACCGTCTGGGAAGGTAGTGGAGGCCGGAAAACCTTACAACATGTAAAAAATATTTGGATGAGCACTTGGAATATCATATCATTCAAGGATATGGGACAAGTGCAGGAAAATGGGATTAGTGTGCCTTTAGTGGTAGTTATTGTCAGTGCAGACTCAATGGGCTGAAGGGCCTTTTCTGCACTGTATGTGGCTATGATTCTATGGCTCATTCTGATCACACAATTTTGCATGGGTGGCACAGTGGTTAGCACTGCTGCCTCACAGCGCCAGGGACTTGAGTTCAATTCCCAGCTTGGGTCACTGTCTGTGTGCAGTTTGCATGTTCTCTCCGTGTCTGTGTGTGTTTCCTCCGGGTGCTCCAGTTTCCTCCCACAGTCCAAAGATGGGTTAAGTTGATTGGCCATGCTAAATGGCCCCTTAATGTCAGAGGGATTAGCAGGGTAAATACGTGGGGTTGCAGGGATAGGGCCTGGGTGGGATTGTGGTCGGTGCAGGCTCAGTGGGCCAAATGGCCTCCTTCTGCATTGTAGGGATTCTATGATTCCTAGGAGCCTATCAACCATATGGGAACCTGAGATCAAGGGGGGGATTTTCCATCCGCACTCACCCTAAGGTCAGAAATTCCCGCCCAAGGTCAACAGACCTCTGCATGGTCCGCCGGATTTTCTACCCCACCTGCTACGATTCCTGTGTGGGCAGGATGGGAAAATTCCCTCCCAAGACTCCATTTTGCCTCCTTGAAGCCACATTAATCGATCATATCTCAGGGAGATGCAGAATCAAGCATGTTTTCCAATACAGTGCCAATCTATCACCCTTTTAGATAAAATAGATGGTACTCCTCATTTGGATCACAATTAGTGATGTTGCATTATGCTCCCGAATCAGCCCTTCATATTTACTAACCTGCTTTTTGCTATTTCAACTGAGCTTTATGATTTCTCTGCGAGGACTGTACAAAATTGTTCCATTTTGTACATAACCTTTGTGATTTTTCTTTAAGTAGGTCACTTCCTCCTCATGACACCACAGATAATAAGTTCCTTGCCATGAATCTTTCATGTCCGCCTTAAGATTGTTAAATTGCTTAAAAAGAATACCTATACACATGTGAACTTGTTCATTTTGAATCCACGGTGCTTAAATATCTTAAAAGTGACTTTTCCCAACAGGTTAGGGGAGCGTTTTCCTGCATGATTTCAACAACAACCTGAATTTATATAGCACCCATTTTTAATTCATTCATTCATGGGACACTAAGGGGCAATTTAGCATGGCCAATCCACCTAACCTGCACATCTTTAGAGTGTGGGAGGAAACTGGAGCACCCGGAGGAAACCCACCCAGACACAGGGACAATGTGCAAACTCCACACGGACAAGCTGGAATCGAACCCGGGTCCCTGATGCTGTGAGGCAGTAATGCTAACCACTGTGCCACTATGTCATCCATAAGGGACTCTGGATGGCTCACACACATATATCAATCACCCAAGAGTGAACTTAGTTTGGGGTCAGCGCAGTTCCCTATGATCATTATCAAATCACAATCATTAGAAGAGGGTCTTATAGGAAGAGGAAGTCGAGAGGCAAAGAATTTTAGGAAGGAAATTTCTGACATGAGACCTAGGCGGCTGAAGTCAGGGCTAGGTGAAGGGAACAACATTACGGTTCAGGTTGTGAGGCTGGAAGAGATTACATAGGTAATAAGAACATAAGGACTAGGAGCAGGAGTAGGCCATCTGGCACTTCGAGCCTGCTCCACCATTCAATAAGATCAGGCTGATCTTTTCATGGACTCAGCTCCACTTACCCACCTGCTCATCATAATCCTTAATTCCTTTACTGTTCAAAAATGTATCTATCCTTGCATTAAAAACATTCAAAGAAGTGGCCTCAACTGCTTCACTGGGCAGGGAATTCCACAGATTCACAACCCTTTGTGTGAAGAAGTTCCTCCTCAACTCAGTCCTAAATCTGCTCCCCCTTGTTCTGGTTTCACCTGCCAGTGGAAACAACCTCCCTGCTTCTGTCTTATCTATTCCATTGATAATCTTAGATGCGGCTATAAGATCTCCCCTCATTCTTCTGAATTCCAATGAGCATAGTCCCAGTCTACTCAGTCTCTCCTCATAAATCAGACCTCTCAACTCCGGAATCAACCTAGTGAATCTCCTCTGCACCTCCTCCAGTGCCAGTATATCCTTTCTCAAGTAAGTCAATATAAGGGGATTTGAGAACAAAAATAAGTATGTTATATCTTAGAACCAATGTAGATCAGTGAGGTGAGCTTCTGCCAACGTGTTAGTTCTTGTTTAGTTGTATATGTCAGTTGCTCCTATGTAGACATTCTGAAAAGGTGGCAGGAATACTATTACATGAGATAAGCAACCGAGTTAGCTGAGAGTCAAAGAGTGAGCACTGTCCCCTATTCATCTGCTTACCCCATAAAACTGCAGTCGCTAGGATCAACCACAACTGGCCTGTTCAAAGGCAGCACTAACATGTTTATGCGGCCCAACAGATTACCCTCAGTTTACGTTGATCTCCACTCCAATGAAAATGAGGTGAGCTGGTCCAGGAAATTCACATATAAATATGTCTTGAAACATTCCCAGTGTTTGAGGGAGTCCCATACGGGTGGAGATACCTCCTTTCACATGAAACGTTAAACCGAGGGCCTGTCTGCTTTCCCCTCAGGTGAACCCAAAGGATCTCTCGAGGAAGAGCAGGGGAGTTAACCCTAGTTGGCCAAGCCAATATTCATCCCTCAATCAACATGATGGTCTGGCCATGACCACACCGCTGTGTGTGGGATCTTGCTGCGGGCAGACTGGTGGCCACTTTTCCTACATTACAACAGCGACTACACTTTAAAAGTGCTGTAAAGTGCTTTGGGATGTCCTGCGGTCATGAGAGGCGCTATATAAATGCAAGTCTTTCTTTCTGAAGGTGTAAATCTTCTGTAAGGATGGCACAACTCACCTTTGTCGAAATCCCTCTGTCTGGTCTAAATGCTGGGATTTTCCTGGGAGTTGCTCCGCTCCACCGCTGTGGCTTTGCCAGATGTTTATTGGAAACCCCAGTGGTTGGTGTACGGGCATGAAATTAGGTAATGGATCAGGGAGAACATGCACTGCTCTGGCCCTTGGCCTTGGTAATTAAGCATAAATACAGGGACAAAACACATGTTCCAGTCAGACACAACTCCATGAACCCAGAGATGAAAACTCACTCCTTCCTGTTTGGAATATTTATAAAAGAGTGTATCTCCAAAGCTTTGTTTTTGAATTGCACACTTATCATAAATATTTAACAGGAGCCAATGCATTTGTATTTTTTCAATGTAAAATGTATTGGGGTTTGAGTGCAACAGCTCTGTACCCATGTTGTTATGTACCTGGCAAGAGATGCATTGCTGTCCAAAGGAATTCCCAGCACAGGGGACAGAATTCAAGGATAACAGCCACACACGATGCGAATGGGACACATGGAAAATCATGGGAAGTGAATCTAAGAGGGAACACACCTTTCCTGGGTTTGGAAAACCCCACTGCTCGATAGAACATGGCCTGTACTGTTTGGTTGAGTAATGGCTTCTTAGTCTCCTTCTGCAACTTGGCCGCGGTTGTGTCCAGTTTGCCCTCCCAAGTTGCACCTCTCTCTGGACAAACATTGGCTAATTCTGGCAAACAGTGGCTCCTTTCTGCTCCAGTGTTGTCACCTGTCCCCTCGCTGTTTACCCCGGTGTCATCGGCCAGGCTAATTATTTCCTTGGACGGAGCATTTCCAACATCCTCACCGGGGTTCCCTTCGCCTGCGGTTGTCCTGAAAGTGGAATCACATCTTTTGGCTAAGTTGAGTTCACACTCGCTCTGTTCGACTGCGCTGTCAGGATTCATTCCGGAAATTTGCACAATCACATGCTGTTGTCGCAGCCCCTTTAAACTTTTAAAAAATTTCTGGTGTTTTGTCTCGATTTCCTCCCAGTGGCCGCGTCTGGTTTTCCTTAAGGTTTAAATTTTGAATGTCGATCTGTCCTTCTGCTGTCCCATTCTCTCCCGCAGTGAGAAAGGTAGATGTCTTGTTTCAGAAAGGCAATGGCTAGTAAATAAACAGACAGATGAGATTGAACATTCAAATTATTTTGTGTAAAATAACACATCAATTCATGCACTGGTATTTCCTTCTGTTTGGCCACAGTTGGAAGCACTTTCACAGTCAGAATGCTGTTGTTTAAGCCCCACTCTGGAGTCCTGAGTTTATAATCTCGACTGATATCCCAGTGCGGTATTGAGGAATCATAGAATCTCTACAGTGCAGAAGGAGGCCCATCGAGCCTGCACCGACAACAATCCCGCCCAGACCCTATCCCCGGAATCTCACGTATTTACCCTGCTAATCCCCCTAACCTACACATGTTAGGACACCAAGGGGCAATTTAGCATGGCCAATCAACCTAACCCACACATCTTTGGAGTGTGGGAGGAAACCGGAGCACCCGGAGGAAACCCACGCAGACACAGGGAGAACATGCAAACTCCACATAGACATGACCCAAGCCGGGAATGAACCCAGGTCTCTGGTGCTGTGAAGCAGCAGTACTAACCACTGTGCCACCCTGCCGCCCCAAAGATTTTGGGGCAGAAAGAGGAAGTGCTGCACTGTCAGAGGTGTAAATAATAGATGTAAATAATCCTATGGCCTGATGCAAGATAAAACATGGGGTTCTCTCCCTGTGTTCGGATCAATGTTTATCCCTCAAGCAATTACAATAAAACGGATTACCTGGTCATTTATCTCACTATTGTTTGTGGGATCTTTCTATGTATCCAGGGGCAGCACTGCTGCATCACAGCGCCAGAGACTCGGGTTCAATTCCGTCCTCGGGTCACTGTCTGTGTGCAGTCAGCACATTCTTCCCATGTCTGTGTGGGTTTCCTCCGGGTGCTCCGGTTTCCTACCACAGTCCAAAGATGTGCAGGTTAGGTGGATTGGCCTTGCTAAATTGTCCATTAGTCTCGTAAGGTGTGTAGGTTAGGTGGATTAGCCATGGTGAATATGCGGGGTTACAGGGATGGGGTGGGGAAGTGAGCCTGGATAAGACACTCGCCAGAATTCTACCGCCCCGTCCGCCACGGAATCGGACGGGCGAGGGGTGGACAGCAGAAACGTCCGTTGACCTCGGGTGGGAATTTCCGGTCTCTCTCGAGCATGGCCATAAAATCCCGCCTACTCTGTCATAGAGTTGGTACAGAATTGATGGGCCAAATGGCCTCCTTCTGCTCTCCTTCATAGAGATTCAATGATTGCTACATTACACCAGTGACTGAACTTCAAATGTAACTGATTGGTTTGCAAAGTACTATCCTAGGATAATGTTATGTAAATGCAGGCTTTGTTTCATTCATCTCAAACACTGCGATCAAATACTTTAATTAAGTTTATTTCCTCCCTTATCCTATCTTGCGCCCTTATTCTATGTGACCTGCTCTAACGCTGTTCTGAAACCAAAGGCAGGAACCATGATGAATCTCTCTCAGGTTTCCCATTCTTCCTTGAGAAAGGTATCTGACCTTCGCTTGATACTTCCACACCATAGGACAATTGAAATCAGTAACTCATCACAAACTATGGTCTGGAAATTCCACCCGATAGCACTCACTTTTCAGCCACGAAGCAATGTCCTAAAACTCAACGGCGGGCAAAAGTTAAAGTTAAAGTTTATTTATTAGTGTCAAAAGTAAGGGTTACATTAACACTGCAATGAAGTTACTGTGAAATTCCCCTAGCATGCATTCATTGTGAGCCAGTACTGCGTCGCTTATCACATTAAAGTAAAGTAAAGTTTAATTATTAGTCACAATTAATGCTTACATTAACATTGCAATGAAGTTCCCCTAGTCCCTGGTGCTGTGAAGCAACAGTGCTAACCAGTGATGCTTCACAGCGCCAGGGACTGATGGTTAGCACTGCTACCTCACAGCGCCTGGGACCCGGGTTCAATTCCGGCCTCGGGTCACTGTTTGTGTGGAGTTTGCACATTCTCCCCATGTCTGCGTGGGTTTCCTCCGGGTGCTCCGGTTTCCTCCCACAGTCCAAAGATGTGCCGGTTCGGTTAATTGGTCATGATAAATTGACTCTAGTGTCAGGGGGATTAGCGGGGTAAATATGTGGGGTTACGGGAACAGGGCCTGGCTGGGACTGTGGTCTGTGCAGATTCGATGGGCCAAATGACCTCCTTCTGTACTGTAGGGATTCTATGATTGATACAGGTAAACGCAGCAGCTTCGAGCGCCCACACCTGAACTGTGCACGAGGCCATTTATATGCAAAAGGAAACCCCACCTCCATTCACAACCTCAACCAACTCCTCTGAACTCACATCCTCCGATTATCAATCCAGTCACCTGGTTTACGCGTCTTGTGAACATAACCACATAATCTTTCACATCAATGTGAATAGGCAGACAGGACCCAGATTCAATATCACACGTTAAATAGTCACTTGCCTCACAGCTGCACCGGGAGTGTCAAGTCTGGATTTTGTACCCAGGTCTCTGGAGCGGGATTTGAACCCACAACCCCCAGACTCAGAATGAGCCACTCCTGATACACACTTTATGTTAGGTAAAGAAAAACGCATTACAATGCTCAAGGTCCATTCTGAAGAAACCAAAAGAGTTTTGAATTGTTCAAAACATGCTGAAAGGACTAAAGATACTAAAGGCTCACCGACTTGCAACCAAGGTAATTAACTGTAGAGCTATTGACGCCTGTTTAAATCCAACCAATTAATACACTAAACATAACTCCGCATAAACTGCTTAACACACTTGCAAATTAAACCGTCCCATCCAATCCGTTTTGCGCTTCAAAGTACTTACAGCAATCACAGCTTGACAACTATATCAGAAACTATCGGACTTATTCTGCTCACACGCCAGATATTTGTTTGGCAAATTGATGAGGATCAGTCATTCCCCATTGCACTGTATACAACTGCTGTTACCAGGTAACAGCTGCTGGTTAGCTAAGGGTAATTATAATCGCCACACCGGCTATTGAATACCAATCTAATTACAAGTCTTTGTGAAGAAGATTAATGGGGTCCTCAAAAGTTAGTCTTTTGAACTGTGACTGGTGATCTTCATTTATTCAGTGAGGGATGACTTGTATCAAATGCATGTTGAATGTGACAATTAAAGATAATTAGCTAAGACGTCAAAAAAAACCTGGAGAACATTTCTGTGAGGGCTGACCCCTGGATATTTGAAGACACTGTTTTTTCGGTACAACATTTAGATCCAATATCGTGTGTGCTAGCCATTGTATTTCATCAGATTGCTCTATACGGCCCCAGAGTGTATGGCAGAAGTTGTAAAATGACTAATTATAATATTTAGCTGAGGGTCCTACACTGTTGTTAGAACGTTTTCTGATATTGGGTCTCCCCGGATTCTGACTCGCCAGATGATAATTCAAGGTGGACAACAGACAAAAGAATATCGAATTCTTACAGTGCAGAAGGGGATCATTCAGCCTGTCCAGTCTGCGCCCACTCTCTGACAAAGTATTTTACCCAGGCCTTCACCCCGCCCTATCCCCGCAGCCCCACACATTTACCGTGGCTAATCCAGCTGGCCTACACATCTTGGGACACTAAGGGTCAATTTAGCATGGCCGATCCACCCAACCTGCACATCTTTGGACTGAGGGAGGAAACCAGAGCACCCGGAGGAAACCCACGCAGACCCGGGGAGAACGTGCAAACTCCACACAGTCACCGAAGGCCAGTATTGAACCCAGCTCCCTGGCGCTGTGAGGCAGCAGTGCTAACCACTGTGCCACTGTGCCAATAAGAATCTTAGGAACAGGAGAAGACCATTCAGTCCCACAGGTCTGTTCCTTTATCCAATTCGATCACAACTGACCTTGCGGCTACAGTGGCAGGTAAGAGGCTGGGGATTCTGTCAGTAGTGTGATGGAATACTCTCCACTTGCCTGGATGAATGCAACTCCAACAACACTCAAAAAGCTCGACAGCATCCAGGACAAAGCAGCCCGCTGGTTTGGTGCGCCATCCACAAACACCTACTCCCTCCGGCACCAACACACAGTGGCAGCAGTGTGTACCATCTCCAAGGTGCTTTGCAGCAACTCACCAATGCTCCTGTGACAGCACCTTCCGAATGCGGGACCTCTACCTTCTAGAAGGACAAGGGCAGCAAATACCTGGGAACACCACCACCTGCAAGTTCCACTCCAAGTCACTCACTATCCTAACTTGGAAATATATCGCCGTTCCCCCACTGTCACTGGGTCAAAATCCTGGAACTCCCTTCCCAACAGCACTGTGGGTGTACCTATACCGCATGGACTGCAGCGGCTCAAGAAAACATCACCACCAAGGGCAATTAGGGATGGGCAATAAAAGTGTTCACCTAGATAGCGGCACCCACATCCCATGAAAGAATTTTAAAAATCTATAACTTAGCTTTAGTTACCCACTTGTGACCTGTAACCTTTACCCTCGCCTGTCACTCTGTTTTGAACCCTTCAATATTGCTATCTAAAGAGCTCACCCACAATTGTACGTGTAGATGAGTTGCTGTTTGATCATTTGAGATTTGTTGGTTCATTTCTATATGCCTGGCCTATTGACTGACCCCCATAATGGTTCCAAGATGGCGTCGGAGTGAGGCAACTTCTTGCAAGCTGTGCCCAGCATAATTCTATCTTTTACCCTCATTCTATGCTTTTAAAACTCTAACTCTTATAAACTCTGTAACAATGCTTTAATTCAATCTCTTATTAAGTTGATCTTTCTCTGCACCCTTGCTATGACTGTAACACTACATTCTGCACTCTCTCCTTTCCTGCTCCCATATGTACTCTATGAACGGTGTATTTTGCCTGTATAGCGCGCAAGAAACAATCCTTTTCACTGTATCCCAATTCATGTGACAATAAGAAATCAAATCAAAGGCTGTTGGGGTAATGATTTTTCTCTGGTCTGTTGGAGGAAGGGCAGGGGCTGAATGGGAGGATCTCCCTCCTCCTCTCCACCCCCGGGGATCATTAACTCTGGAACAGCATCGAAGAATCTTTGGGTCTGGAGGTTGTGCAGTTGCCCTGACGGGGTGAGGGGGGTAATTAATTGCACATAACATTCAGATTCTGGATCTAAAGTTGCCACGATGGCGCAGTGGTTAGCACTGCTGCCTCACAGTGCCAGAGACCCGGGTTCATTGCAGGCTTGGGTGACTATCTGTGTGGAGTTTGAATGTTTTCCCCGTGTCTGTGTGGGTACCTTCGGGTGCTCCGGTTCCCTCCCACACTCCAAAGTTATGCAGGTTAGGTGATTTGGCCAATATAAATTGCCGCTTAGTGTCCCAAGATGTGTACATTAGACGGATTAGCCGTGGTATATGGTTGGGGTTATGGAAATTGGGGTGGACGAGAGGGCCTGGATAAGGTGCTCTGTCAGAGAGTCGGTGCAGACTCAATGGGCCGAATGGCCTCCTTCTGCGCTGTAGGGATTCTATGATTCTATGAGTCAAATAATAGTCAGCTGCCAGAAATGTGTTAACCACTGGGACTTTAATATGATTCTTTAATTAGGCTTCCTACAACGTCAGGGAATCGATTTTAATTCAGCAAAGTGTTTGTCTCTCCACCAACACCCGTCAAAGCTTTTCTTTGATCAAAACTGGTTTAACCGGCATTCGTGGTGGGGGATGAAACGAACCATTTATTCCCATAGTTTACCCTCTCAAACAGCCGGCTGGCATTGTGTCACATCACTGAGTTCACTGAACCCAACATTACACACACTGAAATCATTTCAGCTGATTGCTGAACACACCTCAACCCATTTCCTTTCTATGGGTGTCCTTTATTCCTACTGGACCTCAATCGCCACAAACACACCATTAATAATGGCTAGATCAGATCCCCACTGTGTTTCCCAGTATGTTAATAAGTATGGAAGAACATTCAGGGGAGGCGATGGCCTAGTGGTATTATCGCTAGACTATTAATCCAGAAACTCAGCTAATGTTACCCAGGTTCGAATCCCGCCACAGTGCATAGCGGAATTTGAGTTCAATAAAAACCAATATCTGAAACTAAGAATCGACTGATGAAACCATTGTCGATGGTCGGAAAAATCCATGTGGCACAGTGGTTACCATTGCTGCCTCACAGCGCCAGGGACCCAGGTTCAATTTCCGGCTTGGATCATTCTCCATGCGGAGTCTGCACCTTCTCCCATGTCTGCTTGGGTTTCCTCCGGGTGCTCCGGTTTCCTCCCACAGTCCGAAAGACGTGCTGGCTAGGTGCATTGGCCATGCTAAATTCTCCCTCAGTGTATCCGAACAGGCACCGGAGTGTGGCGACTGGGAGATTTTCACAGAAACTTCATTGCAGTGTGAATGTACGCCTACTTGTGACTAGTAAATAAACAAACTTTAAACTCATGCCCTTTAGGGAAGGAAATCTGCTGTCCTTACCTGGCCTGGCCTTCATGTGAGTCCAGAGCCACAGCAATGTGGTTGACTTTCAATTGCCCTTGGGCAACTAGGGATGGGCAATAAATGCTGGCCCAGCCAGCGACGCCCACGTCCCACAAATGAATAAAACAAAATAAATAAATATTCAGACAGGGGTGGAACTTTTGTATGACATATTCCAAAACCTAAATCGCGTCACTGTTTTACAGACGCACCATAGATAACACTCTTTCCGGATGTATCACAGCTTGGTATGGCTCCTGCCTGGACCAAGACTGCAAGAAACTACAAAGAGTTGTGAACAAAGCCCAGTCCATCACGCAAACCAGCCTCCCATCCATTGACTCCGTCTACACTTCCCGCTGCCTCGGAAAAACAGCCAGCATAATCAAGGACCCCACGCACCCCGGACATTCTCTCTTCCACCTTCTTCCATCAGGAAAAAGACATGAAAGTCTGAGATCATGTACCAACTGACTCAAGAACATCTTCTTCCCTGCTGCCACCAGACCATATTTAAGTTGATTTTTCTCTACACCCTAGCTATGGCTGTAACACTACACTCTGTACCCTCTCCTTTCCTTCTCTATGAACGGTATGCTTTGTCTGTATAGTGCTCAAGAACAGTACTTTTCACTGTATATTAATACATGTGATAATAATAAATCAAATCAAATCAAAATCTGTGTCATGTGTAACTTAAAAAAGGAAAATGCTATTTTAATATTTTCAATACATTTCTAACAGAATGTCTGAATTGTTCCTCCTGGTACAGGCGGAATTGCAGAACAGATATTCAGTGAGGGAGGCCCACGCACTCGGCACAATTTTGCATCCTTTAAAATTAATTAATTCCATCCATTAATTCCGCAGGGTTCTCTAAATTCTGCATTCAAACCCCCGCTGAGGGCACCCGTCACTCAAAGCTCCCACTTCAGCAGATCTATCCTGGTGCGATTTTCCCACCAAGCTGCTTCATTAACACAAGCTTTTGGGACCATGTGCCAATCACATTTACAGTTATTATGCCGATTAAACTGAACCAAGTCCCAAATGCAAAGCCGAAAGCAGGAAGAGGGAAAGTGAAGGGAACGAGAAGTTAGCTCAAAGGTACACCGTCTTAAAAGTGTTTGACGTTATGCACTGTGGTTTTGCTCACTCAAACTTAGAAACATAGAAACTAGAAGCAGGAGTAGGCCATTCGGCCCTTCGAGTCTGCTTCGCCATTCATTTTGATAATGGCTGATCATCAAATTCAATATCCTGATCCCCCCTTCCCCCCCCCCCCCCGCCCCATATCCCTTGATCCCATTAGCCCCTAGATCTATATCTCATTTCTTCTTGAAATCAGACAACGTTTTGGCCTCATCGACATTCTGTGGTAGTGAATTCCACGCATTCACCACCCTCTGGGTGAAGAAATTTCTCCTCACCTCAGTCCTAAAAGATTTACCCTTATCCTCAAACTATGACCCCTCGTTCTGGACTCCCCCACCATTAGGAACATTCTTTCTAAATCTACCCTGTCTAACCCTGTTAGAATTTTATATGTTTGAATGAGATCCCCTCTCACTCTTCTAAACTCCAGTGAATAGCAGTGAATAGCACGGTAGCACAGTGGTTAGCACAGCTGCTTCACAGCTCCAGGGACCTGGGTTTGATTCCCGGTTCTGGTCACTGTCTGTGTGGAGTTTGCACATTCTCCTCGTGTCTGCGTGGGTTTCCTCCCACAGTCCAAAGATGTGCGGGTTAGGTTAATTGGCCGTGCTAAAATTGCCCCTTAGTGTCCTGAGATGCGCAGGTTAGAGGGATTAGCGGGTGAATATGGGGATAGGGCCTGGGTGGGATTGTGGTCGGTGCAGACTCGATGGGCCAAATGGCCTCTTTCTGCACTGTAGGGTTTCTATGAATTCTATGAATAATCCTGACCGATTTAATTTTGGTTCATATGGCAGACCTGCCATCTGAGGAATCAGCCTGGTATAAACCTTCACTGTGTTCCCTCTATAGCAAGGACATCCTTCCTCAGATAAGGACTGCGTACACTACTCCAGGTGTAGCCTCACCAGCGTCTTATACAATTGCAGCAAAATATCCCTATCCCTATACTCAAATCCTCTCGCTATGAAGGCCAACGTACCATTTGCCTTCTTTACTGCCTGCTGTACCTGCGCGCTTACTTTCAGCGACTGATGCATGAGGACTTCAAGGTCTCGCATAGTGGTTTGTTTCATCCTGGTCAGGGATCTTCATGATTGCAAAACCAAATCTCTGAGCCAAGTGCCTATTTGCCCCAAAAATGGGTCCTGGTAGACTATTCAACTGAGGTGGGCATCATAGCCAAGTACGAATATAAAGGCAAAATACTGCAGATGCTGGAATCTGAAACAAAAACAGAAAATTCTGGAAAATCTCAGCAGGTCAGGCAGCATCTGTGGAGAGAGAATAGAGCCAACATTTTGAGTAAGGGTGACCCTTCGTCAGAGCCAAGCATGATCCTATCTGAGGGGAGGTGATGGCGCAATGGTATTATCATTAAATTATTAATCCAGAAACTTGGCGAATGTTCTGGGGATCCCAGGTTCGAATCCCGCCACAGCATATGGAAATTTAAATTCCATTAAACAAAAATCTGGAATCTACTGATGCCCACAAAACCATCGTCGATTGTTGGAAAAACCCATCTGCTTCACTAATGTCCTTTAGGGAAGGAAATCTGCCGTCCTTACCCGGTCTGGCCTACATGTGACTCCAGGGCCACAGCAATGTGGTTGACTTTCAACAACCCTCCGGGGGCAACTAGGGATGGGCAATAAATGTTGGCTAGCCAGCGACACCCATGTCCCATGAATGAATATATCTGAGCTTCCAGCAGAGTCACTGGATAACAACCAGGAATTAAAGCCATAGCTCAACAACACATCCACCTACTCGCTACTCCCTATCTCATCAGCACTGAGAATAAGTCACCGAAAAGGGCATAGACCGAGGGTCAAACTTTGGGTCTTTTGATCTGTAAGCTCAACACCTTGCCACGTTTACCACTAACATGATTTAATTTGATTTGATTTATCATTGTCACATGTATTGGGATACAGTGAAAAGTACTGTTTATTGACAAAGCATACCATTCATAGAGTACATAGGGGAGAAGGAAAGGAGAGGGTGCAGAATATAGTGATACAGTCATCACTAGAGTGTAGAGAACGATCAACTTAATATAAGGGTGGTCCATTCAAAAGTCTGACAGCAGCAGGGATGAAGCAGTTCTTGAGTCAGTTGGTACGTGACCTCAGACTTTTGTATCTTTTTCCTGACGGAAGAAGGTGGAAGAGAGAATGTCCAGGATGCGTGGGGTTCTTAATTATGCTGCTGTCTACACTTCCCGCTGCTTCTAAAAGGCAGCGGGAAGTGTATACAGAGTCAATGGATGGGAGGCTGGTTTGCGTGATGGATTGGGCTACATTCACAACCCTTTGTAGTTTCTTGCCGTCTTGGTCAGAGTAGGAGCCATACCAAGTGTGATACATCTATGGTGCATCAGTAAAATTGTGAGAGTCATACTGGACATGTCAAATTTCCTTAGCTTCCTGAGACAGTAACTGATGGGAGAGCTCTCCTCTGCGATTTAGTTCAATAGCTTCACTGTTCTACATTTATTCTATACCTGACTGAATAAACTCTGGAGAATATGAAGTTTTCAATTGGATTTGAATGCTGCCTTATCACATCTCTCAGGACATTCCAAAGTCCTTTGCATGCAATTGCTTTCACACACAGTGGCTGTTGCTATGTTAAACAAACACAGCAAACCTTATGCACACAAACAGCACTGAGATTAATTGCCAGTTAGCTTCTTTTTAATCGGTGAATTAAAGGCCTCACCCAAGGTGTGGCACCTCCAACAGAGCAGCTCCCCATCAGTCCTGCAGTGAAGGGGCAGTGCAGACTTACATTCTTGGGTCCGGGAATAAGGGTTTGAACCCAACACCTATTGATTCAGGTGGCAGTGTTACCACCTGTCCAGAGTTGACACTTGTTCTGAAATTCTGTCCTGTCCCAGCTTCAAGTGCAGTCATACAAACTTACAAATTAGGAGTGGGAGGCCACTCAGTCCCTCAAGCCTGCCCCACCATTCAATAAGATCATGGGTGATCTCATTGTAACCTCAACCCCACCTTCCCGCTTACCTTTTGCCCCCTTGTTAATCAAAAATCTATCTAGTTCTGCCTTAAAAATATTCAGACTCTGCTTCCACTGTCTTTTGAATTCCAAAGATTCACCACCCTCTGAGAGAAGAAGTTTCTCATCTCTGTCTTGAATGAGCAACTCAGGTCCCTCTGTTCCCCTTTCTTCATTCATCCATGGGACATGGGCGTCGCTGGCTGGCCAACATTTATTGCCCATCCCTAGTTGCCCTTGGAGGGCAGTTGAGAGTCAACCACATTGCTGTGGCTCTGGAGTCACATGTAGGCCAGACCTGGTAAGGACGGCAGATTTCCTTCCCTAAAGGGACATTAGTGAACCAGATGGGTTTTTCCAACAATCGACAATAGTTTCATGGTCATCAGTAGATTCTTAATTCCAGATTTTCTTTTAAATTGAATTCAAATTCCACCACCTGCCGTGGCGGGATTCGAACCCGGGTCCCCAGAACATTAGCTGAGTTTCTGGATTAATGGTCCAGCGATAATACCACTAGGCTATCGCCTCCCCTTAAATATTGGATAGAATTCTCCAGCCGTTCATGCCAGTGGGATTCTCCAGTCCGACTGCAGTGAACAGAGATGTGGCTGAGCGCCAAATTTTCCGTCCTCTCTGGCAGCAGCGGTGGGACATGACTGGCCGGAGGATTTCAGCCATTGTGCCTTCTTCCTACCAAAATGAATCATTTCACACTTTACTGCATTACATTAAAATCTGCAACGTGTCTGCCCATTCCACCAATATGTCGAGTCCTTTTGAAGTTCTACACTATCCTCCTCACTGTTCACAGTATCATAGAGCATAGAATCCCTACAGTGCAGAGGGAGGCCATTCAGCCCATGGAGCTTGCACTGACCACAATCCCACCCCAGCCCAATCCCCGCAATCTCACATATTTACCCTGCTAACCCCCTGACATTAAGGGTCAATTTCACATGGCTAGACAACTTAACCCGCACATCTTTGGAATGTGGGAGGAAACCGGAGGAAACCCATGCAGACATGGGGAGAACGTGCAAACTCCACACAGACAGTGACCCGAGGCTGGAATTGAACCTGGGTTCCTGGTGCTGTGAGGCAGCAGTGCTAACCACTGTGCTACCATACTTCAAATTCTGAAATCATGCCCTTTACACTGAGGTCTAGGTCATTAAGATATAATATTGAGACGCTAGTGTACCTTTAAGAATGTTCTCTGCAGCTCTCACAGCTTCAGCTTTTTTCATTCTCGTCGGGCTGTCTGGAGGAGTCCTTTTATTGCTACTTCATTGGCTTAAATGGGGTTTTGTTTATTTTTATTCTGGGATCTTTTATGACCTTGCATTGTGAGGGGGAAGATTCACTGACAAGTCAAAGTCAGGTGGTTCCTCCACAGGAAAAAAATCTAAGGATTCATTTTCAGTTTGAGTTTAGAAGGGGCTGGACATCAGACTGAAAGCAGTGTTTCTCTCTCTCTCTCCCTGATATTGGAAATTCTGCTGTTAGCTGAAAGCAAGGCTTCTTGGCTTCCTGGAGTGAAATATCTGCTGTTGGTGGTTGGCTTGTCTAGAGTCCCTCCCTGGTGTCCTGTCTTCAAACTGTTCTGGGGGTATTCAGAGGGCTGCTAGAAGTTACAAGGCTGAGAATCTGGGTTTGGGCGGCATGGTGGCACAGTGGTTAGCACTGCTGCCTCACAGCTCCAGAGACCTGGGTTCGATTCCCAACTTGGGTCACTGTCTGTGTGGAGTTTGCACATTCACCCTGTGTCTGCGTGGGTTTCCTCCGGGTGCTCTGGTTTCCCCCCACAGTCCAAAGATGTGCAGGTTAGGTGGATTGGCCATGCTAAAATTGCCCCTTAACATCAGGGGGATTAGTCGGGCAAATGCATGAGGTTACAGGCTCGATGGGCTGAATGGCCTTCTCCTGCACTGTACGAATTCTATCATTCTATGAATTTGCTGCAATATTCTCACATTAAGACTGATTTAAATTAAGAACTTGTCGCTCATTTCTCATGTTCTCCTGTCCCCAGTTTACTCCTCTACCCCTCATGAGGGCACCAACTCCAGCTGGCCAATGTATCCCTGGGCATTCAGCTACCTTTCTGCAGCTTTCCCACATTGACTTTCTCCGTGTGAGAACTGAAACATTCAGTGCTGGCAGGCTAACCAGCCATGGGGGGCGGGCAACTTAACTGAGCCAGCACCTGTTCTCACCCAATGTCCACACACTAACTTCTCAGAAGGACACAGCCGCAAGTCATCGGGAGAATCGTGGCTGAATTTCCATCCTGCGTAGCCCGGGAGCCACAGGGACCTGGTCGGGATCGACTAATTCAATGCAGAGTGAGGTTCGAACCTGCGACCATACCGGTTTGTAATATTTGCATTCAGCTTGAACCAAAGGGGCCCTTGGGTAAAGCTGACAAAATGCTCGCACTAAGCAGATGGCCATCGTAACACATTACCCTGAAAACACAACCTGTCAACTTGCAAAATCCTCTCATAAAATCACCATCTTAATTTTTTATAGCTTTTTTACGCTATAGTTAAGAAAGCCCAACAATGCCTCTATTTTTCCAGGAGGCTGAGGAAATTTGGCATGTCCCCTACGACTCTCACCAATTTTTACAGGCATACCATCGAAAGCAACCTTTCCAGATGTATCACAGCTTGTTATGGTTCCTGCTCTGCCCAAGACCGCAAGAAACTACAAAGGGTTGTGAACGTAGCCCAGTCCATCACGCAAACCAGCCTCCTATCCATTGACTCCATCTACACTTCCCGCTGCCTTAGGGAAAAGCAGCCGGCATAATCAAGGACCCCATGCACCCCGGACATTCTCTCTTCCACCTTCTTCCTCGGGAAAAAGATACAAAAGTCTGAGGTCACGTACCAACCGACTCAAGAACAGCTTCTTCCCTGCTGTCATCAGATTTTTGAATGGACCTACCTTATATTAAGTTGATCTGTATTTACACCCTAGCTATAACTGCGACACTACATTCTGCACCCTCTCCTTTCCGTCTCCCTTATGTACTCTATAAACAGTATGCTTTGTCAGTATAGCGCGCAAGAAACAATACTATTCACCATATACATGTGACATTAATAAATCAAATCAAATCAGAAATCCTTCAGAAAAATGGGTATGAAGTGAATATTAAGAATTCTCGGTTAAGATCCCCATTGTGATTATGCAAGAACATAAGGAATAGAAGCAGGAGTAGGCCACCAGGCCATGCAAGCCTGCCCCACCATTCAATACAATAAGGACGATCTAATCCGGTATCAACTCCTTTTCTGCGCCATCTCCCCATTGACCCTGTATTCTTCGATCCATCAGATATTTAATCAGATAAACTCATTTGAAGGGAGCTGATTTGGTGGTGAAGATTGCTGCAGGTTACTATTGCACACTGTTACTCGTGCTCAAAGTTCATAGAATCATAGAATCCAACAATGTAGAAGGAGGCCATTTGGCCCATCAAGTTTGCACCGAACACAATCCCACCCAGGCCCCATCGCCATAACTCCATGCATTTACCCTAGCTAGTCCCCTGACACTAAGAGGCATTTTAGCATGGCCAATCCACCTAACCCACACATCTTTGGACTGTGGGAAGAAACTGGAGCACCCGGAGGAAATCCATGCAGACATGGGGAAAACGTGCAAACTCCACACAGGCAGTGACCCAAGCTGGGAATTGAACTCGGGTCCCTTGCGGTGTGAGGCAGCGGTACTAACCGCTGTGCCACCTTGGCTCCACAAGTTACCAGCTAGTTCAGAAGAGTAAGGGGTGTGAGTTGTGAATTTCCATTACCTGCTGGCTGGTTTACCTGGCTCCACCATTGGCACCTCACTCTTGAGTCTGCTCCTCAGGTCTGAGAGTTGCTGGATTCGAGTCTCAGTTGCCCATTAAACCTGCTGCAGAAAGTTAGCAAAGTAGACATTCGTACTGAACAAGCCACAACAACAATAAGATGGATTTTAATTCCATAAAATGGAACAACAGACAGACACGGACGTATCTTAAAATTGCACTATAAACACCACAGTTTTATTGATTACTGCTGAGTAACTTGCGAACCTAAACGGGGCATTGACTTCGCACAGTCAGGCATGGGATAAAATCATTGCATTGCCTCTTAGGGGGTGCTTAAAGAATCAGAGCATTTCATGATTGGCTTTCCATGAATAAAGTTTACTTTTAATACTGGCGTGGGCTATAAACGGAAAATCGGCATCCCTGCCTCTATTGATCAAGCTATGTCATGTGTCGATCTCTTTGGAGCCAGTCTTCATCTCGGATAGTTTTGGACTGGCTTTCTTGGACATGAGCGGAGTCCTCGTGATGATCAGGGACTGAAAGGAAGCATTAAATGTCATCAGGCTGTTTTCCAAGCTTTTGCACAGCGGACCGCTGGCAAACTGCCTTTTGGAGATTAGCTGCGCAGCCGTTATCCTCTCTTTGGTTTGGTTCTGTTCCTCTGTAGAGAGCCCAACCGACTGACTGCTCTGTGGCTGATTACTTTTAGCTTTGGCCTTGCTGGAGCTCAGGTGTTGCACCAGTGAGATTTCCGGGAGTGGCCGCTGAGAGAGCAGTGAAGCAAACCTCTGAGCAGTTTGAATGTGAGTGGGAGCAGCATCCACCATCGGCACGAACTCTAAGCACGTCACGACGTTGATCTGGGGTCTTTTCCCAGCCTTCTGGGGGCGTTTAAGAATGGTTGCTCTCTCAGAGATCCTGTACTCCAGCCTTGACTTGAATCTCTTCTCAAACGGTTCTTTCTGGGAGCCGTTATAAAGTAGGATAAATTCTTTCTGTGTTTCAAGTGGCAGGATGAACATTCCTTTACCACATTTTTTGAAGATTTCAAATACCAAGTCTAATAGCAGAAAGAGAGAGAGAGAAAAATACTAATGAATACAGCTTTCACCAAGGAATATTTCACTTATCAATTTGTACAAATATCCTTCTGTAAATCTACATAAAGATATGAATGGCCATCTTACCAAGGGCTTCATTTATTACTTTAGGAATGACTGATTTGAGAACCTCACAATTTATCAGTAAAGATGGGTTTGCATTTATCTCGAGTAACCAGACCTACAAAGCAGACCAAACAGAGCAAGTTAACCCTTCGGATGCATCTTTCGAATTGATTCAGACCAGAGAAATATTGTTGGGAGGCTGGTCCAATCGTTACATAACTGAGCCTTTCAAACCAGAAGGAATTCATTGCCACAGAGGCCAGGTATTTAAGGCAGAGCTAGATCAGGTTCTCGATTGGCAAGGGGATCAAAGGTTATGGGGAAAAGGCGAGAGAATGGGGTTGAGAAACTTATCAGCCATGATTGAATGGTGGAGCAGGCTCGTTGGGCCGAACGGCCTAATTTTTCTGTTCCGATCTCTTATGGTCTTACGCATTGCAATGTTCCCTGTCATGTGAGGGTGTGTGCTTTTAAAGTGTAAAGTTTAAAGTTTTAAAGTTTATTTATTAAAGTGTCACAAGTAGGCTCACATTAACGCTGCAATGAAGTTACTGTGAAAATCCCCTAGTGGCCACACTCCGGCACCTGTTCGGGTACACCGAGGGAGAATTTAGCACGGCCAATGCGTGTGGGGCAGCACAGCAATCTGGAATGTACTGCACATTGGGATAAACAGGCCGCTCACAGTTTCATCAATCCCCAGGAGACATTTCCAGCACAACGTAAGTCATGACTTTTAAAATGTAAACTCACCATGGCCAAAAATAGTAACGCTCAGGGGAATGAGTAGACCGGACTGTACAGAGAAAGCTTAGAGGAGGCAGAATTAGCTGATCCCAGTTGGGTTTGGGAAGGAAAGGGATGCAGTAGCGATAGTCGGGGGTGGGAGGCAGGGGGAGAAAATCGGCCTCAATACCGAGGAAAATTCATTCAGATCCCCAATGCCTGTTCCTGATCATTATTCACTTGACCCGACTGTAACATCTACATGCCTGATTGGAAAAACACTGGCTTCATTATCAGGCTGTCAATGGTCGTGAAGCTATAATCTCACATTGGACAGGACTTTGGGTTTCGGGTCAGGGCCCTGATGTGTTCAAGACCCCACAGTCACCCCGCATGGATTTCAATGGGATTGGCCAATTAGAGCCCAGCACACACGTTCACTGTCCAGTTAAGGACAATGAGTGGGCTCTCAAAGTTGCAATTGGAATCCGTCCATCATTGCAGGTTGCGGATAAGGGCGAGAGAGGATACTTCCATCTTGAGCTACCCTTTTCACAATTATCTTAACAAGCTAGTCACCAACATTTACAAATGCACCAATAGCAAGTATTCTTTCTGGTTGTATCACAGCTTGGTATGGCTCCTGCTCTGCCCAAGACCGCAAGAAACTACAAAAGGTCGTGAACGTAGCCCAGTCCATCACACAAACCAGCCTCCCATCCATTGACTCTGTCTACACTTTCCAATGCCTCGGAAAAGCAGCCAGCATAATTAAGGACCCCACGCACCGCGGATATTCTCTCTTTCTCCTGGGCAGGAATAGGCTCCACCCCCTGAAATCTGATGAGATTCATGCTGGCAGCCTCTGCATTGCACAGGGTGTGGGAGATTCTACTCTGAACTCCCACTGTAAACACCAGCGTGAATTACTCCAGCTTTCCCGTGAATTCAGCACTCAGAATTTTTGGGGGCGAATTCCACCCTTAATGTCTCTTTCAAAAGAAGGTACCTCTGAAAGTCCGGCACTCTCTCAGTACTGCAAGGAAATACTGGCCCAGTTTATATGCTCAAATCTCTGGAGTACAACTTCAACCCGTGACCATTTGACTCAAAAGGTCAGAGTGGCATCATTGAGCCAAGGTTTGATTTGAATTGATTTATTATTGTCACATGTATTGGTCACACAGTCACAGGTGTAGAAGGAGTGTAGTAGGGGATGAGGACACAGCCTTGCCGGCAATATTACCATCAGGAAAACCCAGCACCAACTTCAGACTCTAACTTCCCATTACAGGTTAGAAAAATCAATGTTACCATCTCATGTCTTGGGTCACTGTGAAGGAATTTCTTTTGTAATTTTGAGCCCCCTCGTTTGGCAATTGGAGGGGCAGTTTAGCCATCGGCACGCTCGCCTTGAATTTAACACAGGGTAGCGAAAGGAGGGCAGCTAAATTTTAGTTCGTCAGAAGAAGCAATTATGATTTCTTATCTCTCCAAGTCGGTTACAAATATTTCAGAATGACTAACACTGGAAGATCCACCAGATGGCAGCAAGTAACTGCAATGCGTACAGTGCGTTTTTAAATTTGATTTATTATTGTCACATGTATTAATATACAGTGAAAAGTATTGTTACTTGCACAGTATACAGATAAAGAATACTATTCATAGTGAAGGAAAGAGTGCAGAATGTAGTCCATAGAATCCATAGAATCCTACAGTGCAGAAGGGGGCCATCGAGTCTGTACCGACCACAATCCCACCCAGGCCCTATCCCCATAACCCCATGCATTTACCCTAGCCAGCCCCCCTGACACTAAGGGGCAATTTAGCACGGCCAATCCACCTAACCCGCACATCTTTGGACTGTGAGAGGAAACCGGAGCACCCGGAGGAAACCCACGCAGACACGGGGAGAATGTGCAAACTCCACACAGACAGTGACCCAAGCATCGAACCCGGGTCCCTGGCACTGTGAGGCAGCAGTGCTAACCACTATGCCACTGTGCCATAGGGTTACATTCATAGCAAGGGTGTAGAGAAAGATCAACTTAGTGCGAGGTAGGTCCATTCAAAAGTCTGATGGCAGTAGGGAAGAAGCTGTTCTTGAGTCAGTTGGTACAAGGCCTCAGACGTTTTTGAGAATTAATACATTTAAGATTAATTTCCCTGCCTATCTCAGCCCCAGATTTGCACACTTTGTCCTCCTTCATGCAAATCTGTACAGAACATACACCATTCCAGCAACAGAACTATCAATGGTGGGCAGATCTTCAGGAAGAGAATTTTTGCTGTCAGTTGCAAACACCACTTTACAGAAAAGCATAAAAACCAGTGTTGGTGGCTAACCGTCAGCTGCTGAAAGGTGACAGGGTCAAAACCTGTGTTGCTGGTTTGTTACTGTTTCACAAGAATCAACCAATCGGATGGGCTGAAAAGGAGGCCAGAAGCCTGCCTGGAAGAGCCAATCCATTGGGTCAAAGTCAAGGCAGCAGATTCTGATCCAGCCAACAACAACTTGCATTCACATAGCAGCTTTAATATAGTCAAATGCCCCAAGGGGCTCCAAAAGACCATTAAGAGATAAAATGTAACACTGAGCCACATAAGGAGATATTAGACTAAGTCACCAAAAGCTTGGTCAAGGAAACGGCTTTTAAGAAGCATCTTGAAGGAGGTGCAGATATCAAGGGAAGGATTCGCAGAGCTCAGGCCCAGGTAGATGAAAGAGATGCAATGAAAATCCAGGATGCGCAAGAGTCTAGGGTTGGGTGTGAGCAGAAATCTCAGAGGCTGGGGGAGATTACAGAGACATGGGGAGAAGTGAGTCCATAGAAAGATCTGAAATCATAGAATCATAGAATGCCTACAGTGTAGAGGAGACATTTGACCCATCGAGTCTGCACCGACTCCCTGACAGAATATCTTAACCAGGCCCTTTCCCTGTAACCCCACACATTTCCCAAGGCTAATCCATCTAACCTACACATCTTTGGACACTAAGGGGCAACTTAGCATGGCCAATCCACCTAACCTGCATATTTTTGGACTGTGGGAGGAAACCCACACAGACACGGGGAGAACATGCAAACTCCACACAGTCACCCAAGGCCAGAATCGAACCCGGATCCCTGGAGCGGTGAGGCAGCAGTGCTAACCACATGTGCCACTGTGCCATCCTCAAGGATGAGAATTTAAGTATGAATCATTCTCCATTTTAGTTACTGGTCATGTGTCAACATGAGACGGTTTTAAGATATTCTCTGATGGCTATTGAGATTTGCCATACCCAACTGGGGCTGAATGTATCCTTGGTTTACTTGAGAAAGTATATACTGGCACTGGAGGGGGTGCAGAGGAGATTCACTAAGTTGATTCCGGAGTTGAGAGGGTTGGCTTATGAGGAGAGACTGAGTAGACTGGGGCTATACTCACTGGAATTCAGAAGAATGAGAGGAGATCTTATAGAAACATATAAGATTATGAAGGGAATAGATAAGAGAGAAGCAGGGAAGTTGTTTCCACTGGTGGGTAAAACTAGAACTAGGGGGCATAGCCTCAAAATAAGGGGAAGCAGATTTAAGACTGAATTGAGGAGGAACTTCTTCACACAAAGGGTTGTGAATCTGTGGAATTCCCTGCCCAGTGAAGCAGTTGAGGCTACCTCATTGAATGTTTTTAAGGCAAGGATAGATAACTTTTTGAACAGTAAAGGAATTAAGGGTTATGGTGAGCGGGCGGGTAAGTGGAGCTGAGTCCACGAAAAGATCAGCCATGATCTTATTGAATGGCGGAGCAGGCTCGAGGGGCCAGATGGCCTACTCCTGCTCCTAGTTCTTATGTTCTTATGCCCTGAAGTCAAGCAGAATACCCCTCCAGCCCACTGGAGTTTCTACTTCTGAGCCCCAGGTCCCTTTTGAGGATTACATGAAGTAACCTATTTAGTTGGGCCTGAAATGAAGGCATGTGGTGACACACACTCTGTTTGCAATGGGCATTAGATTCTCACAGTTCCTGGCAGCTGCTCTGGGCCTAATACCTCAATGCTGAACCTTTGGAACATTCACTGAGTCGTTAGTGCACAAATCTCCACTGGGTGGGTGACAGTGGGTGGCACGGTGGCACAGTGGTTAGCACTGCTGCCTCACAGCACCAGGGAACCGGGGTTCGATTCCCGGCTTGGGTCACTGTCTGTGTGGAGTTTGCACGTTCTCCCCAAGTCTGCGTGGGTTTCCTCCGGGTGCTCCGGTTTTCTCCCACAGTCCGAAAGACGTGCTGGTTAGGGTGCATTGGCCGTGCGAAATTCTCCCTCAGTGTACCCGAACAGGTGGTGACTAGGGGATTTTCACAGTAACTTCATTGCAGTGTTAATGTAAGCCTATTTGTAACACTAATGAATAAACTAAACTAAGACAGTCGCCGTGGCAGCGGAACACAGAGAATGGCCTGCCTGCTGGACTGACCAATGAATGCAATGTTTCTGTATAAAGTTTGCTGCTTTTGAATGTGTCAGGTTCTGAACTCTGCGACCAATTGCAATGGGGAAACTGTCCTTTTCAACGTCCCCCCCACCCATTCCCCTGATCCTATTATAACCAAAGGCCCTAAGATTCTGCAGGCATGAACAGGATTATGGCTAACCAAAGTTGCCAAACCTGTGTCAGTGGGGGCCTTATACACGTGGAAAAATCGACTGCCCCACAGATTTCCTGCAAACTTAGTGGAACCAAACACTTTGACCGGATCTAAAGAGCAACACAAATCAGGAACTACCCGTGGATTAATGTATCATTTAAAGAGGCAGGCAGTGGAATATCGGGTAGAAAGAAATTGGTCTCTCAAGTTCCCAAGCTCTGATGCAGTCAAACCAATGTGAATGGCCGATATTGATTGGTAAAGGGATCAAAGGTTACGGGGAAAAGGTGGGAGAATGGGGTTGAGAAACACATCAGCCATGGTACAGTAGACTTGAAGGGCCGAATGGCCTAATTCTGCTCCTATATCTTTATACTCTTAATCTCAGCTCACTCATCCCATTCCAGCTCTTTGCTCCTCTCTGTGCTCTTGTTCACTCTTTCATGTTTTGTACAATTCCGAACAATGGGATGTGTGAGCGGCTCCTGTTGATTTGTCACATTCAAGACCAAGAGGGTAAGGTGGCTGCGGGATTATAGCACCAGGCTAGTGCGTAGCAGCGATAATTCATCTATAGCTTTAAAGAAGGACTTTCACTGCCAATATGGATAAAGGGCCAGCACCATCTCCTTGGTATTTTCTTGTTTACTTTTCCCCTCCAGCAAGGTTCGGAACCACCAGTGTATTACTAGAATAAGGGACCTGTAATGACTTCAATCAGGCCATTGAGGTTGGCCTATTGGAATATGAACTCCCTGATTAAGGAGTCAATTGATGTGTCAATCAGGGAGTCTTTTCCTTGTATTTAACCAGGAGTGTCAGTTCCTCTGGCACTCCCGAAGGTAGACTGCTGACTGCGAGCACTCTGCGCACTGCTGTTGGAATTGTAAATAAAGGGATTTTGGTGAAGGGATTTCTGCCTCCGAAGACTTATTACAGGACAGGATTCAATCTACTTGATAGTGGTCTCAACCACTGACTCGAGAACCAGTGAGAATCCCGTGTCACTTATTTCGGGGATAATCTGCCATGTTAAATGTCAGTCAGATACTTAAGAGATCAGCGGTGGGCTTTCTGCAAGATCAAAGACCCCATGAGTGGATATTCCCCCCCACCCCCCGGCATTGCTGCCAGCCAATCAGGGGCCAGCAGCTCTTCATTGCTGTGAACGCCATTGGAGCAGTGATGGTCACTGCCCACATCTCCTGCCCCATTAGCCAGGCATTACGGCAATCACCAGGGGCATTCAACTGTTGGAGACAAACCATTACATCTAATCACCTGGACAATGGGATCTCGTTCAGAGAGCTTCCCAGGCACAATCTAATACAAGGGTAATGATCTTATTTGGATCCCTTGGAGAGTTGGAGAAGAAAGGTCACATGACAAGCTGAGTTTTGTATGTTTTAAACACATATTTTCTCTGGCCACTTAGCCTTCGAGCCTGCTCCGCCATTCATTTTGATCATGGCTGACCATTGGATTCAATATCCTGATTTCCCCCTTCCTCAAGTGCTCCTCCAAATATTTTTGACAGGTTGTAATGTTTCCAGCCTCGACTACCTTCCCAGGCCGTGCATTCCAGATTCCCACCACCTTCTGAGTGAAGACGTTTTTTCTCAAATTCCCTCTGAATCTCCTGCCCTTAACCTTAAAACTATTGCCCCTCGTGATTGACCTATCAGCCAAGGGGAACAGCTGCTCCCTGCTCACCCTGTCCATACCCCCCTCATAATCTTATACACCTCAATCATGTCCCCCCTCAGCCGTCTCTGCTCCAGAGAAAACAATCCAAGCCTATCCAGTCTCTCCTTAAGGAACAAATATTCCATCCCAGGCAGCATCCTGGTGAACCTCCTCTGTACTCCCTCTGGTGCTATCACATCCTTCCTATAGTGAGGTGACCAGAACTGCACACGGTACTCCAGCTGTGGCCTGACCAAATGCTCTGTACAACTCCACCATTACCTCCTTGCTCTTATACCCATGGCAGTAACCTTCATTAAGACCATAAGACCATAAAACATAGGAGCAGAATTAGGCCACTTGGCCCATCGAGTCTGCTCTACCATTCAATCATGGCTGATATTTTTCTCATCCCCATTTTCCTGCCTTTTCCCCGTAACCCCCTTATTAATCAAGAATCTATCTATCTCTGTCTTAAAGACACTCAATGACCTGGCCTCCACAGCCCTCTGTGACAAAGAGTTCCACAGATTCGTCACTCTCTGGCTGAAGAAATTCCTCCTCATCTCTGTTTTAAAGGATCGTCCCTTTAGCCTGAGGTTGTGCCCTCTGGTTCTAGCTTTTCCTACTAGTGGAGACATCCTCTCCACGTCCACTCTATCCAGGTGTTGCAAAGACTTCTAGCAAACCCTATTGCAGGAGAAGCATCACAGTGACAGCCACTCTCAGAATCCATAGAAGCCCGACAGTATAGAAGGAGGCCACATCAGCTTGCATTTGTGTACCACCTGTGTGGTAGTAAAACATCCCAAGACTCTAATGCCAGTTGCTGTTGTTGTTTTATGCTCTGGCACGGAAGGTAGATGTCTTCTGAGGCCAGTACTTAGGAACAACAAGGCACGTAACAGTTGCTTATCCTCATTAAGGTTGGTGTGCAATATGCCACAAGTTCGAAAATAAAAATTAAAAAGCAAGTCACTTGGTTTCAAATGGCTTCCAACAGATTAAAAATATTTGCAAGACGTTCAAAACTGTTCCTACGAGGAAATGACCACCAGATTACAAATTGCAGTAAGATTATGGCAAGAATTTGCTAAATATTAGTGAAGCCTACAGATTGTCATGGTCTCCTGGCTTATTAACCCAAACATTACAGATTCAATAACACGCGGAAGGTTTGTACGAAAGAGAAAACTATTTGTTGTACTTGGATTTAAACACCATGGTGACAGCAACAACATTCCCACAAAAGAATCAACTGGCCATTTAGCACAAATTACGTCAACTTTCAAAACTGATTTCACTCGTCTCTCCCACCCTCTCGTCAATTCATTCACAATTCTACCTCACGATGAATTGCGGCAGGGTGGCACAGTGGTTAGCACTGCTGCCTCACAGCGCCAGGGATCCGGGATCGATTCCTGGCTTGGGTCACTGTCTGTGTGGAGTTTTGCGCATTCTCCCCCGTGTCTGCGTGGGTTTCCTCCAGGTGCTCCGGCTTCCTCCCACAGTCCAAAGACGTGCAGATTAGGTGGGACTGGCCATGCTAAATTTCCCCTTAGTGTCAGGGGGATTAGCTAGGGTAAATGCATGGGGTTATGGGGATAGGATCTGGGTGGGATTGTGGTCGGTGCAGACTCGATGGGCCGAGTGGCCTCTTTCTGCACTGTAGGGGTTCTATGATTCTATAATGGGCGCGATCCTACTGGCAGTTCACGCCCTGAGCGAGGATGGAGAATTTGGTCAAATCTCCGTTCTCTGCAGTAGGACCAGAAAATCTGGCCTGCGTGGATAGCAGGAAAATCCAAGATTATGTCACTGCCGCCTGGATGTTCATTACATTTTTAATTATGCAGTATCGCTCTTGGGAAATGGCAAGATATTAATAAGAAACATTGGGGGCGATTCTCCCAAAAGTGCTGAATTGGTGGGAAAACTGTTCTAGATCACGACTGTTTTGTCAATTCAGCTTCTCACCTGAATCTCTGCACTCTGTGCACTGCAGGGGTCCCAATCATGAATCTCATTAAAAACCCAGGGGGCGGGGCCTATTTGCACCGGAGTCTGACAGTTCTGGAACTCTGCACAATGGCCCCGATCTGTTGGTCTCTCCATTTGCTGGCCAGCTTGATTGCTGGCCAGCCCGGGACCCCCGCAGTGCTGCCCCTCCAGCCCCCCCACCTCATGGCCCGATCGCGGCCCCCACGACAATTCCCACGCCGGCCCTGACATCCCCCACCCCGCCCTGGAGCACCCCAATGTCCAGCCCCCCACACCCAGCAGTGGTGATCCCCCCACCCCCCTCACCCCAGCAAACTTCCCCCCACACTGACCCCCTTCTGGGAGGCAGGCCCCCTCCCAGCAGAGAACCGACCACCCCCCCCCCCCCCCCCACCCCACTGCCCCCAGCCTGCCCCAATCGCTGGCCACCGTTCATCCCACGCTGATCCTGCCTGCAGAGTGGCAGCGGGACCCCCCTACCCCCACCGATTGCCCCTAGGCTCCACCTGCAATAGGCTCCACCCCCTTGGCACTGCCCAATGCCCAATGGGCAGTGCCAAGGTGCCCCCTGGGCATGAGAACTTTGCCCCTTGGGCAGTGCCAGGGACACAGGCTGGCACTGCCAGGGTGCCCACGCCCAGGGGGACACCACTCCCCCGCCGCCCAATCACCTGGGGGCCCCCCTTCATTCCAGTGGGGTTTCCTGCTAGTTCCCCGAACATGGGGAGCTAGTGTAAACCCCGCCGGAATGAAGTACTCCTGGCGGGGTGGGAGATTCAATCGGGACCTGAACGTTCCCAATAATGGCATTTAAAATACATTTAAAAAGGATTCAAATGACTTACCTGTCTACCCGCTGGTTTCCAGCATGGTCTGACCAGCGACTGTTCACCGGTTCTGGGAGATGCGCATGCATTCCCGGCGCAGGCACAAATCCCGGAACAAGGCCGGCGATGCGCATCTCCCCCCCCGGCCCACCAAAGAAGTTGTGGGTTGGGATGGGAGAATCGCCCCCGTTGTCCTGTGCTCATATAGCACCTTCTACAATCTCAGAATGCCCCAAAGCACTTTATAGCCAATGATGCCCTTTTGAAGTTGTTGTAAAGTAGGAAACACAGCAGCCAATTTGCGCACAGCAAGCTTCTATAAAAAAAGCAGATGACCAGATAGTCTATTTGAGTGATGAATGTTGGCCAGGACATCAGGGAGATGCAACCTGCTCACCTTCAAAATAGCTGTACCAACTTGAGAGCGCAGATGGAGCCGGGAGGCTGACCATGAGTTATATAATGTTGAGGTCCTGGGTATCCCACTCGTTAGGTGAAGAGTTTTTAATCAATATAATGCATTTGACATTTCATTCGCCCATTGGTGTCAATTTCTTCCCAGAATGTTGTCTGCCATGGGTCTGACCTCCATCAATGCTGTGTTGCCCCTTACACATTCTGCACCAACACCTCTATTTTCCCAGAAGACTAAGGAAACTTGCCATGTCCGCTATGAATTTCACCAACTTTTACAGGTGCACCATAGAAAGCATCCTATCTGGTTGTATCACAGTTTGGTACGGCTCCTGCTCTGTCCAAGACCCCAAGAAACCACAAAGGGCTGTGAACAAAGCCCAGTCCATCCTCAAACCAGCCTCTCATTCATTGATTCCATCTACACTTTGCGCTGCCTCGGAAAAGCAGCCAGCATAATTAAGGATCCCACGCACCCCAGACATTCTCTCTTCCACCTTCTTCCATTGGGAAAAAGATACAGAAGTCTGAGAACATGTACCAACCGCCTCAGCTTCTTCTCTGCTGCCATCAGACTTTTGAACGTACCTACCTCATGTTAAATTGATCTTTTTCTGCACCCTAGCTATGACTGTAACACACTATTCTGTGATGGCCCATAATCAAGGACCCCACACATCCCGGACATACTCTCTCCCATCTTCTGTCGGGAAAAAGATACAAAAGCCTGAGATCACGTACCAAACGACTCAAGAGCAGCTTCTTCCCTACTACCATCAAACTTTTGAATCGACGAAGGGTCATCTGGATTCAAAACCTTGGCTCCATTCTCTCCGCACAGATGCTGTCAGACCTGCTGAGATTTTCCAGTGTTTTTGTTTCAGATTCCAGCATCCACAGTATTTTGCTCTTAGACTTTTAAATGGACCTACCTTATAGTCAGTTGATCTTTCTCTACACCCTGGCTTTGACTGTAACACAACATTCTGAACCCTCTCCTTTCCTTCTCTATGAACGGTATGCTTTGTCTGTAAAGCGCGCAAGAAACAATACTTTTCGCTCTACACTAATACACGTGACAATAATAAATCAAATCAAAATTTGGAGCTGAGGGGACTCAAATTTCTGAGGACTGTGACACTAACAAAATAAAACCAAGCAAGACTGTACGGCATAGGGATAGGTCTCCGGCAATACATGGTGTGGCATCAATCCCTGTTCAGCTATTTTTCCCTCTATTTTCCCTCATGTGCTGTAGCTGAAACAAAAAGAGAAAATGCTGGAAAATCTCAGCAGGCCTGACAGCATCTGTGGGGAGAGAAGGGAGCCAACGTTTCGAGTCTGGATGGCCCTTCGTCCATTCAAAAGCAGGGAAGAAGTTGTTCTTGAGTCGCTTGGTACGTGATCTCAGAGTTTTGTATCTTTCTCCCGAAGGTGGAAAACGGTATGTCCGGGGTGCATAGGGTCCTTGGTTATGGGCCACTACAGGATGTAGTGTTGCAATTCAAAAATATTCCAAAAATGTTTTTTTTTTAAAAACAACCCTCTAAAAATGGCAAGCAGTGGGTATTTAGCTGAGCTTTATTAGTTAAATTTCAGATATAAGTATAGTTTTAAGGGAGCCATACAGTGGTGGAATATAAGGGCAGGCATTGTGAATTTAAGGCTCGCTCTTGTGTGTGAAAGGCTAACTCCCAGTCTGTTCAGCTGCCTTTTCAGCGATATGAAAGCACTGCCCGAACCAGCCCAACCCTTTCAATTGTCTCCCTCAATTGTCATGTAAAAACGGACGCCGATTCTTTTGTCCTTTTCACTCCCAATTTCCCCAACCGCCCTCCCCCCCCACCCCCAACCGAATGACGAGGCAGGCAAATTATTAATCAAACACTGGAATAATCTCAACCCTTCATTTCAAAACTGGCACTGGCGAAAAGCAAATGGAGGAATAAAGTCCTTTAATTGAGCAGAAAGGATGTTTCAACGAACAGGTATCAGATCCTTCATTGTGCCCGGGGATTACTCACTGTGCGGAGCTTACATACCAGTACCACAAGCAGCAATTTGCTGAAACACGAGAGGGCTCCATTTCTAATTCACTGCCATTCCCTTTATTCCCATTCAATTGCATGACAAGAGTATGCATTGTGCAGTGTTGTGCATACATTAATGCAATCCAAATAAATCCTGGCTGGGTCAGGGCTGTGTTACACGCTGCCATCTGCATGTGTTTGATTGGTCTGGCCACTGCTAGGCAACAACTTTAGAAGCTACCAAAAGGAAAATCGCTGCGACTAACGCAAACTATTGTCTTAACATTTTCTTTTTTCAAAAGAAATCCTTCCATAAATGCCTGATAGTTGATATGTACAACAGCAGTTAAACCACAGGGGTACCTTAAACAAGACCATTTTAGGGCCAGTGCAACCATTTTTTTCATCGGATTACTTATTGTGACACTTGGCCAAGAGTTAAAGTAAAGTCGGCATAATCCCAGATGATTTAAGATGGTGCCGGAGTGTGGCGACTTCTCTTGAGCTGTCCACAGCATATCCTCTAATTCTATTTTCTACTCTCATTCTATGCTTTTAAAACTCTACTCTATAACTCTTACAAACTCTCTAACAATGCTCTAATCCCTTACAGATTAGGCAATCCTCAGGACCCTGAATCACATTACCTGTAACAATAATAAATCAAATCAAATCAAATCAAAAACATTCTGCAGCCTCTCCTTTCCTTCTCTATGAACAGTATGCATTGTCTGTATAGCGTGCAAGAAACAATACTTTTCACGATATGCCAATACATGTGACAATAATCAAATCAAATCAAAATCAAATCAAAAACATTCTGAATCCTCTCCTTTCCTTCTCTATGAATGGTATGCTTTGTCTGTGTAGTGCAAGAAACGATACTTTTCACAGTATACCAACATACGGGACAATAATCAAATCAAATCAAATGATAGGCTGCTCTCCCCTTTGAGGGGGAGAGCTGACTGGTGGTGATTTAACCTGAGGATCACCACACCTCAGGCAAGGGGCAAGGTTTAAGAAGGCATGAATAACCTCAGCCGGTACGGGAATTGAACCTGCGCTGTTGACATCACTCTGCATTCACAAACCAGCCATTCAGACCCATGACACAAAGGTAAAGCTGATGAAAAACTGGGGCTTATGAAGTATGAACACTTTTTTTTTGAAATGGGGACAAAATCTTATTTAAGTTTCACAATGATAGTTGGTGGTACCAAATTATTTTAAGGTACATTTCCTCTTTTATACACGTTCCTTTCTTCTGAACCTTTATATGAAACCTGCAGCAATTGCTCTTTAACTGGCCATCTTGTGACCTGAATGGGATTTAACAGATTACGCAGAGCTATCCCTCAGTAGCAGAATAATAGACGAAATAGAATAATGTGCATTACACATCATGAGCTCCTGAACACAACAGGAGGTCCCCTGGTCTATGTGATACGTATTTATTATGTATGTGTAACAGAGTGTACGCTCTTCAAGAATAAGTAGCAACATTCCTCAGCTTAAAATGATTGAACTGTAAAGCTCAATTAAAGTCACACATAGATAGACAGGCGGTGGAAATGTTGAATACTTTCAAGTCACTGTAGAAAGGTTGTAGACATCTTTTTAAGGTGAACACTGTTGGAAATTGTTGGAACTGCCAAAGATGCTTGACATACCTGTACTTATCAGGTCACGTGCATTGCTTTTATGGAGATCACATTTGTCTTTAGTGATTGATCGGTGAACCGATGATACTCTCCAGCATAGAGTGTCAAGGAATTTGTGACAAGGGTTTTTTTTTCTCCAATTTAAATGGAATAGTGGGTGATGTAGTAAAAAGTGGGCACCAAGGAGAGAAAGCCCCTCATGAGTCACCACAAACAGATCCCCATTTTGGCGAGTCCTTTGCAGGGAATAAATCAAGTGTAGCTTGAGCATTCCCCACACAAATTGGGAAAAAGCTTCATTAACAACAACTAGGATTAACGTAATGCCTTGAGCTATGAAAAGAAGCTTTAGAATCATAGAATCCCCACAGTGCAGAAAGAGGCCATTCGGCTCATCAAGCCTGCACTGACAACAATCCCGCCCAGGCCCTATCCCCGTAATCCCATGTATTTACTTTATCAAAATAAATTTGACACCGAGCTACATAACGTGATGTTAGGGCAAGTGACCAAAAGCTTGGTCAAAGAGGTACATTTTAAAGAGCATCCTAAAGGTGTTAGAAGCACGGCAGACGTTAGTTGTTGAACAAACCAGATCCCAGAGGGAAACTTGTCTTACTGGTCATAACTTTTTTTTTGTATTTTGAAAACAAGGAGGAAAGACTACTGACCCCAAAAACAAAGAAGTCTAGTAATGCCCATAGGATTTAAAAAATTAAAAGATTTATTCATGAGAAAAAAAATCCTAAACTCATAAGATTAAAGTTGCACAGTTAAACAGTCTTACAGAACAACTCCCAAAGAAACCCACTGTATCCCAATACATGTGACAATAATAAATCAAATCCTAGCAAATGACTTTATAATCTATCCCAGTGCAGGGCAGCACAGTGGCACAGTGGTTAGCACTGCCGCCTCACAGTGCCAGGGACCCAGGTTCGATTCCCGGCTTGGGTCACTGTCTGTGTGGAATTTGCACATTCTCCCCGCGTCTGCGTGGGTTTCCTCCGGGTGCTCCCATTCCCTCCCACAGTCCAAAGATGTGCGGGTTAGGTGGAATGGCCATGCGAATTTGCCCCTTAGTATCAAGGGGACTAGTTAGGGTAAATATATGGAGCTATGGGGATAGGACCTGGGTGGGATTGTGGTCGATGCAGACTCGATGGGCTGAATGGTCTCCTTCTGCACAGTAGGGATTCTATGTGACAATAATAAATCAAATCAAAAATCAAAACCAATCATCGTCAGATCACCAACAAATTAAAATTGGTTCACATTTACTGGCTTTATATTGATATATGTCCAAAACTGGGATTGTAACCAGTCTACAGCACAACATTGATGAAAAAAACCTGCACCAAGGGGATATCTTGGCTTATTGGATTATGTTACATTAATGCATCTACCCCACTGTTCAGCTCAAAAAAAGGATTTATTGAGCTCAGTGAGGGAGCTCCGCCACTGTTAATCACTTAACATTTCTGATTTGTTCTACTTAACTCCAGAATCTTTTTCCCCTGAAAGATCATTCGCAATTCATTCTTACCCAAGGTGGCCTAATGGTTACAGCGCAAAACAGCAGATAAACACCTGGCACAAACTCCTTATTTATCTGCACTACATCCATTAAAGGAACTTGCTTCCAAAGACCTGTTGCTACCACATCAACAGCTGCTAATAACTGGGCAAGAATGAGTCGAAGAAACTCCATAGTTGAAGGGCCTTTTCATCACATAGCATTTTGTCATGGTAGTAGGTTCAATGTAAGCAACCCGTTACGTGGGCAAGGACAAGTCTTAGCTTTCCCACAATATAGCAATTTGGAGCCTCAGCGTATCATTTCAGTTGAGCATATAGCCATAACCTTCCAAGACCTTTAGTTTGCCACTAGCATTTGAAAATATTGCCTCATCTTTTGCAAGGTATATCAAAGTTAGTTACATGAAGAACACAATTAGATGCAAAATACATCTCCCCTTACTCTCATAGAATCATAAGAATCCCTACAGTGCAGAAGGAGGCATTGAGCCTGAACTGACAGCAATTCCACAAAGGCCCTATCCCCGTAGCCCGACACATTTACCCCGCTCGTCCCCCTGACACTAAGGAGCAATTTCACATGGCCAATCAACCCAACTTGCACACCTATGGGCTGTGGGAGGAAACCGGAGCACCCGGAGGAAACCCATACAGACACGGGGAGAACGTGCAAACTTCACACAGAAAGTTACCCAAGGCTAGAATTGAACCTGGGTCTCTGGAGTTGTAAGGCAGCAGTGCCAACCACTGTGCCACCATGCCTGCCCCAACAACGTGCTTGAGCAACAACATCAGAGGGGAGAAGCTGTCAGGAAGGCCAGCAACAAGATTTAAGATAATTGGCAAAAAAAAAGTCAAGTGGGAGATGCAGAATTTTTTTTTACGTACAAGAACAAAGAACAAAGAACAATACAGCACAGGAACAGGCCCTTCGGCCCTCCAAGCCCACGCCGCTCCCCGGTCCAGGATTGAATCCTGAATCCAGGATCCCCGCCCAATTTTCAAGCCTATCTACATACTAATATCCTATCCACCGAGCTGTCCCTCACAGCTACGATGCTTTGTTCATCACAACCTATTAGCTCACCCCCACCCCCCCATTCCAGACCATGTGATCTCCAGGAAGCGGGTTATGATCATGACGGGCTCCTGTCGGCAGCAAGTGGACTCATTGGTAACTTTCAAAAGGGAATCTGGTACGTGCCTGAAAGGAAAAAATCAAAAGCAGGGATATGGGGAAGAGCAAGGGAATGTCTTCATTATGAATCTACTTCTGTTAAATTGAGGACATGGGGAAATGAGTGGGGGCAGCATCCTTTCGACCTGGAGCACCGAACTCAAATCTATGTGGCTGGAATTCCTCTCCATCTGCTCAGCCTGTAGCTCATTCGTGGAATGAATGTGGGAAGTTTCAATTCGGCTTGTGGTGAGGTTATGGACACAGCACCTAATTACACACTGAAATGCCAAGGTCACCAGAGAGGCTAGAACATGATCAGTGGGGGGAAAGGGAGAGAGTTCCATCAGTACAGTATTGGCACAGCACTGCAGGAGGCCATTCGGCCTATTATGTCAGTGCTGGTTCTTTGAAAAAGCTAACCAATTAGTTCCACTCTGCCCTGTCCTTTCCTTGTAGTCCTATAAAGTTTTACCCTTCAAGGATTTATCCAACTGTTTTTTCACACATATCCCAGCACCTTTCAGCCAGTGCATTCCAAATCAGGACAATTCCCTGTAGTTATCTCCTCCCCGGCTGTTACATCATCCTCTTTCAAAAACATGGTTGGAATTTTCCAGTCGTTCACGCCCTGACGCCGCTGCCAGCGAGGACGGAGAATGTGGCGCTCAGCCAAATCTCCGCTCACTGCAGCGGGACCAGAGAATCCCACTGCCGTGAACGGCTGGAAAATTCCAGCCCATATCGCAATCATGTCCAGAACTACAGGACGGTACGGTGGCACAGTGGTTAGCATTGCTGCCTCACAGCGCCAGGGACCCGGGTTCGATTCCTGGCTTGGGTCACTGTCTGTGTGGAGTTTGCACGTTCTCCCCGTGTCTGCATGGGTTTCTTCCGGATGTTCCGGTTTCCTCCCACACACCAAAGATGTGCAGGTTAGATTGATTGGCCATGCTAAATTGACCCTTAGTGTCAGGGGGATTAGCAGGGTAAAAATGTGGGGTTACGGGAATAGGGCCTGGGTGGGATTGTGGTCAGTGCTGACTCAATGGGCCAAATAGCCTCCTTTTGCACTGTAGGGATTCTATGAGTTCCACTTTCTGGAGGGAGGTGTTGCCTCTCAGGTTTCCCACCTAACTGCCAGAGTTTATAAGTGAATTTAAACAGGATGCTCAGGTAGATCTGATTACAAACATTTGGCAGCCCTTCCTGCTGGCGGGATCTTCCAGTCCCGTTGGGTGGTCCTCCGGCGGCGGGACTGGAAGATCCTGCTGGCAGCCAATGGCTCGGCGTATTGCTGCGGTAGGATGGGGGGTGATGATCAGGAGTGGGACCTATGATGGACATCTTCCCAGTAAGAAGTCTCACAACACCAGGTTAAAGTCTAAACCTGTTGGACTTTAACCTGGTGTTGTGAGACTTCTTACTGTGCTTACCCCAGTCCAACACCGGCATCTCCACATCATGGATATCTCCCCTACCAGCCTATAGTGCCCCTGTGAGACAAGCTAACTTAGCACGACTGGCATCAAAGCCTTTACTGGGTACATATGGCTTAGTTCCACACTTGTAACTGCCTTCATCAACTGAACCATCTTAATCTTGATTCTTATTTAAACTGTGGCTGAATTGGTACTAAATTTGCACTATGATACACATTTATTTTGTTTGATCTACAGATAGGTCAGACCAAGAATTCGTGAAGATTAATACTTGGGGTTTGTACATCATTGAAAAGGCCAGAAGTTATTGTCCATCCCTAGTTAACTTGTTTATGATACAGTTGAGTAGCTCGCTGCATCGTATCCGGAGATTGTTAAGAGACAACCAATTTCCCAGGTACAAGGGCAAGCTATGTTTTTTGAAAGAACTGAATTAAAATTCCTAACCTGCCAAGGTGCAATTTGAATTTAGATTTTCTGGATTATGTGACCTTTATGCTACCCAATGTATCATTGAGATCATCGCTGGATCAGTTTAAATGCACCAATATTTTACTATCTGGATGGATGAAGAGAATTAAAAATGAAGTCACCTTGAAATTCTGATCAATGACAATGTCAAAACCCAGAAGGTCAAAGTAGCCCAGTTTACTAACGAGTCTGGCCTTGATAGCAATGAAGCACTGTGTCATGATCTGCTGTACTCTCTTCTGCAAGAAAATGTTAAAGATATTAATTACCTTTGCAGTCAGACAAGATTCTTTGTTACACAGTCTATAATTTTGTTCTCAATTGAGGGAATGCTCAAGTTTAACAGACATTCCTCTCGCTCCCCACCCCTCCTCTCTGCTTGTTTCCCTCCTTTCAGTGCCCTATCTCTCCGTTCAAATTTTACTCTGTCAAGCAAAGGAGAATCTAATTCATTTTTATACTCTGATTCCATTTCTAACGCACTGGGTTCACGTTGTCTTTGATTATTCCGTACCTCACCCAGAGCCCAGTGAGGAAACTGAATCGCTTCACTCAACTGCATCTGAACATTCAGAGATGCAGGGCTTGTGGTTGGTAACCCATTGGTCAATGATGGTCTACCAGGCAGATGTAACCAACTGATGTAGCCACTGATAACCCATCAGTTGACTAACGTCAGTATCTACATGTCGACGCAAAGCCAGACACGTGTTTCCTGACAAAATAAGACTTCCAGGTTAAATTGCCGGACAAAATTTCCTGTTGTTTTTTTTATTCATTAATGAAACATGGGCATTGCTGGCCGGGCCAGTATTTATTGCCCATCCCTAGTTGTCCTTGGAGGGCAGTTGAGAGTCAACCACATTGCTGTGGCTCTGGAGTCACATGTAGGCCAGACCACCTAAGGACGGCAGATTTCCTTCCCTAAAGGACATTAGTGAACCAGGTGGGTTTTTGCCACAATGGTTTCATGGTCATCAGTAGATTCATAATTCCAGATTTTTTTTATTGAATTCAAATTCCACGAGCTGCCGTGGTGGGATTCGAACCCTAGTCCCCAGAACATTAGCTAGGGGTCGCCTCCCCTGACTCACCACTTGTAAGAAGTAGTGAAGCTCAGTTGATACCCAACGAGGAATGTTTTCACTGGAAATACGGAGGCTGAGGGGAGACCTGATAGAGTCTACAAAACTATGAGAGGCATAGACAGGGTGGATAGTGAGAGGCTTTTTCCTAGGGTGCAAGTGTCAATTACAAGGGGGCACAGGTTCAAGGTGAGAGCGGGAAAGTTTAAGGGGGATGTGCGGGGGAAGTTTTTCACACAGAGAATGGTGAGTGCCTGGAACTCGCTGCCAGAGGATGTGGTGGAAGCAGGCACATTAGCAACACTTAAGAGGCATTTGGATGGGCATGTGAATAGGGAGGGAATAAGGGGATGCGGACCGAGTAAGGGCAGAATGTTTTTTCTTTAGTTTAGTTAGGGCATCACGATCGGCACAGGCTTGGAGGGCCGAAGGGCCTGTTCCTGTGCTGGACTTTTCTTTGTTCTTTAAGCTAGCAGGAGAGCCAAAGCTTAAATAGAAAAATTATGCCAGCATACATCACAGAAAACAAACATACTGATCGGGATTTACTGCCAGTTTGGAGATGTCAAGCTTTAGGTAAGAATTGGCTTTGTTACAAGCTTTGAGATACATAGACTGGCCCCAAATAATTCTCTAAAAAATGAAAGCAGCTTCATCTCATTTAAGAAAATCGTTGGTCGGCATGTTGAACAGATCACTGTAATCAGTGATTGAATGTAGAGAGATGACGGCACAGGGAGTTACTGCAAGTCAGGATACAGGATTACAAGAGATGATAATGGAAATATTCAGTAAGTTTGGCAGCATCTGTGGAGACAGAAACAGAATTAACGGGGTTGATTTATCGACCTCGCCACATCTGGCGCAGATTCTGCCAATCCCAGAAAAGTGGGCCTAAAAATCGGAACCTTGCCAAGCGCCAAACTGTTTACAATCGGCCCGGTCCCTTTCTATTGGTGCAAACTAGATCGCACCCAGAAAGATACAAAAGTCTGAGGTCACGTATCAACCGACTCAAGAACAGCTTCTTCCCTGCTGCCATCAGGCCTTTAAGCCGACCTACCTTTTTTAGCTGATCTTTCTATGACTGTAACACTACATTCTGCACCCTCTCCTTTTCGTCTCCCCTATGTACTCTATGAAAGGTACATTCTGTCTGTATAGTGCGCAAGAAACA
Organism: Mustelus asterias; assembly: GCF_964213995.1. Taxonomy (NCBI): domain Eukaryota; kingdom Metazoa; phylum Chordata; class Chondrichthyes; order Carcharhiniformes; family Triakidae; genus Mustelus; species Mustelus asterias. The sequence goes on along the minus strand of NC_135822.1, from coordinate 11,129,157 downwards.
ATACTTTTCATTGTATCCCTGTACATGTGACAAGGTGGTATTTAAATAAGCATAGCCTGTTTGATGCCGAATTCTCTCAGCTCCCGGGATCTTCCAACATTCGGGTACAGCACGAGACTGGTGAAAATCACTACTGGTCTCCATTAGCAGAGATCATGTGTGATGGCCATGCCAGAGCACTCGGAGGCCCGGTGGTTGGGGACATGGCAGGGCAGTGCCCATCTGGCACTCTGGCAGTGCTGGTTGGGCATTGCCAGTGTGCCAGGGGCAGTGATAAGGGAGTGGGGCCTGAGTGGTGACTATGACAGTGGGGAGCTATGCAGGGCAGGGCTTATGCTGGTTGGGGGGGGGGGGGCGTCATTTAGGGGGTGTCGTGCAGGAGGGGCATGGTAGAGGTCATGAAGGAGGGACCATTTTGAGGACCCCAATGCCAGCGATTCATGTGTGGGGAGGCAGTGGGAAAACATGCTTCCGATGACGGGGGTGCCGATGACTGCAGGTGGAGGGAGGGGGTCTCCCTGAGCACTGTGAGATTGGGGTGCCCGTCCAAGATGGCGCCCGATCGTTTTGCAACCGGACTCACCAGCATTTTTAGGCCTCGCCCCTCCCAGAACCGACACACAACTCACCACTCTCCCAAAACACGACTGAGCACGGGACGATTGCAGTCCGGAGCCTGCCAGACAGACCGGCACGGATCACTCCGGTTTTCACCATTATGATGCTTACCTTTATTTGGGGAAATCACAGCCAATGTTTCAGGTTATGACTTTTCATCTGAACTCATCATTGACCTATAAATAACTATAATTCTGTCTCTGCCTCGCGGATGCTGCCTGACTTGTGAAGTATTTCCAGAAATTTTGATTTTTACTTCAGCTTTCCAGCATCTGCAGAATTTTGATTTGATAGTCAGCTTTGAAGAAACCTTGTCAGATCGGGAGCCACTGTCAGAGAGCAGGAAATGCAAGAAATACAGCGAAGGACCTCAGCGAGGAAGTTGTGACCTGGTGTCAGAGCTGGGAAAATCGATTTGCAGCATTGTGTTAAATTACAGAACACACCCAGGGTGAGGCTGAATCCATCGCAAGAGAATTTGAGGAGCAAGGATGTCTTACTGCAGCTGTACAGGGCATTGGTGAGACCACACCTGGAATATTGTGGGCACTTCTGGTCTCCTTACCTAAGAAAAGATATACTTGTCACAGAGGGAGTGCAGTGAAGGTTCACCAGGCTGATTCCTGGGATGGTGGGATTGTTGTATGAGGAGAGATTGGGTTGACTGGGCCTGTGTTCGCTGGAATTTAGGAGAATGATATGGGATCTCATTGAAGTGCATGCGATCCTGACAGGGCTGGACAGACTGGATGCAGGGATGGTGGTTCCTCTAGCTGGAGGGTCTAGGACAAGGGGTCACAGTCTCAAGGTGCAGGGGAAGCCATTTAGGACTGAGGTGAGGAAAGATTAGAATTTAAGACTGAGGTGAGGAGGGGAGGCGATGGCCTAGTAGTATTATTACTTGACTATTCATCCAGAAGCTCAGCTAATGTTCTGGGGACCTGGGTTCGAATCCCGCCATGGCAGCTGGTGGAATTTGAATTCAATAAAAATATCTGGAATTAAGAATCTACTGATGACCATGAAACCATTGTCGATTGTTGGAAAAAACCCATCTGGTTCACTAACGTCCTTTAGGGGAGGAAATCTGCCATCCTTACTCGGTTTGCCCTACTTGTGACTCCAGAGCCACAGCAATGTGGTTGACTTTCAACTGTCCTCCAAGGGCAACTAGGGATGGGCAATAAATGCCGGCCAGTCAGCGATGCCCCTATCCCATGAATGAATTTTTAAAAAGATTTCTTCACTCAGAGAGTGGTGAACCAGTAGAATTCTCCACGACAGACAGTTGTGGAGGCCAAGTCACTGAATATATTTCTAAACCCCAAATGTGTCAGAGAGCAGGAGTGTGGCATTCAGACAGAAGATCAGCCATGTTGAATGACAGAATAGGCTTGATGGGCCAAATGGCCTTCTGCTCCTATTTTCTATGTACCTCTGCTCCAATATATTGTAAAAAAAACTGCCTGTGCAGAAATTAAGAAAACCAAAATTCCCAATCAATAGGAATTCCTGTAAGGACCTGAGAAACACGGATTGGGTGTCTCTGACTGGACCAGCGTTTTGAGCCCAACCCTAGTTGCCCTTGAGAAAGTGGGGGTGAGCTGCCTTCTTGAACTGCTGCAGTCCCTGAGCTGTAGGTGCACCTACAGTGCTGTTAGAAAGGAAGACTGCTTCACGCACGCAATGGCACAGTGTACATACAATACTGAACCTTACAGAACGGAAGAGACAGTAGCAGGCGGGACAGGACTGTTGTCCGCGGGTGGGATTTTCCGGTCTTGGGGCGGAAGTGGCCGGAAAATCCTGTCCACAGGGCTGATTCCTGGCCATTCCGCCTTACTTGACGTTAACTAAGGGAATACTGGGGTATCACAACTTACCTCACTAGCCCAGAGTCAAGAAGGAGTGAAAAGGTCTTTACTGGTCCATATAATTCAGTATCACACGCGGTGTCATTCGGGAAGTGGAATATAGAGTAGCCACTAATAAATCCAATGAAGAGTTCTGGAGGAATGTCTTTCCCCCGGAGAGTGGTTAGAAAGACTAATTCACTACAACATGGAGGCCCATAGATACATAGAATCCCTACAATTCAGAAGGGTAAGTAAGTGTGGTTACGGGAATAGGGCCTATGTGGGATTGTGGTCGGTGCAAATTCAATGGGCCGAATAGCCTCCTTCTGCACTGTAGGGATTCTATGGATTCGATGAGAAGGAGGCTATTCGGTCCATCGAGTTTGTACCGACAACAATCCCACCCAGGTCCTATTTCCGTAACCCTGCATTTACCCTGCCAATCCCCCTGACACTAGGGTTAATTTAGCATGGCCAATCTACCTAACTAGCACATCTTTGGACTGTGAGAGGAAACCGGAGCACCCGGAAGAAATCCACGAAGACACGGGGAGAACGTGCAAACCCCACACAGACAGTGACCAAGGCCGGAATCGAACCTGGGTCCCTGTGAAGCAGATGTGCTAACCACCGTGCTACCATGCCACCCAAGTAGAATAGTGCAGGTGAATTTCAGGGAAAGTAGGTACATGGGGGAGAAGTGCGACCACCAATCTAGTATTGCAGCCATATTGCATCACTGGGGGAGTGATACAATTTTTAAAAGAAAAAGTAAACATTTATAATCAGATCCAGTGAACAGAGGCAGTCCTCAATTAAAATGGTCTATTCCATTCCCCAAAACCTGGCTGCGCGGTGGCACAGTGGTTAGCACTGCTGCCTCACAGCACCAGGGACCCAGGTTCAATTCTGACCTCAGGTGACTGTGTGGAGTTTGCACTCTCTCCCCGTGTCTGCATGGGTTTCCTCCGGGTGCTCCAGTTTCCTCCCACAGTCCAAAGATGTGCAGGTTAGGTGGATTGGCCTTGCTAATTTGTTACTTAGTGTGAGAGGGATTGGCAGGGTAAATACGTAGGGTTATGGGTAGAGGGCCTGTGTGGGATTGTTGTCTGTGCAGGTTCTCATAGCTGCATTTATGTCTTAAAAGAAAGCAGGCTTAATGGGCCGAATGGCCTTTTTCTGCCTGAAGGGATTCTATGTAGCGATAAATGTTTCTCAGGTCCTTACAGCAATTCCTTTTGATTGGAAATTTTGGCTTTCTTTTTGCAAGGTCCTCTGGGCAAAATTCCTCTCAAGTTATGCCTAAAATGGCATTGTCGCCTTTCCATAATGATGAAATTGTTCAAACTCCAGCAATATTGGGAGCAGGGCAGGCAGAGGTTTCTACTACACCCCAAATCCAAGGCCTTCTCAGGAAATTGAAAGCCTCACTATCAAGGTCTACCCAGAGCAGATACAAGAGGTTCAGCGAGATAGCCATGGAACTGGAACCCTACACAAGACTTCACTGAAAACAGGTGGGCAATGAATTCCCCAAAGGGGAAGAAGAACATAGGAATTAGGAGCGGGAGGGGGCAATTCAGCCCTTCAAGCCCGCTCCGCCATTTAATATGATCATGGCTGATCTTATCCTGGTCTCAACGCCACTTTCCTGCCTCCTCTCCCTAGTCCTTTATCCCACTTTGCATCAGAAATAGAAACATAACTATTTCTTTCTTGAATCTGTTGATTGATTCTGCCTCCACTGCACTCTGGGGCAGTGAGTTCCACAGATTTACAACCCTATGAGAGAAGTAGTTTCTCCTCATTTCAGTTCTGAACCTACCTCCTCTCACTCTGTATTGATGATCTCTTGTTTTAGACTGTCCCACAAGGGGGAACATCTGTTCAACTAAAGGGCAAATCAAGCCAAGCAAACCTTCAAAATGGCCACCTGGGGCCTAGTGGAAGACTCCCCTGAACTCTCAACCCGGGAAAGGCAAGAGGCAGGTGAGATTAGAACCCCTGGTGGGAACTTAAGAAAAATAAGTATAACCTGATTTTTAAAAAAAATCTTTCAATTATTTTAATATATTTGAGAAAATAGAATCCTGTCGCATCAAGTTTTTGTTTAATCACAGAATGGCTGCAGGGCAGAGAAAGCGATTCAGCCCTTTGCGTCTGTGCTGGTTCTCTGAAAGAACAATTCACCCAGTGCTTCTCAGATAATAATCCAGTTCTCTCTTGAATGCCTCGACTGTACCTGCCTCCACTGCGCATCAAGGCAGGTCATTCCAGATCCTAACCACTCGCTGCGTGAAAAAGCTTCTCCTCGTGTCACCATTGTTTCTTTTACAAATTACCTTAAAGCTGTAAAGACCTGAGGAGCTATTTATCACCAGAGATTTTGTCGCAGAGTTCTGGACTAAGCTCATTCTATTCTGGACACTCTCCAATTCAAATCCGTTTCTGAGCTCTCTGATCATGTTTGTCAGGAAGTCTGTTGATCTGAACAAATGCACCGTAATCAAAATGTCGCCATGGTAATGTAGGGACATCATGCGACCTTTTAATCAGTAGGCCCGTGTATCTCAATCCTCCAGTGGTGAGGAGCCTCCGACTGAGCCTCATTCTGTTAATTAGAAGCAGGAGAAACTTACTGTAAAAACAGTGAAGACCCAGTCCCTGGGGAGATCCATTGCTTCCATATACTTCTCATTAATATAGTCATTCAAGCGCTCCATGGACCAGATTGTCTCCTCCTTCATCTCACTGTACAGGGGGTTCTTTTTCTGTATGAACTGCCGGTAAGAAAGTGCAAAGCTGCAATTACTGGAATAAAACTGTATCTCCCGAGGGTTGGGGGAGGGGAGCAGGTGGAATGATACCGGCCCCCTGAGATCACAGGAAGGGAGGGACGGTTAAACACAAAGTCGAATAGTTCGGAGAGAAAGCAACGAACACATCTTAAGCAAGGAAGCTCTTTCAGACTTAACGTTTTCACCAGGAAAATAGCAAAGAGCATTTCTGAGGTGGATCCATTCCCAAATCACTAAAGATTGAATTTCAGGACTTATCGATGTTCAATATGACTTGGTTAAAAAAAGGCTCATGGCTTAGAAACACAAACCAGAAGCAGGAGGAGGCCACTCGGCCCTTTAAGCTTGCTCCACCATTCATTATGATCATGGCTAATTATCAAATTCAATATCCTGATCCCCCCTTCCTCTCATATCCCTTGATCCCTTTAGCCCCAAGAGCTTTATCTAATTTCTTCTTGAAATCAGACGATTTGTCCTCAACTACTTTCTGTGGGAGTGAATTCCACACATTCCCCACTGTCTGGGTGAAGAAATTTCTCCTCACCTCAGTCCGAAATGATTTACCCCTTATCCTCAAACTATGATCCCCAGCGGCACAGTGGTTAGCACTGCTGCCTCACAGCTCCAGGGACCCGGGTTCGATTCCCGGCTTGGGTCACTGTCTGTGCGGAGTCGGCATATTCTCCCCGTGTCTGTGTGGGTTTCCTCCGGGCGCTCCGGTTTCCTCCCACAGTCCGAAAGACGTGCTGGTTGGGTGCATTGGCCTTGCTAAATTCTCCCTCAGTGTACTCAAACAGGCACCGGAGAGTGGTGACGAGAGGATTTTCACAGTAACTTCGTTGCAGTGTTAATATAAGCCTGCTTGTGACGCGAATTAGTTCTGGACTCCCCCCAACAGGAACGTTCTTTCTGGGATTTTCCAGCCTGTTTAATCCTGTTAGAATTTTATAAGTTTCTCTGAGATTCCCTTCCTGGGAGGCTGATGCTGCTATAGATGTTGCCTGTTCTAGGTCAAAGAAGTCAGAGGGATTTAGCACTTGAGGGCACTGGTGAACCTTACCGACACTACAGTGTCTGTGTTGGTGGTCAAAGGTTATCTGAAAGCAGTAAGAAGTCTCACAACACCAGGTTAAAGTCCAACAGGTTTATTTGGAATCACGAGCTTTCGGAGCGCTGCCCCTTCATCAGGTGAATGGAGAGGCGGAGGAGCAGCGCTCTGAAATGATTCCAAGTAAACCTGTTGGACTTTAACCTGGCTTTGTGAGACTTGACGTGGCGATGCTGGCGTTGGACTGGGGTAAACACAGTAAGAGTTTTAACAACACCAGGTTAAAGTCCAACAGGTTTATTTGGTAGCAAATACCATTAGCTTTCGAAGCGCTGCTCCTTCGTCAGATGGAGTGGAAATCTGCAGATTTCCACTCCATCTGACGAAGGAGCAGTGCTCCGAAAGCTAATGGTATTTGTGAGACTTCTTACTGTGCCCCACCCCAGTCCAACGCCGGCATCTCCACGTCATATCTGAAAGCAGGTGGCAAAGTTCTGCAATCTGTGTTCCCCAGCTATTGCCTGGCCCACTCGAGGAGTTTGACACCATGTTGGCAAGTGTTGGGCAACTTGCCCCTGGTGCCACCTGACATCGTAGGTTTCCCTCGCTGTTCGGCTGCACTGAAAGCAGATCCCATCGTCTGAAGGCAGCACAAGCGCTACAGGGTAAGAGATCAGTCCTCCTCCTGTGACGGGACCAGATAACCTTTGAGAGCTATTTGAAATAGATGTGAATGGTACACAGCACCTGGGACACTGGGAACGCTGCAGGTTTCCACGCACCTCACCCCACCTTGCATCATTAATGAAGTATCACACCTTCCGTTAACAGCAATGAACACCAAGACAGCTGCAAATGTTTTAAAGTTCATTTATTCGTGTCACAAGTAGGCTTACATTAACACTGCAATGAAGTTACCGTGAAAATCCCCTCGTCACCACACTCTGGCGCCTGTTCGGGTACACTGAGGGAGAATTTAGCACGGCCAATGCACCTAACCAGCACGTCTTTCGGACTGTGGGAGAAAACCGGAGCACCCGGAGGAAGCCCACACAGACACGGGGAGAAGGTGCAGACTCCGCACAGACAGTGACCCAAGCCAGGAATCGAACCCGGGTCCTTGGCGCTGTGAGGCTGCAGTGCTAACCACTGTGCCACCTATAGCCATAGCTTTTACTTGTTGACATATTTTTTTTTCAGTTCCTGTCCAAGCACTGGATGTATCAGATCAATGGAATTAACACAAAATCAATAAAGCTAGTATATTATTGTGTGCTATTTACCAGAATGACCCCAGAACTGGTAAGTTGTACATGTGGGGAATGATTGAACAGATCGGGGCTCTTTACCCTTGACCAGAGATGGTTGGAGGAAGGGAAAGGGAAGGGTTTGATTGTGTAGATGTAGAGAATGGGCGGGATTTTCCAGTCTCGCTCTCCCCGAAACCGGAAAATCCCACCCGAGGTCAACGGACCTTTCCATGGTCCACCCTTCACCCGCTCCGATCCTTGTGGCGGGCGGGATGGTAAAATTCTGGTCAATATGTTTTCACTTGTTGGGAGGCCACGGAAGGAGGCCATGAGTTTAAGGCAGTCACTAACTCACTGGAGGATTCAGGAGAAACTTATTTTGAGCAGGGAGTGGTTAGAATGTGGAACCTGCAGCCACACAGAGTCGTTTAGCTTAAGTGAAAAGCAGAGGTCCTTTTTAGGAGAAGCTAGATTAATATATCAGGGAGAAAGGAATAGGTTATGATGATAGGGTTAGATGGAGGAGGGTAAGAGATGTACATGTGAAAGATGGAACATTTTCTGTGCTGCATCATTCTATGTAATTCAATGCATTCATCCGTAGTGCAATACTTGAAATTAAAAAGGAGATCCTACCAGTTACCATTAACCCCCCCCTTCCACCTTAGCCCTGCAAGGGGTGGCACGGCAGCACATTGGTTAGCACTGCTGCCTCACAGCGCCAGGGACCAGGGTTCAATTCCGGTTTCGGGTCCCTGTCTGTGTGGAGTTTGCACGTTCTCCCTCTATCTGCGTGGGTTTCCTCCGGGTGCTCCGGTTTCCTCCCACAGTTCAAAGATGTGCAGGTTAGGTGCATTGGCCATGCTAAATTGCCCCTTAGTGTCAGGGGGACTAGCAGGGTAAAAATGTGGGGGTTATGGGGATAGGGTCTGGGTGGGATTGTTGTTGGTGCAGGCTTGATGGGCCAAGTGGCTTCTCCTGCACTCTAGGTATTCTAACCCCACACATTTCCCATGGCCAATCCACCTAACCTGCACATCGTTGAACTGTGGAAGGAAACCGGAGCACCCGGACGAAACCCACACAGACACGGGGAGAACGTGCAAACTCCACACAGACAGTGACCAAAGCTGGGAATCGAACACCTGTTCCTGGCGCTGTGAGGCAGCAGTGGTAACCACTGTGCCACCCCTTGCTCCATAGGGGTACTTAATAGTTAGCTTAGACTCTGACAGTTTGCATTGCAAAACCTAAGGGGAAACAATGACTGAAAAGCAACAGGAAATATGGGTTATGGCAGGAAGTTACAGATAAGAGTTACAGATTCTGTGAGTCAGTGTGAGCAATGGTGTGGGAGAGTTGCAAATGAATCAATGTTAATATTGCATCAATTTAGCGCAGTATTGATAAATTGGTTTTAAAGAATTAATCAACATTAATACGGCATGGTGGCACAGAGGTTAGAACTGCTGCCTCATAGCGCCAGGGATCCCGGTTCGATTCCCAGCTTGGGTGACTGTCTGTGTGTGGAGTCTGCATGTTCTCCCCGTGTCTGTGTGGGTTTCCTCCGGGTGCTCCGGTTCCCTCCCACAGTCCGAAAGCCGTACTGCTTAGGTGCATTGGCCATGCTAAATTCTCCTTCAGTGTAACCCGAACAGGCGTCGGAGTGTGGCGACTAGGGGATTTTCACAGTAAGTTCAGCGCAGTGTTAATGTAAGCCTACTTGTGACACTAATAAATAAACTTTAACTTTAAAAGTCATGACGTTCAATTGCACTCTGAAAGCCAATTGGGAAGAGACTCGTCAGTGAAATCATTTCAGATTGCCTGGTCTAACACTGCTGCTGACAGTGACTGAATGCCTACTGGCCTCAGGTGACTCAGTGACATGTAGCAAAGCTCACTCAGGCAGAAAACAGCCACAGCTTCAGTCCCCCGTCTGTTCTGAGTCAGCAATGTTACAAGGTGACATTAGGAATGCTGCACACCAAAACCAGCGTTAGTTCTTATTGTTCAAATCTGGCATTGGCCATTGCAAGGAGCACGTCTCTGTGAGGTGAGGGACACAGTAAATCCACCCCGCCCTGCCCAAATAAACCTCAGCTTCAGTGCCAGAGGCAAATACTGCGGATGCTGGAGATCGGAAATAAAAGCAGAAAGTGCTGGAAAAAACACAGCAGGTCCAGCAGCATCTGTGGAGCAAGAAATATGAACTAACATTTCAAGTGGCGGCACAGTGGTTAGCACTGCTGTCTCACAGCGTCAAGGTCGCAGGTTCGATTCCCGGCTTGGGTCACTGTCTGTGTGGAGTTTGCATGTTCTCCCCGTGTCTGCGTGGGTTTCCACTGGGTGCTCTGGGTTTAGAACCATAGAACCATAGAAAATTACAGCTCAGAAACAGGCCTTTTGGCCCTTCTTGTCTGTGCCGAACCATTTTATGCCTAGTCCCACTGACCTGCACTTGGACCATATCCCTCCACACCCCTCTCATCCATGAATCCGTCCAAGTTTTTCTTAAATGTTAAAAGTGACCCCGCATTTACCACTTTATCTGGCAGCTCATTCCACACTCCCACCACTCTCTGCATGAAGAAGCCCCCCCTAATATTCCCTTTAAACTTTTCTCCTTTCACCCTTAACCCATGCCCTCTGGTTTTTTTCTCCCCTAGCCTCAGCGGAAAAAGCCTGCTTGCATTCTCCCACAGTCCACATTTCTCCCACAGTCCACAGTGCATTTCTCCCACAGTCCAAAGATGTGCAGGCTAGGTGGATTGCCCATGCTAAATTGCCCCTTAGTGTCGGGGGGACTAGCTAGGGTAAATGAATGGGGATAGGGCCTGGGTGGGATTGTGGTCGGTGCAGATTCGATGGGCCGAATAGCCTCCTTCTGCATTGTAGGGATTCAAAATGACTGGAAGTCCGATAAGATTGGATTGGGATGGCACGGTGGTTAGCACTGCTGCCTCACAGCGCCAGGGTTCGATTCCCGGCTTGGGTCACTGTTGTGCGGAGTCTGCACATTCTCCCCGTGTCTGCATGGGTTTCCTCCGGTTTCCTCCCATAGTCTAAAAGACGTGCTGGTTAGGTGCATTGACCGTGCTAAATTCTCCCTCAGTGTACCCGAACAGGCATCAGTGTGGCGACTCGGAGATTTTCACAGTAACTTCATTGCAGTGTTAATGAAAGCCTACTTGTGACTAATAAATAAACTTTAACTCTGTTTCACACCCCACTGCCGGTCCTGCTAGAGGTTTTCCAGCACTTTCTGTTTTCATTTAAGCCTGTCAGACTTTTGATTAGTTGGTGGAAAATAACATGAGAGTATTGGATAGATTTTTTTTAGGGCAACAAAATTGATGGAACATTGTTAACTTTGTCAAAATAAAACCTGAAGTCCTGCCTCCGAAGGGTTAAAAAGAGAAAAATACATTCAGTTGGGCGCAGAGTTTATCAAAGATAGTCAACAGCTGCCAGGGGAGGGTATTTTTAGCCCCCGCCCCCCCCCCCCCCCCCCTCTCAGGGGTTGCTGGGTAATTTACACAATGTTAATGAGCACCTGCCTTGAATTCAGCTGGGTCGCCCGATTCTCACCTGAGCAGCTATAATCCCCTGTGCACTGCTTAGCCACATGAACAACAAGCTGCAAAGAAACAACAAACTCTTGAAGTTTATATCCAGGATTCTCAAATGCGCAACTCCAATGGAGCACACGAGACGATGGAACGTGGGCAAGAGCCATTGAATCCCTACATTCGGCCCATCGAGCCTGCCCCATCAATAATCCCACCCAGGCCCCATCCCCGTAACCCCGCGTATTTACCCTGCTAATCTCCCTGACACTAAGGGGCAATTTAGCACAGCCAATCAATACACCTAACCAGCACGTCTATCAGACTGTGGGAGGAAACCGGAGCACCCGGAGGAAACCCATGCAGACACGGGGGGAACGTGCGGACTCCGCGCAGACAGTGACCCAAGCCGGGAATCGAACCCTGGCCCCGAGCGCTGTGAGGTTAACCACTATGCCACTGTGCCACCCTAGAATATTATAGGGGTGCAGACAGCTGGCCTGGCATCGCCCTCTCCCCCCCATTCCCCATCCCCCACTTACCCCGTACCCCCATCACCAGAAGCAAAGTCGACATGGAGTAGATCGGCTCCAGGCAAGCCCACACCGGTAAACAGGGCCAGTGTGGGACTTCTCACCTTACATCAGTCACGGCAGTGCCAAGTACACATTAGTGGGCACCGCCAGGGCACAACAAGGAAGCAGAAGAAAGCCCATTGGAGCCCCAGAAACACATAAGTTCGGGGTCATTGGCAGGGAGGGACTGGGCAGGTCAGGGAGGGGTGTGGGGGATGGTGGGTTCAAGGCAGCCGGCGGGTAGGAAGAAAGGAGGGAGTTCTATCTTGGGGGTGGGGGCCATTCCCTGATCCACAAAAAGCAGCCCCCAAAGATAGAAAACCTCCTTCCTTCCCAGCCCTTGAAGAATCTTTCTAAAGAACTGGGCTGCCCACTCCCGCAAAGTCTTCAACAACTCAACAGGCAGAGGAAGAGGTGACGTCTGACGGGCAAGGCTGCAACAGAATGAAACCTCCAATCTCCTGGTTTCCTTCCCATTGGATCAATGCTTCATTCCCTCAAGGCATGTGTGGAAGTTGATGTGAAACAGATCCACATTAAATCGGCCAATGGAAGACAATCTTCCTCACTAGTGAGGGATAGTCAAGATAACACGATAAATCTGTTTCTCCCTCCACCGATGCTGCCAGACCTGCTGAGTATTTCCAACATTTTCATACTTCATTGCCGGAATTCTACCGCCCCGCCCACCACAGAATAGGAGCGGGCAAGGCCGTAAAATCCCACCCCATGTCTGACATTTCCGTTGTGCGCCCCTCGCCCACTCCCAATCTTTGTACAGCATGGGCATAGAAAGAAACTAGAAGCAGGAGTAGGCCATTCGGCCCTTCGAGCCTGCTCCGCCATTTATTATGATCATGGCTGATCATCAAATTCAATATCCTGATCCCCCTTCCCCCCAAAATCCCTTGACCCCTTTAGTCCCAAGAGCTATATCTAATATCCTCTTGAAATTGTCAGGGTCAATTGTCTTGTTAACCAGGCTAATTGACCCATAATACCCTATTTAAATATGGGGGAAGGGATGCTGATTTTGGCACCCTCCCGCCTCCCCTCCATATGATGGGGGTGACAACCCATCCGGTTTTACATGCCCCCCCCCCACCCTCCTCCACTGAAAACACACAGAGCATCCAAAATGCAACCCACGATTTACACCCTCGCCTAATCTGTGCTCTTGTGAACTTGATGCCTGGTGTTGGATTCCAAGTTGTTTGTGGCCTGAAGTGTTATTTTTTTCCACTTTTTGGCTATCCAGAATGCAATGGAATTTGACCACGTGTGACAGAATTGGGTGGGTAGTGTTGTGATATCTGCCTGGTGTGGGCCTTCTGAACTCAGACACGGGGCGGGACTTGATGGCCTTGCTTGTGGTCAGATGTCGCACGGCCACTTGGCTACGGTGTGACACGGCCTTAAAACCTGTAAAAAATACCCTGGGATGTACCAGCACTTTCAGGAGGAGAGAGTCAGGAATAAAATGAATGGCAGTCTATTTAAAGGGCCGGATAAGACAGGATAAATATGCCCACCTATATCCATATTTCTTAATTCCTTTGGTGTTACTTTTATTCAGTTCTTTTGCTTTTCTGCCCCTCATACTTCATCTGCAACACACCCAGCAACAAAAACAATATTCCACACTCCTCCCTATCTCAAACTGAGATATAACCTCTTATAACAGCTGAAATTGCCCGAAATTCAAAATTCTCAACCTTGGGGAAAACACTTAACCCCATTTAAACAATTATTATTTTTGAATTATTGATCATTTTGAATGGTCCTATCACACATTAAACTGATCACCCTATCTGTAACTACAACACGGAGGCACAGTGGTTCGCACTGCTGCCTCACAGCGCCAGGGACTGGGGTTTGATTCCGGCCTCAGGTCACCGTCTGTGTGGAGTTTGCATGTTCTCCCTGTGTCTGCGTGGGTTTTCTCCGGGTGCTCCGATTTCCTCCCACAGTCCAAAAGCTGGTTAGGTGCATTGGCTGTGCTAAATTCTCCCTCAGATTTGATTTATTATTGTCACATGTATTATTCAAGAGGGGCTGGATATAGCAGTTGGGGCAAATGGGATCAAAAGTTATGGGGAAAACGCAGGATTAGGCTATTAAGTTGAATGATCAGCCATGAATGATCGTGATGAATGGCAGAGCAGGCTCGAAGGGCCAAATGGCCTCCTCCTGCTCCTATCTTCTATGTTTTTATGCATTAGTATACAGTGAAAAGTATTGTGTCTTGCTTGCTATACAGACAAAGCATATCATTCATAGAGAAGGAAAGGAGAGAGTGCAGAATGTAGAGTTACAGTCATAGCTAGGGTGTAGAGAAAGATCAACTCAGTGCAAGGTAGGTCCATTCAAAAGTCTGATGGCAGCAGGGAAGAAGCTGTTCTTGAGTGGGTTGGTATGTGACGTCAGTGTACCCGAACAGGCACCGGAGTGTGGGGACTAGGGGATTTTCACAGCAACTTCATTGCGGTATTAATGTAAGCCTACTTGTGACACTAATAAATAAATAAAACTATATTCTGCACCCTCTCCTTTCCTTCTCTCCTATGTATCCTATGAATGGTATGCTTTGTCTGCGTAGCGTGCATGAAACAATACTTTTCACCATATCCCAATACATGCGACAATAATAAATTAATCAATCAATATTATTAGTATTTATCAGGCTTTCCCAGACATAATTTTTTGAATTAAATGTGTCTGTTTCTGTTGAAATCCTATTGAACTGGTCACTGCTGTCACTGAGGTAGAGAAATCTTTCAAACGGAATGTAATTCAGAAGGTGGCAAAAAGAAATTCACCTTCAAGCTGTGAAGTGAAGTCCCCATAGTCCCAGATGACCACAGGCAGTGACTGGTGGTGATTTAACCTGAAGATCACCACACATCAGGCGAGGGTCAAGGTTGAGAGGGCGGGCCCCTGTTGGTGACCCTCTGCAGCACTAACCAGCTGTCCAACCAACTAAGCTAAACCTACCCGCAATCCGCACGTCAAACCAACAGCTGACAAACCCACTTCCCGACAGCTGTGCTTTCAACTTTCCGATTCTGACTGAATTAGCGAAGGTTTGGACAGATTGGCAATGTAAGATTGAGAGGGCAACTGCCCTCCCCTCAGCTAACACCACATGGCACCCAAAAAACCAAGTTGCGCCAGTCCTCCCCCACTTCTTATCCTCTGGAGATAGGGGCTGGAATTTTACCGGCACGCCCGCCCCGAGGCTCGGAGAACGGCATTCTCCGTTGGCCTCGGGCGGGATCGAAGCAAATCTTGAGCGGACATGCCGGTAACATTCCGCCCAGGAAACGAAGTCAGCTGGCTCATATGCACGGCAATGCTGGGGCGAATTTTCCCGTTCCGCCCGCCATGGGGGGCCAACGATGAAAAGGTCCATTGACCTGGGGTGGAATTTTCCGGTTTCGGGGCTCGCGTGGCCAGGAATTCCCACCCGCTGTCTCCAAACACATGGGAATCCCAAAAGGCAATAACATAAAAACAAATGCGATATTAACCTTGACTCAACCATTCCAAATTAAACACCGTAAAAGCACTCCCCTGAAATAGTGTGCAGAATCAATTAAAGAATGTGGGGGTAAAATTGGACAATGGAGATGGAGATGAACATGTGACGACTGCGTTACGGACGGAGTGTGTGACGGGATGGCATTTGTGCCCCATTCAACTTACCTGATTGGTCAGGTGATTGGTCAGATCATCAGAATTCGGATTGTATTCATTACAGGTCAGCTTGGCGTAACCATGGCGAAAGAAGGTCACAAAAGGCGAGGTGCAGGCGATCAGGAAATAACAGCGGACGTCAAACTTTCTACCTTCCAGGAGTAAGGGCTTGACAACATACCTGGTTGAGTAAAATATACAGACATTTTGGTACCTTTTAATGGGCAGGTATTTCATTCTTAGCATCTCTATCTAAACAGGCATCCGTCCTTCTCTATTATCCCACTTTTAGTTTGGTTCCCTCTGTGGTATTTATCACAAAGTGTATGTGTCAACTGCACTCGGGGGGTAGGGGTGCAGGGGAACGGGGTCAGGGTGCAGGGGGGAAGAAGTCTTCCCTCATATTTTCCTTGTTTTTCTTCACAGTTTTTGTCTGTGTTTTCCTTATTTCTCTCAGTGCTGGGGTCAGAACATCCCAAGTAATGGGGGAAAAAAATCTGTCTCATCCATTGTTTCCTCTTGGGCAGGTTATCAGGGTAAAGGTCTGATAAAAAAAAAGAGACTTTTTTACACCCTTTTTATCCAATGACCACATAGAACTGGAGGAATTTTGCAGCAGCTACGAAGGCGGCACAGTGGCACAGTGGTTAGCACTGCTGCCTCACAGCTCCAAGAACCCGGGTTCGATTCCAGTCTTGGGTGACTATGTGGAGTTTGCACGTTTTCTCCATGTCGGTGTGGGTTCCCTCCGGGTGCTCCAGTTGCCTCTCACCATCCGAAAGATGTGCAGGTTGGGTGGATTGGCCATGCTAAATTGACCATTCGTGTCCCAAGATGTGCAGGTTAGATGGATTAGCCATGGTAAGTGTGTGGGGTTACGGGGATGGAGAGGGCCTGGGTAAAATACTCTGTCAGAGAGTTGGTGCAGACTTGATGGGTTGAATGGCATCCTTCTGCACCGTAGGGATTCTGTAGGCAGGGTGGCACAGTGGTTAGCACCGCTGCCTCACAGCGCCAGGGACCCGGGTTCGATTCCTGGCTTGGGTCACTGTCTGTGCAGAGTCTGCACATTCTCCCGGTGTTTGCATGAGTTTCTCCCGGGTGCTCTGGTTTTCTCCCGCAGTCTGAAAGACGTGCTGGTTAGGGTGCATTGGCCGTGCTAAATTCTCCCTCAGTGTACCTGAACAGGCGCCGGAGTGTGGACTAGGGGATTTTCACAGTAACTTCATTGCAGTGTTCATGTAAGCCTATTTGAGACACTAACAAATAAACTATGAATTCAAACCATAAAAACATTCGGCCCATCATGTCTATAGTATCTCTTTGCTGGAACAATGCAAAGCTAATCACATGAGTCCACCCGCTTCCCATAGCCTTCCATGTTCCTCTGCAGCTGAATGTTTACCTAGACTTCCCCTTAAAAGATACAATGGTTCTGTGCTTCAATTACTGTACTCCCTTTGAAAAAGTGTATGTCCCAACTTTGGGGTTCAAAGCACACAGTCAATAGGGGAACAGAAAAGTAAAGGCATTTCAGGAGTTTGTGCACATTACACTGATGCATGTTTGAACACGAAAGACTTATTTAATCAAGGAATGGACCCACACCCAAATCAGATTGTTCTGATTGACAATAAGCATTTGCATAATTCATCGAAATGAGGTGTCTTCCCCATAATGTAATCAGGAGAGGAAATGACACACAATAGGCACAGCCCTTGTATAAAACAGGAGCGGCAAGGTAGGTGTGTTCCCTTCAGTTAGGTCCATTACTGTATCTCCTAGCAACCGATTGTGTAACAAGACCACAACAACGCACAAACTAAGGAAGTTACTGAGACTTATTGAAGCCTTTCTGATATCGTCTTAAAGGGGCACTGCTACATTTATCAATGGTTGTATGGCCGCCATTACTGGGGAGCTCATTATGGCCCAGCTCTGCAGACTCTCCCATGAGCAGGAGGAGGACGGTGCACAGTTGACACTGCCCATTCAGACACGTCCGACTCATCTGGGCTTGTCTGAAGAAACCTGTTGAGGCAGACCCCAAACTCCTGTCGCAAGAAGCTGAACTAGATGATTGTTCTGAGCATCAGAGAAAATAATTTCTTGTTGAACGAACTGGTGGATCTGCTGGATCCACCAGGCAGGGCCCAATTGTCCAAAGTTTTCTTTAATACTCTTTTACACTGATGCATTACGTTCCAGCGATTATGCCAAATAAAGGTTTAGCTCTATCACTATCCATGTATCAGTCTCATACGAGAAGATAGGAGGCCTTGAGGCACTGCGGTAGTGCCCCCTACCTCTGGACCAGAAGCTCCAGGTTCAAGTTTTTTTCAATTCATTCATGGAACATGGGTGTGGTGGCTTTTGCTACCAAATAAACCTGTTGGACTTTAACCTGGTGTTGTGAGACTTCTTACTGTTTCACTGGCTGGCCGGCATTTATTGCCCATCTGTAGTTGCCCGACAGTAGTTGAGAGTCAGCCACATTCCTATGGCCCTGGAGTCACAAGTAGGCCAGACCAGATAAGGACGGAAGATTTCCTTCCCTAAAGGACATAAGTAGGGTTTTTCTGACAATCGACAATGGTTTCATGAAACCAAAAGATAAATTGCACAATGATTTCATGGTCATCAGTAGATTCTTAATTCCATGTTTTTTTTATTGAATCCAAATTTCACCAGCTGCCGTGGTGGGATTTTGCCCCATTAGGGGATTGGGATTCTGAGCTGATTATCAGCCTGTTTCGTTATGTTATGAATGCTCCTTCCAGGACATTAGCTGAGTTCCTGGATTAATAGCCTCGCAATAAAACCACTGGACCATCACCTTCCCAGCGCCAGGACTTGCCGGCCACAGAAGGAGCATTCATAACATGGCAAAACAGGCTGACAATCAGCTCAGGATCCCAATCCCCACTGGGACAAAGCAGTGTTGGTGGGAAGATGAGGTAAAAAAAACTGAAAGATCAAAACACATTCTGGAATCAGGCAGTTTGTATCTTTTTAACCCTTCTAGAGGCTGATGCTGTTATATTCAGAGTCCTTTGACCCAGTGAGTCCCCTTGATCTCTGTGTGGTGTTCCCACTCCCTAGCCTTCTGCTCCTTCTCAACGTTCTGCCTTTGAGAGGAGGGGGTGAGGTGGACCATTTACCGCTTGCCACGAGAGATGGAGAGAACCCAATCTCACCTACTGCTGAAACATCAGAATGTCCAACAAACGCAGGCCATGAATCATAATAATATGGTTGTCCAAGTCTGCACAGACAATGACACAAGTTCAAGGTGAGGGGCAGAAAGTTTAGGGGGGATGTGAGGAATATATTTTTTACCCAGAGGGTGGTGACAGTCTGGAATGCGCTGCCTGAGAGGATGTGTCAGATAAAAAGATATTCGGGCACAGCGTTTGCGAGTGATGGATCCTTTATTCCTTCTTATCGATAAGGAGAGAACGGAAGAATCCCTAAAGCTTCTTCAGTCTGCCCTCCTCAATTGTGTACAATCAGCTTTTTTATAGGGCACAACTTCTAGAAATAATAATTGTTTCTAGTCACACACACCGGTAAATTATTTACATATGATACAAAGAGGTAGGCCCGAGACACTAGCTGTTTAATCGCATCCCATCGGTAATGTCATAATCTTTAGTGGAGATGGATGGAATGTCCATTCAGACAATGGTCATTTAACCATGTCTTAATCACAGTTTCAGTGCTGTTAGCAAGGACATTCAGCTGTGTCCTGTTGACAGATATAGTGAAACATCCCCTTTGTCTGCGCTGACTATTTCATGTATATGCCGAGACAGCCAGTCTACAATGAGGGTGCTGCTAATTTTCCTGGCCCCCTGGCCGACCTCCTGCTGAGCTCATTCTCCTCTCCTACAGGTGGTTGAGGCAAATTGCCTTACATTCTTCAACAAGTACTTGGATGAGCGCTTGGCACATCATAACATTCAAGACAATGGGCCAAGTGCCGGTAAATGGGATTAGATGGGCGTTCAGATGTTTCTCACGTGTCAGTGCAGACGCGATGGGCCGAAGGGCTTCTTCTGTGCTGTGTGATTCTATGAACGATGATGCCATCGTGGTTTTAGTTGAACAGCTATTCTTAGAGAGATTATCAACTGATGCTAACTTTTGGACAGTTATTGCTACACAATTGTAGAAATATGACTCTGGTAAATTAACAATTTGTCTTTGGGGTTATACAAAGGTTTTTGTTGAAGTTAAGGACTGACATGCTCTTCCTCCTCTCTGCATTCCCACCAGGCTCAATAGTTTTTGAGCTGACCCTGCTACACAACTGGAGCATTTTTGTGTAAGATCAGTGGAGATCACCCACAGACTAATCTGGCAGATACATCGGCCGGTATTTGACGACCTCGCTCGGGTGAGGCTCGTAAAATCCCGCCTAAGGCCAACGGCGAGCCTCACCCGCCCCGGAGGCAGTAAACTTCTGGCCATCGAGTACAGACTATGCTGTAACCTTGCATCAAGCTTAATATGGAAAGGCACTATCACATGATCAATTAAGGTCTCCTTTCATGTCATTCAGGTAAATAAACTGCAGTTTTACTTGGACTTTGATTTTTTTGAAATTTATTCTGTCATGGGATGTGGCCATCGCTGGCAAGGCCAGGATTTGTTGCCCATCCTTGAACTGAGTGGCTTGTGAGGGTAATTTCAGAGTCAGTCACATTGCTGTGACTCTGGAGTGACATGTAGGCCAGACCGGGTAAAGTCGGCAGATTTCCTCCCCAAAAGGACACTAGTTTAAGTGTATCTATTGGTGTCACAAGTAGGCTTACATTAACACCGCAATGAGGTTACTGTGAAAATCCCCTAGTCACCAAACTCCGGTGCCTGTTCGGGTACACTGAGGGCGAATTTAGCATGGCCAATGCACCCTAACCATCACGTCTTTCGGACTGTGGGAGGAAATCAGAGCACTCAAAGGAAACCCACGCAGATACGGGGAGAAGATGCAGACTCTGCCACAGACAGAGACCCAAGCTGGGAATTGAACCCGGGTCCCTGGCGCTGTGAGGCAGCAGTGCTAACCACTGTTCCGCCCCTAGTGAACCAGATGTTTAATGACAATCAACAAAAATTTCACAGTCACGTTACCAAAGCTATCTTACAATTCCAGATGTTATTAATTGAATTTAAATTCCACCAGCTGCCATGGTGGGATTTGAACCCATACCTCCCATTAGCTGAGGCCCCTAGATTACAAACCCAGTGACGTTACCACTACGCCACCCTCTCCCCAATCACCTTTGCACTATTCTGTTCAGAGGAGAATTGGAGGAACACATTCTGAAATAAGGATTCTCTTCCACACACTCCAGTTTTTCGCAAAAGGCCATCATATCATCCAGTGTCCTCAAGAGGAAGATTCCTCTGCCTTGGCTCGATTCAGCAGGTTTCGATATCCATATCTGGCCTTCTACATTAAACAGAGAGAGAGGCAGGAAACAGACACCAGGATGAGGAAATGCCCGCCAACTGGGCATATCAACAAGCAGTTAAATACGCTGGTCAGCTCAACCCATTACTTTCTTTACTCCATCACGGATGGCAGTATTGCCGATAAAGGCAGCAATTGTTGCCCATCCCTAACTACCCTTCTTGCTAGGCCATTGCAGAGTGCAGTTAATGGTCAGCCTCATTTCTGCGGGTCCAGAGTCACATGTAGGCCAAGCCAATAAGGATAGCAGAGCATGAGTTTAAAGTTTATTTATTTATTAGTGTCACAAGCAGGCTTACATTAACACTGCAATGAAGTTACTGTGAAAACCCCCTAGTCGCCACACTCTGGCGCCCGTTCAGGTACACTTAGGGAGAATTTAACACGGCCAATACACTCTAACCAGCACGTCTTTCGGACTGTGGGAGGAAATCAGAGCACCCGGAGGAACCCCACGCAGAAAGCACGCAGCCTCCACACGGACAGTGACCCGAGCCGGGAATTGAACCCGGACCCCTGGCGCTGTGAGGCAGCAGTGCTAACCACTGTTCCACCGTGCCGCCCTGGGTTCCTTACAATAAACATTCCATGGTAACCATTACTGAAACTAGCTTTCCATTCCAGATTTAGTAATTGAATTTCAATTCTACCAGCTGCCATGGTGGAATTTGAACCCATGTCCCCAGAGTATTAGCCCAGACCTTTGTACCACTAGTCCGGTGACACTGTCTCCCCAAAAATGCCACTCAGAGTTGTCCGGAGGCAAACATACTCTACGTCTCCACCTGGAATGGTTGCCAATAACAACTAATTAACATAAGCTGGGGTGGGGTGGGGGGGGGGGGGGGGGGGGGGGTGCTAATACCTGTTTTAGGCGGCCGTCATGGAGCCTGAAAAAATGACCTAAACCAATATTGGCCGGAATGGCCCCAGCGAGACGGTAAAATCCCGCCCATTGTGTCCGAACATCAGTGGGAATGCAGGGGAAAGGTTTGTTAGCATCTGCAAAGCTATTGATGGCTTGGGATGATTGGAGGCACTCCCTCAGCAAAAGCTGCTTCCCAACAGCAGAGGCAGCAGTTTTCCTTGGCCGTTGGGGGTACGAGGGTGGGGATCAGTGGCTGACATTGAAGGGCGCCATGACTGATCACCACTTGAGTTGCACAGCGCTTTAAGGAATTGTATTCCGCCGCGAGTCAGCATCTTCAGTTGTGGAAAAACATTCCGAAGCAGCTGGGAAAACAGTGGATCTGCCTTGCACTGGTGATCCATGTGGATTAGCACAACATCAGGTGATGCATTTACCTCAGTGGCCGCTTGCCAGCCAGGGGTGGCCCTCGGGAATGCTGTGACATTCAGGGCAACAGCATTCCTGGTAGCATCTCAAACTTAAAACACATTGCTTAACTTTCTGATGGCAGCTACAAACTAGGCGACATCTTCAACTGGAAAACCTGAGTGGAGCATGCTCAGGCTGTCCAATCGCCTTAAATAGGCCATTGACAACCAATGAACATAAGCTGGGGTGGCGGGGGCGGGGGGTGGTTAATACCTGTTTTAGGCGGCCGTCATGGAGCCTGAGAAATGACCTAAACCAATAATGGCCGGAACTCTACCACCTTGCCCGCCACGGAATCGGCGCGGGCGGGGAGTCCAACAACGGAAATCTCCATTGACCTCGGGCGGGTATTTCCAGTCTCGCCCGAGCGAGGCCTTAAAGTCCTGCCCATTGTGTCAGGCTCTTGGAGCACAGATAATTGGTCCCAAGATTTGTCCACATTGTGCCCGGGATTTTCCAGCCCCTTGCGTGGGTGGGATCTTTCGGTCCCGCCAATATGAATGGAGATTTCAATGGTTCGCTGTCCCCACCACAGAGGGTGTGGGGTGAGGGGGCCAGTGTATAGAGAAGAAGGAGGGGTGGGGGGGTGCAGTGTGTGGAGAAGGAAGGGGGGTGGGGGATGACGGAAAATTTCCAGCCTGTGTCCATAACGGTGGTGCAATTTCTTCTGCGTAGGCTTGTCTTCTGAACAGTATAGCAAGACAATGTTTAATGTTTAAAATACCAATATGGACTTGGAAATGTTAAATTCACAATCCATATTCAAAGAGGCATAGGCTGACTTACAGTCTATCCCTTCAATGCTTCCAGTGCTAAGTTAGTGGCAGTGTTACAATCAGTCGAGGATTCCCTCTCCTCATTTGACCATAATAGATTTTAAAAAATAAATGGGCATACTCCTCAATTGCGTGAGTATTTAACTGTTTATGTGCTATGATGGTATATGACACGATCAGATACGTTTTCTTGAGTTTTTGAAAGGATAAGAGGATTGTTTTCATGGTAATAGCCTGGTCTAAGTCAAAAATAACAAACAATGTTCCCGCTTTCTCACACGCACATGCCCTTGTGGTTCACACACATGGTGGCACAGCAGTTAGCACTGCTGCCTCACAGTGCCAAGGACCCAGGTTCAATTCCCGGCTTGGGTCACTGTCTGTATGGAGTCTGCACATTCTCCCCATGTCTGTGTGAGTTTCTTCCAGCTGCTCCCACAATCCGAAAGACGTGGCTGGTTAGGGTGCATTGGCCATGCTAAATCCTCCCTCAGTGTACCCAAACAGGCGCCGGAGTGTGGCAACCAGGGGATTTTCACAGTAACTTCATTGCAGTGTTAATGTAAGCCGACTTGTGACACCAATAGATAAACTTAAACTAATGTCTTTTAGGGAAGGACACTAATTAATAAACTTTAAAAAGGACAGATGAACTAAGTTAGAGTTCAGTGAAATGAAAAAGGGTATACAGATCTTGTAGGTTGGTATTTTGGCTGGTTTAAGGCTGAATTTGGCAGTTTTGCTGCTTTCACTCCGTGGCCTTGCTACTTTCAAATCGCAATTTCTGTTGTTTCCAGTGTCAAGACAGTTTAAGAATATAGATGGACAATTGTTCCGTATTTCTAGAGACAACAACACTGGGCAAAGTTCTTTTAAAGTCTGTCTGCCACGCCTGGCTAGCTAAAAAAATGGAAGGGGAAAGAGTCGAATGTGAACTATATCTGATCCCCACTGAGCCAATCCTTGTAGAATTGGGGAAAAGATATTGTCTATCAGGATTGAGATTACCTGGAGGAGCAGGACACTGGCAACTGCACATCTGTCACAGCGGAAGAACTAATAACCGCTCAATCTGAGTGGCATTCAGACAACCTTAGGGAAACAGTCAGGCCAGGTAGTAAATAACAGAATGAGTCAATCCAATGAAATCTGAAATAACTCCTCAGGGGCCGGTGCCCCTTTACCAGATTCCCTTTATTTACAAACCTATCTCCACTCCTAGGAGTGCTTTATGCCCAAAGTCAGAATCCAGAGTGCCAGTAGATCTGACACCCCTCATTATAAACACAGGTGAGACTCCCTGATTGGGCAGGCAATCATTACCTCAATCAAGGAGCTCATACTCCAAGAGGCCCAACCTCATGGGCTTCGTTGAGCTCATTACAAAATCTGCTGCATCGAGAAACAGTTGCAGGAATCTGGGGCTGGGACGGTGGAACGCCATGGGCTAATAAGCACTATTGGGAGGAAGGAGGAATAACTTTTTAAAATGAGACAGGGCCTTACCTTGGAAAGCCTGATAGAAAGCATGACGTTCACTTTTAAAATCCATACGGTACGTTTCAGGATAAAATTCTTCCAGTTTCATGAACCTTAAAAATATTCAGCAAGATATATGAAGAAGGAATCATTTTAAAATCTTATTGGATGATGATTGCTGTTTTTGTGGTTACTTTGTATTTCTTCGCAGTGTCATGGGTAGACTCTCTCTCGCTTTTGTTCAGGGAAATATAGGAACGTACGAATTAGGAACAGGGTAGGTCACTCAGCCCCTCGACCCTGCTTTGCCATTCAACAAGATAATGGCTGATCTGATTAGAACCTCAACTCCACATTCCTGCCTACCGCCAATAACGTTCCACCACCCGCCCCCCACCCCCCCTTCATTAATCAAGAATCTATCTAACTCTGCCTTAAAAATATTCAAAGTTCTGGGCGGGATTTTCCGTCCATTCTTGCCCCTAAACTGGAAAATCCCGCCCAAGGTCAACAGACTTTTCCATGGTCCGCCCCTTGCCTGCTATGATTCCCATGGTGGGCGCAACAGGAAAATTCACCCCTCTGCTTCCATTGCCTTTTGAGGACGAGAGTTCCAAAGACTCAGAACCCTCTGGAAGAAGAAATTTCCTCTCATCTCTGTCTTAAATGGGCGACCCCTCATTTTTAAACTGTGACTCCTCATTCTAGATTCTCCCACAACAGGAAACATTCTTCCCACATCTACACTGTCAAGACCACTCAGGGTTCTATATGCTTCAATTCAGTCACGTTTCTAAACTCCATTGGATACGAGCCTAGCCTTTTCAACCCCTTCTCATGAGACAGTTTGCCCATTTGAGGTATTAGTCTAGTAAACCTTCGCTGAACTGCTTCCAATACATTTACATCCTTCCTTAAATAAAGAGACCAATACTGGATACAATCCTTTAGATATGGTATCACCAATCCTCTGTATAGCTCAAGCATAACCTCTCTACTTTTGCATTCAATTTCCTACCCAATAAATGATAACATTCTATTAGCTTTCCGATTAACTTGCTGTAACTGCACACTAACCTTGTGTGATTCACTAGGACACCCCGATTCTCTCCATTTCAGAGCTCTGCAATTTCTCACCATTTAGATAATGTACGGTTTTTGTATTCTTCCTGCCAAACTGGACCATTTCACATTTTCCCACATTATGTTCCTTTACGACATCTTTGCCCACACACTTAACCTATCTATATCCCTTTACAGCCTGCTTATATCCTCTTCACAACTTACTTTTCTACCTATCTTTGTGTCATCAGCAAATTGAGAAACTGCACCTTTGGTCCCTTCGTCCAAGTCATTCATATAAATTGTAAAAGATTAAGGCCCAGCACTGATCCCCATCCCATATCATTCATTACATTTTGCCAACTATAAAAATGACCCTTTATGCCTACTTTCTGCTTCCTGTTAGTTAGCCAATTCTTTACCCATGCCAATTTGTTACCCTCGACACCATGAGTTTTTATATTCTGCAATAACCTTTGATGTAGAACCTTACCTAATGACTTCTGGAAATCTAAGCGCAGTACATCCACCGGTTCCCCTTTATCCACAGCACATATCACTTCTTCAAAGAACTCAAATAAATTGGTTAAGTATGATTTCCCTTTCACAAAACCCTGTTGACTCTGCCTGATTACACTAATTTTTTTTTCTAAGTGCCCTGCTATAATGTCTTTAATAACAGCTTCTAACACTTTTCCATTGACAGATGTCAAGTTAACTGGCCCGTAGTTTCCTGCTTTCTGTCTCCCTCCTTCTTCTGAATAAAGGAGTAACATTTGCTATTTTCCAATCAAATGAAATCTTCCCTGAATCTAGTAAGTTTTGGAAAATTAAAACCAGTTATCTCACTAGCCACTTCTTTTAAGACCGCAGGATGAGGTCTATCATTGTCAGTTAGCTTGCATCTCCAACAATTTGCTCAGTGCCATTTCCTTGACCAGTGAAATTTCCTTAAGTTCCTCCCTCCCTTCTATTCCCTGACTTTCAGCTATTTCCGGGATGTTACTCGTATAGTGAGAACCGATACAAAATACCTGTTCAATTCATCTGTCATTGCTTCATTTTGCGTTATTAATTCCCCAGACTCATTTTCTCTGGGACCAACGCTCTCTTTGTTAACTCTCTTTTAAAAAATATCTATAGAAACTCCTGCTGTCTGTCTTGATATTTCCAGCTAGCTTTCTCTCATACTCTAATTTTTCCCTCCTAATTAGTCTTTTAGTCATTCTTTGCTGCATCTTGTATTTTCTGTTCAATCTTTTAACCTACCACCCATCTTTGTGCAATTATATGCTTTTTCTTTAAGTTTGATACTATGGGCAGGATTTTCCAGCCACATTCGTCCCAAGACCGAAAAGTCCCGCCCGAGGTCAACAGACCTTTGCATGGTCCATGTCCTGCCCACTACGATCCCCCTGGTGGGCGGGACAGGAAAATTCTGCCTTATATTTTACTCTTTTAGTTAACCACGGATGGTAGGTCCTCCCCTTGGAATTTATGTTTCTCATTGGGATGTATCTGTTCTGTGCATTCTGAAATATCCTCTTAAATGTCTGCCACTGCATCTCTCTTGACTTATCCCTTAGCCTAATTTGCCAGTTCACTTTAGCTAGCTCTGCTTTCATGCCCTCATAATGGCCCTTACTTAATTTTAAAATATCTGCCTTAAACCCATTCATCTCTCCCTCAAACTGAGTGTAAAACTCAATCATATTATGATCACTGCTACCTTCACTATGGGGTCATTAATTACTCCTATCTCATTGCACATTACCAGGTCTAGTATAGCCTGCGCTCTGGTTGGCTCCAGAACATGCTGTTCAAAGAAACTAACATGAAAACATTCTATGAACTCCTTATCTCGGCCACCTTGACCCATTTGATTTTTACAGTTGTTTAAGATAAGTTAGTGGTAGAGGCGGGTACAATTTTGTCTTTTAAAAAGTATTTAGACAGTTACATGGGTAAGATTGGTATGGGGGGATATGGGCCTGCTTCCATGCTGCAAATGTCTATGACTCTATGACTCTATAAGATCCCCCGTGATGATTATGTTGTTTGGTTAATTTACTAAAACCTCAAAAATAGGAGGCCAAATTTGCACCTTAGAATAGGAAACAGATTCAACAATAACTTTTAAGATTAGATGCAAACTTGAAATGGGCAAAGGAGAACAAGGCTGATGAGGCAGCTCTTTTAATGAGTTAGAATATTGGCTTAAAAATCCTCCTTCTCTGCTACACGATTCTATGAGGCGTCTGGAGCTTCACATAGTCACGATATTTTGTTATTGGACTCTCTCACAGAGTTTTCTCTTCCTCGCAAAATGCATACATATCTTGTAATTGGATAGCTTTGTAGACACCCTGGTTGATTACTTTCCCTTCGCAGCCGAGGCTAGTTATAGTACCTTTAGTGCTGTCCCATTGAGAGATTGAGTGCCACAATGATCACATTCGTAGAATAACCTGCATCTCCATGACAGGCTGCACTGGTGGACATTTATCTGGTGGGTTACACAAAGCTAAGCAAACACAAGTCCAAAGATGTGCGGGTTCGGTTGATTGGCCATGCTAAATTGAGCCTAGTGTCAGGGGATTAGCAGGGTAAATATGTGGGGTTAAGGGACTAGGGCCTGGGTGGGATTATGATCGGTGCAGACTCGAATGGCCTCCTTCTCAAATGTGCTCAGTGCAGACTCGATGGGCCGAATGGCCTCCTCCTTCACAGTAGGGATTCTATGATTCTATAATTAAGCAGCGTTTACAATTTCACAAAAACTCTCCTGTCACTCTTGGAACTCCTACGCTGTCACCTTCAACCACAAGTCGCAGTGGCTGACTGGAGACTGATGCGTTAAAGACAGTTCTGCAGATCGAGGCAAAACAGCAGTTGAGCCAAGGCTGGAATAGACAGACGAGGGCACAAAACACTCACTGACTCACTGTTCATTTGGCCAGAGGCAAAAATGCTCAGGAACGGGAAAAGCTGGAGCATCTAACAACACCACTCAGAACAACAATGGGATGCAGAACAGATAGCAGACTGTCTCACACAGAAAGGAAACATTAACACAAACGTTAAGAGTGCCCCCGCCTTACAGTTCACATCGACGCACCTTTTCATTAAACAGGGCCAACTGGAATGTTACAAAACCAAAACGGATATATATATATATCCATAGAAGGGTTGCCTGCCCTCAATCTAAATATCAGAGGGAAAGACTGTATCCTCAAATAGTTATAGGTGTCCAGCTATCATCTCACTTGGTTTCTACCACCTTGCCTTGGAGGGAATACCACCTAGCTTATTTTGAATGATGTCAGGACTCCAAGGCTTAAAATTATGAGGAGAGATTGCATAAATTAGGGCTGTATTCTCTGGAATTTAGGAGTCAAAGTTAGAGTAGATAGTAACTATTTCCCCTGATTGGGGAAGCAAAGGATATGGAACCTAAATAGCTTAAAGGTTAGAGCCTGGCTCTGTCAAGACAGGAATGAAGTCAGAAAAGACATGTAGGGGATGGTAGAAGCATCAAGCCCTTTGCAGTTGCAGTCATCATCGCCATCGTCAATGCCTCCTTCAGCACTCTCCCCTCATGATCGCTGCTGGCAATGACCTCTTCATATGGTCTGAGGAAGAGTCATCTAGACTTGAAATGCTGCCTCTATTCTCTTCCCACAAATGCCGTCAGACCTGCTGAGCTTTTCCAGAATTTTCTGTTTTTCATAGAATCTCTACAGTGCAGAAGGAGACCATTCGGCCCATTGAGTCTGCACCGACCACAATCCCACCCAGGTCCTATTCCCGTAACCCTAGATATTTACCCTGCTAATCCCGACACTAGGGTCAATTTAGCATGGCCAATCAATCTAACCCGCACATCTTTCGACTGTGGGAGGAAACTGGAGCATCCGGAGGAAACCCACGCAGACATGGGGAGAACGTGCAAACTCCACATAGACAGTCACCCGAGGCTGGAACTGAACCCAGGTCCCTGGCGCTGTGAGGCAGCAGTGCTAACCACTGTGCCACCGTGCTTTTGTTTCAGATTCCAGCATCCGTAGTATTTTGCTTTTACCTCTTCTTATGTGCCTGTGGTGTCCTGACAGCCATCAAATGTTAATGAAGTTCAGTGGCTCACCACCCAGTTTAGGGCTGGCCTCAGGCCTCCTGGTTGTTCAGTGTGCTGCTCTTGGGGTGCCAAGTCTGGATGTTAAAATTGTCCCTGTTATTTCCCATTTCAACCAATAGAGGGAGACTCACCACCAGCTCAAATTCAAATCGGTAAAGTCAGACGTTGACTTTAATTCCTTTGTAGAATCATAGAATCCCTGCAGTGCAGAAGGAGGCCATTTGGCCCATCAAGTCTGCACCGGCCACAATGCCACCCAGGCCCTATCCCCATAATCCAATGCATTTACCCTAGCTAGTCCCCCTGACATTAAGGGGAAATTTAGAATGGCCAATCCACCTAACCCGCACATCTTTGGAGCGTGGGAGGAAACGGGAGCACCCGGAGGAAACCCACGCAGACACGAGGAGAATGTGCAAACTCCACACAGACAGTGACCCAAGCCGGGAATCGAACCTTGGTTCCTGGCGCTGTGAGGCAGCAGTGCTAACCACTGTGCTACCGTGCCGCCCATCTTTGTGCATCTTCGCATTTAAAAAAACATGTTTTGTTCTTTCAAAAGTGAATTCTGATTATAAAAGATAGTAAGGAAGTTGAACGTGCCATTCTCATGCTACAAAATCAGATGGGCGGCACGGCGGCACAGTGGTTAGCACTGCTGCCTCACAGCACCAGGGACCCGGGTTCAATTCCGGCCCACGGTGACTGTCCGTGTGGAGTTTGCACATTCTCCCTGTGTCTGTGTGGGTTTCCTCCCAAAGATGTGCAGGTAGGGGGATTGGCCATGCTAAATTGCAGCTTAGTGTCAGGGGGATTAGCAGGGTAAATACGTGGGGTTACGGGGATAGAGCCTGGGTGGGATTGTTGCCAGTGCAGGCTCGATGGGCCAAATGGCCTCCTTCTGCACTGTAGGGATTCTATGATTCTATTCTACACATATGGGGGGGGGTGATATTGGCTTTGGACGATGATGTAAAAAGGGGTGATATCGCCTGATTATCATTCTGTTATGAAAATCGGGAGGGATGTTAGGAGTCAGCTGACTGACTATTACACCAAGTCCCAAAGACAAAATTACCCCCATTGTTTCAGGAAGATTTCAGACCAGTCCTTTTGACATTGTCACCTGTGTTTGAACAAGTCACAAACTGATAAATTTCCATCATATTTTTACCTGTTGCTACGAATGCTTCACCTTTTTGTAATTATTATAGAAGTTCGCTCTTAGCTACTGTGAAGCTGCTCAATTCAGCAGAACAATGAGTCAACCAAGCTCAAGAAGCTCAAGAACATCCAAGGCTGAGCACAATCTTCAACGAGTGGCCCCACCACCGGACTCAACATCAACCTTCTTCACCAGCAACTCACTGGAGCAGCCATAGGTACAATCTGAAGGATATGCCACAGCAACTTGCCAAGATTAGACCATAAGATGTAGAGGCAGAAGAAGGCCATTCAGCCCATCGAGTCTGCTCCACCATTCAATGAGATCATGACTGATCTGATGTGATAATCCTCAACTCCCCTTTCCCGCCTTATCCCCGTAACCCTCGATTCCCTTACTGATTAAAAATCTCACTATCACAGCCTTGAACATACTTAATGACCCAGCCTCTACTGCCATTTGTGATAAAGGAGTCCACAGATTCACTACCCTCTGAGAGAAGAAATTCCTCCTCATCTCTGCCTTAAATGGGTGACCCCTTACTCTGAGACTGCCCTCTGGTCCTAGACTCTCCCACAAGGGGAAGCAACCTCTCAGCATCTACCTTGTCAAATCCCCTGAGAATCCTATATATCTGTTGAATAGAAAGCTAGTTAGCAGATAGGAAGCAAAGTGTTGACATAAATGGGTCTTTTTCTGATTGGCAGTCAGTGGCTTGTGGGGTTCCCCAGAGATCTGTGCTAGGACCCCAACTGTTCACATTATATATTAATGATTAGTAAGAAAGAACTAATTGTATTATCTCCAAATTTGCAGATGGTACAAAGTCGGATAGGAGGGTGAGCTGTGAGGAGGATGCAGAGATGCTTCAGCGTGATTTGGACAGGCTGAGTGTGTGGGTATATGCATGGCAGATGCAGTATAATGTGGATAAATGTGAGGTTATCAATTTTGGTAGCAATAATAGGAAGACAGGTTATTTACTTGAATGGGTTTAAATTGAGAGAGGTGGATACTCAGCGAGACCTTGGTGTCTTTGTGCATCAGTCACTGAAAGTAAGCGCGCAAGTACAGCAGGCGGTAAAGAAAGCAAATGGCATATTGGCCTTCATAGCGAGAGGATTTGAGTATAGGGATAGGGATGTTTTACTGCAATTGTATAGGGCGTTGGTGAGGCCACACCTGGAGTATTGTGTGCAGTTTTGGTGTCCTTATCTGAGGAAGGATGTCCTTGCTATAAAGGGAGTACAGCGTAGGTTTACCAGGCTGATTCCTGGGATGGCAGGTCTGTCATATGAGGAGAGACTAAGTCGGTTAGGATTATATTCACTGGAGCTTAGAAGAGTGAGAGGGGATCTCATAGAAATTTATAAAATTCTAACTGGGTTGGACAGGGTAGATTCAGAAAGAATGTTCCTGATGGTGGGGGAGTCCAGAACGAGGGGTCATAGTTTGAGGATAAGGAGTAAACCTTTTAGAACTGAGGAGAGGAGAAATTTCTTCATCCAGAGAGTGGTGAATGTGTGGAATTCACTATTACAGAAAGTAGTTGAGGCCAAAATGTTGTCCGATTTCAAGAAGTAATTAGATAAAGCTCTTGGGGCTAAAGGGATCAAGGGATATGGGAGGAAGGGTGGGATCATGATATTGAATTCGATGATCAGCCATGATCAAAATGAATGGTGGAGCAGGCTCGAAGGGCCGAATGGCCTGCCCCTGCTTCTAGTTTCCATGTTTCTATAATAAGGTTGCTCTCATTCTTCTAAACTCCAATAAGTACAGGTCCAATCTACTTCACCTCTCATCATAAGAAAACCCCTCCATACCCAGGATTGACCAAGTGAACCTTCTCTGGACTGCCTCCAATGCCAGTATATCTTTTCTTAAATAAAGGCACCAAAACTGCTCACAGTATTCCAGGTTACTTCAGCAACACCTGACCTCTGCTCCCCAGGAAGTCAAAAGCAGAAACTCTGTGCGAAGCCCGCTGCATTCTGGTCACTTGCCATTCTCATTTGAACATGTGGTGCTGTTCCTTAATCGTCTATCCAATACCAGTGTGGGCACCAATAACAGAAGGATTTCAGCGATTCAAGAAAGGTAGTCCACCTTCTCGAGGCAAGGAATGATGGGCAATAAATCTGACCCTTACCACTGTTGTCCAGATCTTAGGAACAAATAAAGAAACCACAATCTTGGCAGATTGTGTTGGGACAATTTTGAACCTGCTTTACATCAATTTAAGCAGCAAAACTTGACTAAATAATTTGAAATATTGATGGTGTATAACAGGATGCTGTGGGAATCAGCGCAGTGAGAATGGCGATTGCACTGGTTACACTGAGTTACGTTTTTACCAGTTTGCAGTTTTATCACCTCATGACTGCTTCTTTTTTCTGAACAGAATCACAGAATTGTTACAGGGCAGAAGGAGGCCTTTTGGTCATTCATAGAATACCTACAGTGCAGAAGGAGGCCATTCAGCCCATCAAGCCTGCGCCGACAATAATCCCACCAAGGACCTATCCCTGTAATCCCAAGTATTTACCCTGCTAGTCCCCCTGACGCTAAGGGACAATTTAACATGGCCAATCCACTTGACCCAGCACATCTTTGGAGTGTGGGAGGAAACCGGAGCACCCAGAGGAAACCCACGCTGACACGGGCAGAACGTGCAAACACCACACAGACAGTGACCCAAGGCCGGAATTGAACCCAGATCCCTGGCGCTGTGAAGCAGCCGTGCTAACCACTGTGCCACCATGCCTCCCTATGTCTGCACAAGCTCTCCAAACGAGCATCATGATTTAGTGCCATTCCCTTGCCTTTTCCCCATAACCCCAACATTGTCCCTATTCAACAATGATCATTTATTGAATACTCTATCTAATGCCTCGATTGAACCTGCCTCTACCACACTTCCAGGCAGTGCATTCCAGACCCCAACCACTCAGAAGTACAAGGTTTTTTATGCAGATCTAGTTCTTATTCTTATCTAGTTTATTCTGAATGTTAGAAATTGAAAAACTTCAGCTTAGTCTCAGAGAAAAAATATTTATATTTGGAGAAGTAAAACGGGACAACAAGGAAAGTCCAATCTGCTTGGTGTCAAAAGTAGCCAGTTTACTTTATTTGTACCTTTGGGGAGGGAAGCATGAGTGAGAGAGCTACCTATGGTCATCTGGGACTATGGCGACTTTACCTTCATTATCTCGCTGCTGTTTATAGAACCCTATTGTCAGGTTATTCACTTTGGAAGCAAAAACAAGAAGGCAGATTACTACCTGAATGGCTGCAAATAGGGAGAGGGGGAGTGGGCAGCGGGATCTGGGTGTGCACCAGTCGCTGAAGGTAAGCATGTAGGTGCAGCAGGCGGTAAAGAAGGCAAATGGTATGTTGGCCTTCATTGCGAGAGGTTTTGAGTACAGGAGCAGGGATGTGTTGATGCAATTATGATGTGGAGATGCTGGCGTTGGACTGGGGTAAACACAGTAAGAAGTCTCACAACACCAGGTTAAAGTCCAACAGGTTTATTTGGTAGCAAAAGCCACTAGTTTTCAGAGCGCTGCCCCTTCGTCAGGTGATGAAGGGGCAGCAAGCGCTCCGAAAGCTAGTGGCTTTTGCTACCAAATAAACCTGTTGGACTTTAACCTGGTGCTGTGAGACTTCTTACGTTGTTGCAATTATACAGGGCCTTGGTGAGGCCACACCTAGAGTATTGTGAGCAGTTTTGGTCTCCTTTTCTGAGGAAGGATGTTCTTGCCCTTGAGGGAGTGCAGTGAAGGTTTGCCAGGCTGATTCCGGGGATGGTGGGACTGATGTATGAGGGGAGATTGAATAGGTTAGAATTGTTTTTGCTGGAGTTCAGACGAATGAGGGGGGAATCTCAGAGACTTATAAAATTCTAACAGGACTAGACAGGGTAGATACAGGGAGGATGTTCCTGATGGTGGGTGCGTCCAGAGGGGGTCACAGTCTGAGGATTCAGGGTAGACCATTTAGGACAGAGGTGAGGAGACATTCCTTCACCCAAAGAGGGGCGAGCCTGTGGAATTCATTACCACAGGAAGTAGTTGATACCAAAATATTGAATAATAAGAGGTGGCTGGATATAGCACTTGGGGCGAATGGGATCAAAGGTTGTGGAGAGAAAGCAGGATTAGGCTCCTGCATTGGACGATCAGCCATGATCGTAATGAATGGCGGAGCAGGCTTGAAGGGCCGAATGGTCTCCTCCTGCTGCTATCTTCTATGTTGCAATGAAAGTCAGCTGTCACATTTAATACCGTGCACTTTGAAAGTAATGTATTGGTTGTAAGCACTTAGGGACATCCTAAAGTCATGCAAAATGCTATATACATTTTCATAGAAATCATAGAATCCCTACAGTACAGAAGGAGGCCATTCGGCCCATCAAGTCTCTACTGAATACAGTCCCACCCAGGCCCCATTCCCGTAAGCCCACACATTTACCCTGTTAATCCGCCTGACACTAGGGTCAATTAGCATGGCCAATCAACCTAACCCACACATCTTTGGTCTGTGGGAGGAAACTGGAGCACCCGGAGGAAACCCACGCAGGCACGGGGAGAAAGTGCAAACTCCGAGGCCGGGAATTGAACCTGGGACCCTGGCGCTGTGAGGCAGCAGTACTTAACCACTGTGCCACCGTGCCATCCATTTTTTCCTTCTTCAATACACAGCACCCAGTTTACATTGTTTTGTCACAAACCTCGGGTGGAGTTGGAAGCCAAGATGTGGAGATGCCGGCGTTGGAAGCACAGATACAGAGCAGCGAACATCTTTACATCTACACATTTTTCAATAACTCAATGTGCCACTGAGCTTTGAAACAGAGCAACGTAATCCACCGGCGACAGTTCGGCTGAAGAACGTTAGAATAATTTCGGATTGCTCAGTTTGGGTACTGCAATTATGATAAAGAGAATGATTGAGTGCAAACAGGAGAGACCATGGAATGAGAAAAGGCGGCAGAATCCACTCCATTTCATCACCCATGTCTAATTTACACTCTCAAGCATGCCTTCAACTATTCAGTCTCCTCAGCGAATGTGCCCAAAAAGATTCTTTAAAGTATCTTTCTAATCTCTGAAAGATAATTGAAAGAAATTCTAGCAAATCAGCCAGTGTTTAATTCAGTCTCAGACCACAGATAACATTCTGTCTCAGCAAGTAGGAATGTGACAGTAAACTTCCTGATTAGGCACTCCTCGTGTGACACCTTGCATCGTACGTGCCAAAACTGTTCACACTTGGCCAGATTTGATGGAAATGTATGATTTTTATTGCCAATTGATTATCCCTGTCTGTATTTTTCCTGCTTACTTTCAGTCTGACTTTTAAACCAAACATAAAATTGCTAATTAGCGCCTAAGGAAAAGATTTAGTCGCTTCATTCCATCAGTTGATCCACAGAAAGGGGGTTTTTTTTTTACATTCCTTCATGGGCTATGGACATCACTGGCAAGGCCAACATTTTTTGCCCATTGCTAATTACCCCAGAGAAAGTGGCGGCGCCTTCTTGAACCATATCCATCTGGGGCGGCACAGTGGCACAGTGGTTAACGCTGCTGCCCCACAGCACCAGGGACCCGGGTTCGATTCCCGGCTTGGGTCACTGTCTGTGTGGAGTTTGCACGTTCTCCCGGTGTCTGTGCGGGTTTCCTCCGGGTGCTCCGGTTTCCTCCCACAGTCCAAAGATGTGCGGGTTAGGTGGATTGGCCGTGCTAAATTGCCCCTTGGTGTCAGGGGGACTAGCTAGGGTAATTGCATGGGGTTATGGGGATAGGGCCTGGGTGGGATTGTGGTCAGTGCCGGCTCGATGGGCCAAATGGCCTCCTTCTGCACTGTGGGATTCTAAGGTATAGGTAGACCAACAGGAAGGGAGTTTCAGGATTTTACTCCAGAAATAATGAAGGTATGGCGATATGTTTTCAAGTCAGGATGGTGTGTGGCTTGGAGGGAACTTGCTGGTGGTGATGTTCTCATGCATCCGCTGCCCTTGTCCTCTTAGGTGGTGGAGGTCGCGGGTTTGGAAGGTGACGTTGAGGATTGAGTTGCTGCAGTGCATCTTGTAGACTCGTACGTGGTACGCACTGCTGCCACTGTGCATTGGTGATGGAGGGAGTAAAGGTTTGAGGTGGCGGACAGGATGTCAATCAAGCTGCTTTGTCCTGGACAAGGTCACACTTTGTGAGTGTTGTTGGAGCTGCACTCATCCAGGCAAGTGGAGAAAGTGGAACAAGCGGCACGATGGCACAGTGGTTAGCACTGCTGTCTCACAGCGCCAGGGACCCGGGTTCGATTCTGGCCTCGGGTGACTGTGTGGAGTTTGCATGTTGTCCCCGTGTCTGTGTGGGTTTCCTCCAGGTGCTCCGGTTTCCTTCCACAGTCCAAAGATGTGTGGGTCAGGTTGATTGGCCATGCTAAATTGCCACTTAGTGTCAGATGGACTAGCAGGGTAAATACATGTGGTTACAGGGATAGAGCCAGAGTGAGATTGTTGTTGCTGCAGACTCGATGGGCAGAATGGCCTCCTTCTGTACTCATAGAATCATAGAAACCCTACAGTGCAGAAAGAGGCCATTCGGCCCATCGAGTCTGCACCGACCACAATCCCACCCAGGCCCTACCCCCATATCCCTACATGTTTTACCCGCTAATCCCTCTAACCTACGCATCCCAGGACACTAAGGGGCAATTTTTAGCATGGCCAATCAACCTAACCCGCACATCTTTGGACTGTGGGAGGAAACCGGAGCACCCGGCGGAAACCCACGCAGACACGAGGAGAATGTGCAAACTCCACACAGACAGTGACCCGAGCCGGGAATCGAACCCGGGTCCCTGGAGCTGTGAAGCAGCAGTGCTAACCACTGTGCTACCGTGCCGCCTCACTGTAGGGATTCTATTAATATTGTACTGTAGGGATTCTATTAATATTCCATCATGCACTTGACTTGTGCCATAGATGGTGAACGGGCTTTGGGGAGTCAGGAGATGAGTTACTGGCCGCAGAATTCCCAACTTTTGACCTGCTCTTGCAGCCACAGTATTTATTTGACTGCTTCAATTAAGTTCCTGGTCAATGGTAACCGGTAGGATGTTGATGGAAAAAGATTCAACGATGGTAATGCCATTGACATTCATGGGAAAATGGTTAGATTCTCGCTCATGGAAGATGGTCATTGCCGAGCACTTGTGTAATGCAATTGCTACTAGCCACTTACTCATTGTTGTTTAACATGATCCTTTTCTCCTTCTCTCTCAAGTGTGACGTTAACCTGATAACTACCTGTTACTATGTTGTTATCAGGAACTGCAGGATTAGTAGAGAAATGTCACTATGACCAGGCAGAGAGATTCTTCTGCCCGAGGGAGGAACTGACATTGAAATCATCTTCCTGGGAATTGTGGAGCAGATGAGGAACTAACTAAATTGATCTGAGCCGAAATATGAAAAAGTTGAGTTAAAGGAAAAGAGACAGAAAATCTATAAAGTTGGAATATTTTTTAAAACAATTTCTCTATCCTTAAAGTTCCAAAGCCAATGCTCAGAATGGACTGGGCAAACCCAAATCCATTAATCCATTTATTTATCCACGAATTGGATTCAATTGGAATTTGAATTTGGTTTTTGGAGCAAGCAAGGAATGAAATCATAGAAATCATAGAAACCCTACAGTGCAGAAGGTTTTTGTACAAGTAACCAAATCCATTAATCCATTTATTTATCCACGAATTGGATTCAATTGGAATTTGAATTTGGTTTTTGGAGCAAGCAAGGAATGAAATCATACAAATCATAGAAACCCTACAGTGCAGAAGGTTTTTGTACAAGTAACCAAATCCATTAATCCATTTATTTATCCACGAATTGGATTCAATTGGAATTTGAATTTGGTTTTTGGAGCAAGCAAGGAATGAAATCATAGAAATCATAGAAACCCTACAGTGCAGAAGGAGGCCATTCGGCCCATCGAGTCTGCACCGACCACAATCCCACCCAGGCCAAAATGGATTAAATAAATACTAAGTGGCAATTTAGAATGGCCTGGGTGGGATTGTGGTCGGTGCAGACTCAATGGGCCGAATGGCCTCCTTCTGCACTGTAGGGTTTCTATGATTTCTATGATTTCATTCCTTGCTTGCTCCAAAAACCAAATTCAAATTCCAATTGAATCCAATTCGTGGTCCCCACAAGAGAGGCAAGCAAGATCCAAACTGACAAGATGAGGCTTTGCACCCCATCTTGGGCTCGATCTGACCCTTGACCTTGGCCAAAAGACCGAGAAGCGATATGACCTGCATGGTTTCAACCTCACTACAGGAAACTGAAGCACACTGGAAGAGATTTCCCAGTCACTGTCGTTGGTGACACTGCGTTGGGGTGGGCACAGGAGGCCAGAAACTAGGTGGCAATCTCCAGCTATGTGCTCCATGGGGCCAGTTTCCATTTGGGTTGAAGCCAAGCCTTGTGAGTTCACAGCAAAAGAATGGGAAGGAATCTAATTTTAATATTAGCAGTGGTAGTGACCGCTTTGTGTACTTTATTTCAACGAATTCAGGCAAGTACCAAGAATACAAGTAACCAAAATAGCTCAAGTTGATTTGCAGTTCGATCATGTCGTGAGATTTGACAATACGGTAAAATTAGTGCCAATGATTTATAATTACTCTTTTGTTACATATTTACCAAAATATGATTGGCCAGTCTCAATTACCCAAATAATTACGCATTCTAATATTGTTGCAATCAAACCTCCAAAAGACTTGTAGGAAACGTTAAGCTGTAAGTACACTTACTTTGAAAACATGATCCTGCCATATTTATTCATTATACGTTCATTATCCTTGAGCGAAGAGCAGAGGCCAAACTTGGTGGTTAGAACTTTATTGTTTGGGATCTGATTTAACATCTGTTTACCTTTTAGAATGACAGAAACCAAAGATATAAACGTTAGCAAAGCTAATCAGCGATACATCTTGTACTGTTTGCTAAATACCCTCTGATCCCCTAAATCCATGGATGTTCCTGGCTTTAATACTGCATCTTCTTGCTGCAATGTTACAGGAGCTTCACGCAGTAGCAACCCACATGACCTATTGGTAAAGCAGGATTTTCTTTTGCTGGGAACTCAGGTGTTTATGGTCTCGATGCTGTTAAGAACTCTGCTGTCCATAGAAACCATAGAAACCCTACAGGGCAGAAGGAGGCCATTCAGCCCATCGAGTCTGCGCCAACAACAATCCCAACCAGGCCCTATCCCTGTAATCCCACATATTTACTCCGCTAATCCCTCTAACCTACGCATCCCAGGACATTAAGGGGCAATTTAGCACGGCCAATGCACCTAACCCGCACATCTTTGGAATGTGCACCTTTAGTCTGTATCCTATCTCACACCGGGCCTTGTTCAGCCATCACTCCTATCCTTGCTGGTGTATAATGCCCCAAAGACTCTCATTTAAAGCATAATCTTGTGTTTAAATATCTTCGACCATCTAGTTTTCATTCTAGAATTCCCTCCATAAA
Organism: Mustelus asterias; assembly: GCF_964213995.1. Lineage (NCBI taxonomy): Eukaryota > Metazoa > Chordata > Chondrichthyes > Carcharhiniformes > Triakidae > Mustelus > Mustelus asterias. The sequence continues at coordinate 11,088,753 of NC_135822.1, read as the reverse complement.
CCCTTCTGCTTCATCAGAGCTCCCTCAGACTGACCCCTCTTACAACCCCAAAAGTTTTTCTATCATGCTTCTTCTAATATCCTCCCTTGATCAATCATCCATTTTGTCTCTGTGAAGCATCTTGGGAAAATTTGTGGTAAAGGTGCTATATAAACACAGCTGTTACCGTAACCAAATAAATATTGCCCAATATGGAGATAAAAAGGTGATATAAAGAAAGTTTTGCTTTGCATTGTACTATCTGTCACTTAGAAATACTTGATGCTGATGCTCACAATACCTGACATGGTGTTTGATTTGATTTGACTTGATTTATTATTGTCACATGTGTTAGTGTACAGTGAAAAATATTGTTTCTTGTGCGTTATATAGACAAAGCATACTGTATATTGAGAAAGAAAAGAGAGGGTGCAGAATGCAGTGTTACAGTCATAGCTAGGGTGCAGAGAAAGATCAATTTATTGTGAGGTAGGTCCATTCAAAAGTCTGATGGCAGCAGGGAAGAAGCTGTGTACAATTCAATAAAAAAAATCACCCACAGAGCCAGCCATGTGCAGGTATTTGAGATCCAGGTGTATTATAAAGAACATAAGACACAATAACTGAAGTAGGCCACTGTCCCTCTGAGCATGTTCCGCCAGTCAATAATATCATGGCTGATTTTCTACCTCACTTTATCCTCATATCCCAGATTCCCTTCGTCTCCAAAAGTCTTTTGATCTCAACAACTCAGCATCCACAGCTATCCAGGGCAGAGAATGCCAAAGATTCACAACCCTCTGAGTGAAGAAATTCCTCCTCATCTCAGTCCTGAATGATTGATCCCTTATCCTGAGACGATGATTCCTAGTTCTAGACTCACACGTCCGGGGGAAAGGGTCTCTCATTTCTATCCTGTCAAACCCACTACGAAGTTTACACATTTCAATGAGATCACCTCTCATTCTTTTTAACTCTGGAATTAAATCTCAATCTCTCCTCACGCCTTTTGGCCCAGGAATCCACCTAGTGAACCTCTGTAGCATCCCGTTTGGCAAATATATCCTTCCTTAAATAAGAAGAGCAAAACTATACATCATAGTTCGGGTGTGGTCTTATCAAAACTCAATACAACCGCAGCAAGCTCCTTACCCTTATTCTCCAACCCCTTTGTAATACAGAGCCTCTCTCTCTCTTCATGCACCATGCCCTGAAAGGGCATTGGTGACCATGGACTTCCATTGGATGGGTCCATGTTTAGACTTGGCAGGTTACTGCAGTGGTTTGACATTGCCTTCTGCAGATGGCTGACCAGGAAACTCTCCTGCCTTCCTGCCTGCCATCAACATATCAGAAAGATTTACAGGTCGACAATCAACCTTTGCTTGGCCGCATTGGCATCAAGGGGGCGCCACGGTGGCACAGTGGTTAGTGCTGCTGCCTCACAGCGCCAGGGACCCGGTTTCGATTCCTGGTTTGGGTCTCTGTCTGTAAGGAGTTCCCCCCGTGTCTGCGTGGGTTTCCTCTGGGTGCTCCAGTTTCCTCCCACAGTCCAAAAGAGATGTGCTAGTTAGGTGCATTGACCATGCTAAATTTTCCCTCAGTGTAGCCAAACAGGCGCCGGAGTGTGGCGACTCGGGGATTTTCACAGTAACTTCATTGCAGTGTTAATGTAAGCCTACTTGTGACGCGAATAAATAAACTTTAAAACTTCAAAAAACAGAAGCATTTACAGATGGACAGGCAACTTTTGCTTGGCCGCATTATGATGCACCTTCCTTGACATCAAGTGTGATTTGAGCCTGGAGTTTCTGGACCCAGATGTAGGGACTCCACCACTGTGTCACAAGACCTCCCCTTGCAATAAAGGCATGACCTTAACATGCCCAAAGTGCACTGCAAAATGGAGAAGTGATGTTCTCCTGCCCCTTGCAAATAAATAAAATTAAATTAAGTTAATGAATTAAATATTACTGAAAACATAATGCTTTAATATTACAAGATTTATCGTTACAATATAATTCTGGCAGCCCATTATACCTTCATGAAAGGTTTGGTGGATGAAAAGTGTGTTGCTGTCAGTCCATTTAAATAAGTAGTCGTCTCGAATATTGTCCAAGATTCGTTTCCATCCCTTGCTCTCACAGAAGCTGCCAATGCTGTATGGAAAAACATAATGCAGTATTTGAGCAGATATCTTTTATAACCAGATAAGAAACAGGCCAAGACAGAGCAGCACGGTGGCGCAGTGGTTAGCATTGCTGCCTCACAACGTCAGGGACCCGGATTCAATTCTGGCCTTGCTTAACTGTCTTTGTGGAGTTTGCACGTTCTCCCTGTGTCTGCGTGGGTTTCCTCCGGGTGCTCCGGTTTCCTCCCACAGTCCAAAGATGTGCAGATTAGGTTGATTGGCCGTGTTAAATTAACCCTAGTGCCAGGGGCATTTGCAGGGTAAAATATGAGGGATTACGGGAATAGGGCCTGATTTGAGATTGTGGTCGGTGCAGACTCGATGGTACGAATGGCCTCCCTCTGCACTGTCAGTATTCTATGATTCTAAGATGTGTAGGTTAGATGGATTAGCCATTGGAAATGTGTGAGGTTAGGGGGATAGGGCAGGGGAGAGGGCCTGGGTAAATGCTCTATCAGAGAGTAGGTGCAGTCTCGAGGGGCAGAATGGCCTCTTCTGCACTGTAGGGATTCTATGATTCAAACTGCAGCATTCTACTTGTATCCCTTCAACCAACCTCCTCAACCCCAAGCTCCCTTTCATGCCACACCCACTCAACCGATGTTACTCAGTTTTGTATTGCATCATTGGTCATATTTGCTCCACTACCTGAATAACCTTTGACATAAAAACTAGCAATTACAATTAATCATCAACTTTCTGATGTTTGACAACATACGCATGTGACTTTGCATCAAGTTTTTAATGGTTACTACTCAGCATAAATATAATCCTTTCACATGCTAGCGATTGTCTTCCCTCCCTGCTTTAGGTAAACAGATCTGGTAAAAAAAAAGTAATTAAAACACATGTACAGCATCTTCCTCTGAGTACACACAAAGAAAGAATGCCTGACAAAAGAAGAAATTGGCTTCTCTTACGTACGCGCTGGTTTTGTAAGGCAGTATTCTTGTTTAAAGATTTTTGGCCAATAATTATCTCTTTTAGGTACTACCTGCAGTGATTATAGAGCATTAACATGAGGCCATTCAGTCCATTGTGCCTGTACTAGCCCTTTGAAAGAGCTATCCAATTATTTTCATACTTCTGCTCTTTCCCTACAACCTTGTAAAAGTCTTATTTATTAGTTTCACAAGTAACGCTTACATTTACACTGCAATGAAGTTACTGTGAAAATCCCGAGTCGCCACACTCCGGTGCCTGTTCGGGTCAATGGACCCAACCAGCACATCTTTCAGACTGTGGGAGGAGACCAGAGCACCCGGAGGAAACCCACGCAGACACGGGGAGAATGTGCAAACTCCATACGGACAGTCACCCGAGGCCCGGAATTGAACCCGGTTCCCTGGTGCTGTGAGGCAGCAGTGCTAACCACTGTGCTACCATTTTTCCCTTCAATTATTTATCCAATTCCCTTTTGAAAGTTACGACTGGAATTATTTCCACTCTTCCCATTTTGACCAGGAATATTATCTCTGCAAGTTTTCCCATCACGGACACTAAGCAGAATGGATTGTTGTTTCCAAGTTTATCCTTCTCCCTCTTTGGAAAAAAGGTGTGTAGCATTTCCAATCCACCAAGCCTCTGGCACTAGCTCCATATCTGAGCAGATTGTGGTTGGAACCTCTGCAATTTCCACCATTACCTCTCTGAGTAACCTCGGTAAGACTGGGTCTAATTAAACTAAGCCAGGAAACAATGCGCTATATTAAATGCCATTGTGCTTCTTATATATGTCACAGATGAAATGGCTTCACATACTGTCAGCCTATCCATGCCACTCTATGTTACTAAGCAGCAGCAATGTCTAGTGTGAGTTGTGACGATTCAGTGCCTTTATTTGTGTCTTGTTTCTTGTGAAAGATTTGTTTAGAAGTCAGTTCTATTTACCCAGTGCCACTTTATCTACAACTGGCAGCCCACCGTGGGGCTGCATGGTGGCACAGTGGTTAGCACTGCCGCCTCACAGCACCGAGGACATAGGTTCAATTCCCGGCTTGGGTCACTGTCTGTGTGGAGTCTGCACGTTCTCCCCCAACAGGCGCTGGAGTGTGGCAACCAGGGGATTTTCACAGTAATTTCATTGCAGTATTAATGTAAGCCTACTTGTGACACTAATAAAATAATATAACATGCTGAGCATGGAGAAGGATAATTGCATGGAGTCTGCATGTTCTCCCCATGTCTGCATGGGTTTCCTCCAGGTGCTCCGGTTTCCTCCCACAGTCCAAAAGACGTGCTGGTTAGGTGCATTGGTCGTGTTAAATTCTCCCTCAGTGTACCCGAACTGGTGCCAGAGTGTGGCAACTAGGGGATTTTCACAGCAACTTCATTGCAGTGTTAATGTAAGCCTACTTGTGACACTAATAAATAAACTTCATAAAAAAACTTAGATTTGCATTTATAAAGTACTTTTCATAATATTAAGACTGACTGAGACTCCAACGTTTAAAATACTTTCTGAAGTGCAGTCTCTATGTGACGTGGCCGCTAATAAGTGCAAAACAAGGTCTTACAAATAGCAATGTGATAACTAGAAAATCTGTCTCAATGGTGTTGGTTAAGAGATCAATGTTGGCCAAGCTACGAGGGGAAACTATTCCCTTTCTCTCCTTCAGAACAGTGTTCTGGGATCTCTTATGCTCACTTGAGAGAGAATCCAGGGCCTCGGTTCAATGTCTGACTGAAAAGATGGCACCTTTGACAGTGCAGCACTCCCTCAAGTGCTCCTTCACCGGAGTACCACAGTTATACCACCACAGGAGTTTGTTCAATCAACAATGTGTTGGGTATAACCATAAGATCAATGTAAATGTGAATTCCTACAAGCAGGAGGGTTCCAGGTTCCAAGAAATACTGGTGGAGGTGGCAATAGTCAACTGCGTTCTGCAGTTCAAATTTATGACTGGATTATTTGAGAGATTACCTGTACTTTAAATCAAGTGAACCATTATAATGAGGTTTGCAGCACAAGGATAGAATCACTGAGCAAACACTGAATTATGTTCAAACATTCATTCTGTTCCCTTGACGCTTATAGATTTGTTCTGAAAATGTTGTCAATAATGTGGAGAATATCCAGCCTTCCTTGTGAGAAGTTTACAGTGTTCAAGAAGAGCAGCACGGTGGTGCAGTGGTTAGCACTTTTGCCTCACAGCACCAGGGACCCAGGTTCAATTCCAGCCTCGGGTCACTGTCTGTGTGGAGTTTGCACATTCTCCCCATGTCTGTGTGGGTTTCCTCTGGGTACTCTGATTTCCTCCCACAGTCCAAAGATGTGCGGGTTAGGTTGATTGGCCATGCTAAATTGACCCTAGCGTCAGGGGGATCAACAAGATAAATGAGGGTTGCGGGAGTAGGGCCTGGGTGGGATTGTGGTCGGTACAGACTCGATGGGCCAAATGGCCTCCTTCGGTACTGTAGGGATTCATTGATTCTAAGAGAGAGATAGAAAGAATCTGCTGGAGATGAGGGATCTTGGCCCTTAGAAGGCATACAGCATGCTTGCCTTCATCAGCTGGGGCATTGAGTATAAAAGTTTAGTTGTATAAAACTTTAGTTGGGCCGCATTTGGAATATTGCGTACAGTTCCTGGTCGCCACACTACCGGAAGGACGTGGATGCTTTGGAGGGGGTGCAGAGAAGGTTTACCAGGATGTTGCCTGGTCCGGAGGGTTTTAGGTATGAGAAGAGGTTGGATAAACTCGGAATGTTTTCACTGGAAAGACAGAGGCTGAGAGGTGACCTGATAGAGGTCTACAAAATTATGAGAGGCATAGATAGGGTGGATAGTCAGAGGCTTTTTCCCAGTGTGGAAGGGTCGACTACAAGAGGGCACAGGTTCAAGGTGAGAGGGGGGAAAGTTTAAGGAAGACGTGCTGGGGAAAGTTTTTCACACAGAGAATGGTCGGTGCCTGGGACATACTACCAGTGGAGGTGGTGGAAGCAGACATGGTAGCAATGTTCAAGGTGTATCTTGATAGATCCATGAATGGGAGGCAAACAGAGGGATAGAAGCCACGTATGGGCACAGGCTTGGTGGGCCGAAGGGCCTGTTCCTGTGCTGTATTGTTCTTTGTCCATTGTTTATTATAAATCATAGAAGAAATCATAGAAATCATAGAAACCCTACAGTACAGAAAGAGGCCATTCGGCCCATCGAGTCTGCACCGACCACAATCCCACCCAGGCCCTACCCCCATATCACTACATATTTTACCCACTAATCCCTCTAATCTACGCATCCCAGGACACTAAGGGGCAATTTTAGCATGGCCAATCAACCTAACCCGCACATCTTTGGACTGTGGGAGGAAACCGGAGCACCCGGAGAAAACCCACGCAGACACGAGGAGAATGTGCAAACTCCACACAGACAGTGACCCAAGCCGGGAATTGAACCCAGGTCCCTGGAGCTGTGAAGCAGCAGTGCTAACCACTGTGCTAAGTTAATGATAAATTCTGGTCCCTGTACTAAACCTGTTTAACCTGCATCTGCACATGAGAACAAAACTGGATTCTACTCTTCGAGTCATGTGTCAAGCTGCGGTGTTATAGCAACCTAGAATAAAATGAAGCTTTACTTTTATACATACAGAGTGACTCCATTTGTGCCTCCGATATAGTAGAAAGGGCCTTGTTCTTTACTTTCTTCCTGTTTCCTGCTATTGCTGGACTTGTCTCCAGTTTTCTGATTGGCGTTGCTGATTCGCTTTCTGCATTCTGATCCCTCGGACTGTGTACTGGAGGGCCGGGCTGTGAACCATGGGTCAATTCAGGGAGACACAGAGTAAAAAGAGATAAGTCAGCAAGATAGTGGGATGAACGTCATAGAATTCAAGTGAATTCCCCCCAATTTTTCACTCATTAGTGTCCCCTTGCAATTCTTCCTTTTGCAACAAACTGTGGTTTTAATATTAATGAGAATGCGGGGGGGGGGGGGGTGGGGCAGGGGGGTGGTCCTGGGATTGGGGGCATGAAGGTTCTTTAAATAGAATCATAGAATCCTTGCAATGCAGGGGGAGGCCATTCGGCCCATCGAGCCTGCACCGACCACAATCCCACCCGGCCCTATCCCTGTAACCCCATATATTTACCCTGCCAATCCCCCTGACACTAATGGACAATTTATAATGGCCAATCCACCTAACTTGCACATCGTTGGAGTGTGGGAGGAATCCAGAGCACGTGGGGAAACCCACGCAGACACGGGGAGAATGTGCAAACTCCACACAGACAGTGACCCGAGCCGGGAATCAAACCCGGGTCCCTGGCGCTGTGAGGCAGCAGTGCTAACCACTGTGCCACCATGCCGCCTCATGGCTTCATTTAAATATTTCTCACCAACTCCAGTCTGACACCCAACCAGAGTGACTGCCAGACCTATAGGGGTACACAGGCATTTGGCCGCAGGAGGACACAACAACCTCCATTTATATAGCACCTTTAACAAAATAAAACATCTCAAGACACAGCGGGGGACCCATGGGAGCAGACCCCGGCACTCACTGACAGGAAGGTTTTCTTGGGGATTGGGGGTCCCAGCCAAATTCGGCAGAGAACTCCTTGAGGGATCTCGGGGGAGCACTCCAGCTGCTCCTGAATTAAGATGAGTGCTAAAAGGAGCCCGAAAATTTAAAGTCAAAGTCACAGCCATGTAAAAATCCAGGAAATGCATGAGATGCAGCATTTCGGCTTTCAGGGTGGATGTATGAATCAATAATCCTCTTTAGTTAAACCCACAAAAACCTGCTGTTGTTATTTAGAATCACAGAATCCCTACAGTGCAGAAGTAGGTCATTTGGCCCATCAAACCTGCCATGACAACAATCCTAACCAGGCCCTATCCCCATAAACCCCAGGTATTTATCCCGCAACACCCCCCCCCCACCCCCCCCCCCCCACCCCCCCCCCCCACCCCCCCCCCCCCACCCCCCCCCCCCCCCACCCCACCCCCCCACCCCCCCCACCCGCACCCGGATGGCTGAAAAGCGTCTCTCATAGAGTCATGCAGTCATAGAGGTTTACAGCATGGAAACAGACCCTTCGGCCCAACTTGTCCATACAGCCTTTTTTTTTTAACCACTAAGCTAGTCCCAATTGCCCGCATTTGGCCCATATCCCTCTATACCCATCTTACCCAGGTAACTGTCTAAATGCTTTTTAAAAGGCAAGGTCCTGCCAGGCCTTGCTTTCCCAACTCTCAAATGGCTAGCATTCCAGGGGAGGGCAAACGAAATGGTTCCACGCACTCTGAAGCTCTCCTCGAAGGTCAGCAGCATTGACCTTAATGAAGTGGGAAAGCTTGCTACCAAGTGGCAACATCTTCTCAGTCAAGCTGCATCTTGCTTTGAGATACCACATCTTAACAATAAGCAGCAGCAGAGAAGGAAAGAAAAGGAAGCAATTCCTGCATCCAGATGGAGGGACATCCTGGGACATCCTGGCCCATGTGCTTAATAATTTATGGGTTGGGAATCACCTAATTAGTCACATGAAGATTCATGGCAGATGTTGTGAGTCGACATCAAGGGACAGCTGGCAATGATGACATACTGGTCTCCAAAAACATTGCAATTCTGAATGTTTAGACATCCTGATAATGATATCCTTTGATGAATGAAGATCTCCTATACCGAGTTTGCAGATTCTAATCTGATTTGATGCACTGCCATCAAGCCAAGGGAGTTTCAATCCTTGGAAACGAATAGTGAGTGGCTCACACAAAATTTTAAAGAGATATGCTCAGGAGCGTTAGTCCAAATAACATCATGTCTTCCACTGGCACTCACTACCCCCCCAGTGCCACCCCCCCCCCACCCCCACCACCCCTCCCCACCCCCCCCACACTATATTCCAAATAATTCGAGCTTGTTTCTTCAAAGGACAGAATGTACCTAAACACACAAACTTGTTTCCACCGCATTGTTAGAAAAGCCAAATAAATAGGCACAGCGGCAACAAAGCAAACTCAAGGGCGCGCGACATCTCAAAAATGGACACAGCCTAAATCTTGCGGTCTTACAACTGGGAACAAAAGGAACCAGAGTCCAACATGCTATTAGTGAGTTTAGCTGAAAGTTAATGGCTAGCTCTGTTGTTATAAGGTTGTAATAAAAATCAAAGGGGCTCTAATGAAGTCAAAAGCCATGACGGTGTAGTTTGAAGAGTTTGAACAGTCATTAGAAGCTCCAGATAGAAGATTTTATCCCTTGCAGATATTTGCTAGCTCATGCAATGCGCACCTTTGGAGATTATTATTCCACCAAACAAAGACTGAGAAAGGGTCTATGAAGCTCGTACAGTTTGATCAAACTCTGTGGCAGTGAGACCACACCTTTATGTCTGCTAATTGTTCACAAAATGTGCCTGGAGACATTGGCGAAAGTAACAAAATTCACTTCCTTACGATAAAGAAGAGGGATGAAAGAAAAGAAAAAGGACATAATTACCATTGTAACATCATGTGGCTAAATGTCATAATTAGGGCAGCACGGTGGCACAGTGGTTAGCACTGCTGCCTCACAGCACCAGGGACCCGGGTTCGATTCCTGGCTTGGGTTACTGTCTGTGTGGAGTTTGCACGTTCTGCGTGGGTTTCCTCCGGGTGCTCCGGTTTCCTCCCACAGTCCAAAATTGTGCAGATTAGGTGGATTGTCCATGCTAAATTGCCCCTTAGTGTCCAAAGGTGTGTAGGTTAGATAGATTAGCCATGGTAAATGCTTAAAGTTACAGAGATAAGGGAGGAGGGGATGCACTGTAAGAGAGTTGGTGTAGACTCAATGGGCCAAATGTCTTCCTTCTGCACTGTATGTGACCAAGGTTTCCTGTACATTTCATTAGTTTAATTGCTTAAATAAATGAAAACTTTACTTATATAGCACCTATAGAATCTCTACAAAAAGAGGCCATTTGGTCCATTGACCCTGCACCGACAACCCAGGCCCTATCCCAAAGATGTGCGGGTTAGGTGGATTGGCCACGCTAAATTGCCCCTTAGGGGGACAAGCTAGGGTAAATGCATGGGGATAGGGAGGCCTGGGTGGGACTGTGGGCGGTGCAGACTCAATGGGCCGAATTGCCTCCTTCTGCACTATATAGGATTCTATGATTCCCATAACCCCACATATTTACCCAGCTAATCTCCCTGACACTAAGGGGCAATTAAGCATGGTCAATCAACCTGACCCACACATCTTTGGACTGTGGGAGGAAACTGGAGCACCCAGAGGAAACCTACACAGACACAGGGAGAATGTGCAAACTCCACACAGGCAGCAACCTGAGGCCGGAATTGAACCCGGGTCCCTGTGAGGCAGCAGTGTTAACCACTGTGCCATCGTGTTACCACATCCTTTTGCATCCTCAGGCCATTCCAAAGCACTTCATGGTCAATGAAAATGTCTTGAAGGATGGTCAGTGTTTATATCCTCAATAGTACTTATTCATAAAGAATGTCCTTGCATGTATGATGATAACACAGGGTTAAAGAAGGAGAAAAGAAGTAGTTCAAATGAACACAAGTGATGCATAAGTGATTACTTTTGTGACTTATTTGCATACAGTCCATTTTTAGGCAAAGTCCCTCGAGGAACCTAGTACTACATAGAACATAGAACAGTACAGCACAGAACAGGCCCTTCAGCCCACGATGTTGTGCCGAGCTTTATCTGAAACCAAGATCAAGCTATCCCACTCCCTATCATCCAGGTGTGCTCCATGTGCCTATCCAATAACCGCTTAAATGTTCCTAAAGTGTCTGACTCCACTATCACTGCAGGCAGTCCATTCCACACCCCAACCACTCTCTGCATAAAGAACCTACCTCTGATATCCTTCCAATATCTCCCACCATGAACCCTACAGTTATGCCCCCTTGTAATAGCTCCATCCACCCGAGGAAATAGTCTTTGAACGTTCACTCTATCTATCCCCTTCATCATTTTATAAACCTCTATTAAGTCTCCCCTCAGCCTCCTCCGCTCCAGAGAGAACAGCCCTAGCTCCCTCAACCTTTCCTCATAAGACCTATCCTCCAAACCAGGCAGCATCCTGGTAAATCTCCTCTGCACTCTTTCCAGCGCTTCCACATCCTTCTTATAGTGAGGTGACCAGAACTGCACACAATATTCCAAATGTGGGCTCACCAAGGTCCTGTACAGTTGCAGCATAAACCCACAGCTCTTAAACTCCAACCCCCTGTTAATAAAAGCTAACACACTATAGGCCTTCTTCACAGCTCTATCCACTTGAGTGGCAACCTTTAGAGATCTGTGGTTATGGACCCCAAGATCTCTCTGTTCCTCCACAGTCTTCAGAACCCTACCTTTGACCCTGTAATCCACATTTAAATTAGTCCTACCAAAATAAATCACCTCACATTTATCAGGGTTAAACTCCATTTGCCATTTTTCAGCCCAGCTTTGCATCCTATCTATGTCTCTTTGCAGCCTACAACAGCCCTCCACCTCATCCACTACTCCACCAATCTTGGTGTCATCAGCAAATTTACTGATCCACCCTTCAGCCCCCTCCTCTAAGTCATTAATAAAAATCACAAAGAGCAGAGGACCAAGCACTGATCCCTGTGGCACTCCGCTAGCAACCTGCCTCCAATCCGAAAATTTTCCATCCACCACCACCCTCTGTCTTCGATCAGACAGCCAGTTACCTATCCAATCGGCCAACTTTCCCTCTATCCCACACCTCCTCACTTTCATCATAAGCCGACCATGGGGGACCTTATCAAACGCCTTACTAAAATCCATGTATATGACATCAACTGCCCCACCTTCATCAACACACTTAGTTACCTCCTCAAAAAATTCAATCAAATTTGTGAGGCACGACTTGCCCTTCACGAATCCGTGCTGACTATCCCAGATTAATCCGCATCTTTCTAAATGGTCGTAAATCCCATCCCTAAGGACCTTTTCCATCAATTTACCAACCAACGAAGTAAGACTAACCGGTCTATAATTACCAGGGTCATTTCTATTCCCTTTCTTAAACAGAGGAACAACATTCGCCATTCTCCAGTCCTCTGGCACCATCCCCGTGGACAGCGAGGACCCAAAGATCAAAGCCAAAGGCTCTGCAATCTCATCCCTTGCCTCTCAAAGAATCCTAGGATATATTTCATCAGGCCCAGGGGACTTATCGACCTTCAGTTTATTCAAAACTGCCAGGACATCCTCCCTCCGAACATCTATTTCCTCCAGCCTATTAGCCTGTAATACCTTCTCTTCCTCAAAAACATGGCCCCTCTCCTTGGTGAACACTGAAGAAAAGTATTCATTCATCACCTCGCCTATCTCTACTGACTCCATACACAAGTTCCCACTACTGTGCTTGACCGGCCCTAACCTCACCCTGGTCATTCTTTTATTCCTCACATAAGAGTAAAAAGCCTTGGGGTTTTCCTTGATCCGACCCGCCAAGGACTTCTCGTGTCCCCTCCTAGCTCTCCTAAGCCCCTTTTTCAGCTCGTTCCTTGCTAACTTGTAACCCTCAATCGAGCCATCTGAACCTTGTTTCCTCATCCCTACATAAGCTTCCCTCTTTCTTTTCACAAGACATTCCACCTCTTTCGTGAACCATGGTTCCCTCACTCGGCCATTTCCTCCCTGCCTGACAGGGACATACCTATCAAGGACACCCAGTATTTGTTCATTGAAAAAGTTCCACTTTTCATTAGTGCCTTTCCCTGACAGTTTCTGTTCCCAACTTATGCCCCCTAATTCTTGCCTAATCGCATCATAAAAAATGACCGGTTCACGTACAAACATTTGCGCAAACTAGTATGTGACTACATGTTTTTTTTATAACCTTCAGCAACAAAAGAAAATTGTGTTCATACTAATCGCTATACAACACTAAATACTACACTTGCTGATGAGGACAAACACCCTATACGCAACCATTATGTGTAGAATTCCCAATGCAGTTTCAGTTCGCTACATGAGGAACCATGGAATGATGAAAGGCCACTCGGCCCATCAAAACCCTTCCACGCATCATTTTTAATTCATCTCTACTGCGGATGCTGCCTAAGCTATTTTCTTTCTCAATTCAAAGTTCCTGTTAACTTTATTCCCCAACCAGCCCTCCCACAAATGTGATGATGGCCTCGTGGTATTATTGCTAGACTATCAATCCAGAAACTCAGCTAATGTTCTGGGGACCTGTGTTCGAATCCCGCCACGGCAGATAGTGGAATTTGAATTAAATAAAAAATATCTGGAATGAAGAATCTACTGATGACCATGAAACCATTGTCGATTGTCAGGAAAAACCCAGCTGGTTCACTAATTGGTATGTTATCTCCGTGTCTGTGTGGAGTTTGCACATTCTCCCCGTGTCTGCGTGGGTTTCCTCCTGGTGCCCCAGTTTCCTCCCACAGTCCAAAGATGTTTTCCAGCTAGGTGGATTGGCCATGCTAAATTGCCCCTTAGTGTCAGAGGGACGAGCTCGGGCAAATGCATGGGATTATGGTGATTGGGATTGTGGTTGGTGCAGACTCGATGAGCCGAATGGCCTCCTTCTGCACTATATGATTCTATAATGTCCTTTCGAGAAGGAAATCTGCCATCCTTCCCTAGTCTGGTCTACATGTGACTCCAAAGCCACAGCAATGTGGTTGACTCTCAACTGCCCTCGGGCAACTAGGGATGGGCAATAAATGCTGGCCCTGCCAGCGAAGCCCATGTTCCACAAATGAATAAAAATAAATTAAAGTCCATGATACTTCCTAACTTTACAGTCTCCGTAAAAGTTCTTGAATCAATTGCTTTCTTAGGCAACCATTATGTTCAATTCTCAGCTTTAATCTACATCCGCTTATTTTTTATAATCACCAATCCCACTTCTCATTAAATATTCTTCCGGTACCTTCCAAAAGCATTAACATGGAATTATCGGACAGTCTATTCCACGTGTCCATCGCACTTAAGGGAATATTCCTTTTTACATTACTTGCTTCAGGCATGTAAATTTTACACTCATTACTTGATTTCCTGCGGCATTATTCAAACCGTCAATCTTCTTATTAAAAATGTCCCAAGAACTTAAGAAAATATCAAGTGTGGAAAATGTCATTCGGCTCCTTAAAGCATTTCTTCCACAGGCCTCGTTAAATCCAATCTACGTGTGTCCCCCACTTAAGGAAAGGCTAAGATTAGTTTGCCTCCCAGAGTGTTCATTCAGCATCTTTTAGTGGCAGCGGCTCTGTCACTCTGAAAGCCGTATCTCCAACTTTACTTAATCAATAGGGCTACAGTGGTTAGCGCTGCTGCCTCACAGTGTCAGGGACCCAGGTTCAATTCCGGCCTCGAGTGATTGTGTGTGTGGAGTTTGCACGATATCCTCATGTCTGCGTGGGTTTCCTCCGGGTGCGCTGGTTTTCTCCCACAGCCCACAGATGTGCGAGTTAAGTTGATTGGCCATGCTAAATTGCCCTTT